>NC_067141.1:55016644-55368774 GCF_903995435.1 Acomys russatus
GCTTCTTTTTGCAACACATGAGTACTATTACAAAACTCCACTATTGGTCAAAATACAAAGAAGAAGTGCCTGTGGATTTCAAAACCCAACTTATACATCGACAAGTCAACTCCCACACCCTAAGTGCAGGGAAAATGCAAAAGAAGGGCTGCAAATACTGGAATTACAAAGATTTGAGCCACCTAATGTGGGTGTTGGAAAATAAGCCTTGGTCCTCTGCAAGATTAGTAAGTGCTGTTAACTACCGATTTGCCTCTCCAGCCTCTACTCTGATTGGTTTAATATAATCACCCATAGCAATAAAATGTCTTCTTAGAACTATTTTAGCTGTGTCTGGATTCTGGTAAATTGTGCTTTCATTTTCAATTTTGAGTCTGGGTATTTTTTTTATAATACATTGGAAAATTCTTTTATTTTCTTATTTCTTTTATTAATTTATTCAGATTACAACTCAGCTGTTACCCCATCACTTGTATCTTCCCGTTCCTCCCTCTCTCCAGCTTTCACCTCTCATAGGTCTATGACTGAGGGGGACCTCCTCCACCTCTATATGGTCATAGGCTATCAAGTCTCACCTTGGTAGCCTGCTTCTTCTTTCTTTGAGTGCCCTCAGGCTGGGTCTGGGTATTTTTGAAATCCCCTTCCTTTCTGTGCCATGTCTGCTTCTCCCTCAGGGTAGCTAGGCTGGAGAGAGTGAGCCTGTTGAACGCAATGCAGGGGCTCAGTAGGCTGAGAGTAAAATCCACACCTGGAACAGCTTTGAAGAACTGGTTCAGTTTATTGAAGAAGGGGGATAAAGGGTATATATGGCCCTGGGGAGATGGCCCCGGTCTCTGGGTCAAAGTTTGTGTGGCCATGTACCATTGACTAGGACAGGGGTGTTGGAAGATGCTTCATCTGCACACTAAGGAGCTATAGGATGCAGTGGGGAGATGGTATAAAGTCTAATAAGGAGTGAACCCTGATAACTGCCAAGGTAATACATTCGTGATGGTGAGGGAGCCAGCTCTGTGGAGCCAGGTTGGGAGGGGTGAGGTAGCCAACTTTCTGGGCTTGAAGCTTCCTAAACCCTTTCTCCCTAGCATTGGGCCATTACAGTCCCACATTGCCTTATTTCTCCAAGAACCAAATGGCTGAGTGTCTCTTATTCAGTCTTCAATTACTTGTATAGTTTCCATTGAGTTCTGGTTTTATTCCAGTGTGATCTGATAAGATACATGAAATTATTTTGATTTTATTCCATATTTGTTATGAATTACTTTGGGGCTGATCACATGGCATATTTTAATTATTTCAAAAGAAAAATGTGTATTCCATATCTATTGGGTGAAATGATCAATAAAATATTCACTGCTTTTATTAGCATTAGTGGATTGATGGAATTTAATTGTATACATTCAGACTTGGCCTTCTCTTTGTCAGTATAATTTTTTATTCCTTCTATCTTGTTGCTTGTTGCGAATCTATGAAAGTTTCTTATGTCTTCTCGACTTGGTTTAATAGTTCTTATGCATTTATTAATTTATGCATAATTTATTTTTTGAGAAGGTTTTTGGAATGTATTTCAAAGTAGCTCTTTATAATCTAGTGGATTTCATAAAATCTCTTGTACTGTGTTGCTTTCATCTTTAATTTTATTAATTTTCATCCTTCCTCTTATTTGGCAGGTTTCTTTAGAAGTTTGTCAAATTTATTTTCAAACAACCAATATTTTGTTTGATTGGTTCTACATTCTCTTTGTCTACATTTCATTGATTTGTGACTTAATTATTATTTCCTATTGTCTGGTGTATTGGGGGTTCTCCCTGAAATTTTTTATTAAAATCTTTTATTTTGTATTACAAACTTGTAATAAAGTACTTCAAATCTGACCTCAGAGCCTCAGTCTGAAGGGTACATAGATGTCCAGGAGGAACATAGCAGTATGGGGCCCAGCAAAAGCCCCATGCTCAGCTTAAACTTGAAATCAATGGTGATGAGGATGTTGGAACACCTCATTAATGAAACATCATCCAACTATGAACATGAAAAGAAATATGCATGAACCTTGAATGGTATGGACCATTGCTTAGTGTTTTATCCCAAAAGCAGACTTATAAAGTTCAGCATATGAGATGTGAGATACCTGGCAAGCATCAATTTGAGGGATGGGGAGATGGCTATTGTATCCAAACTCACTGTGTCATCATATGATTTTTTTAGGTGATATTAAGAGTTACTTGAAACTATATTCCCATCTGGAATAGAGATCTTATATAGGTGTGTAAAAATGTCCTCACCATTTTGTGTGTCTAAAAGGTGGATATAAAGGGCAGGAAAGTGGGGTGTGTGTGTATTATCGTTCAAGAAAAGAACAATCTTCAGTGCCATGACATTTCTGCAAAAACTATGACTTTGAGAAACCCTTCCTCTGACTTGCATGGAATCTATAACTATGCTGGATATTTCTCACCTAATGTTGTCAGCTTGAAGCATGACTTGGAATTTTCTCAGTCTATGCCTCACTCACATAAGAAACATGGCCTGTGAGAAAATAAAGCTGGCACTGGGGACCAACCAAGTGCTTTTGTAGACAATTGTCTGTGACTTGCACCTTGTGGACAAAGGACTTGTTAAGGAAACAGTGTGTGTGCAACTCTATTTTCCGGAGACTCAGAACATGTACCTCCTATCCGGGATGCTGAGGAGATGGTTGGGCTTGTGGTTATAGAACTTAAAAGTTAGCCTTCAAATTTGGACCTGCATATTTAGTGGTGCTGAAATGCAATTATTTCAAATGTGAGAATCCAACAATGCAATGTTCATGGATGAAATTTTGTTTGCTAGTATCCTTCCATCCCTTTATAGTAGAATCGGAATATTCTAAATTTAAAATATCTTTTGGAAAATGTAACTTCAAAATATATTACAATGCTTTAGGCAGTGATTACATAATTAACAAAGCATGCCCTGCTATAAAGTTTTAAAAGCTTTATAAAAGCAATTTAAGAACTATTTGTGACGAGAGTTTAACAAATCAACTGAAAGGATTGCATAGGGTTTTTTATTCTGACACACTTGGGTGATTTTAAAATAATTCAAATTATAGTCTAAGAACAAAGTCATGATAAACTCTTGAAGATATATTAGGTTCATATAGGAAAGTTCCAAATATACTTTAGAGTTTTACTGTATGTTAGCTCTGCTTCAGGAATATCTACCATAATAATTGTCAATGATTTTCTTCAAATTAGACAGAAAGTAAGAGATAAGAAAAGGCATGCCCTTAAGGTTATAGACAAAAGACATATAACTTGAGCTTTATATACCCGTGGAACATTAATAAAGATCATCCTAAAAGCAGGTAACAAGAGGAGATTAAGAAGAAAAGATTCTATTAAGGCGGTGGCTTGTAAGGAAGATGGAAGAAATAAGAAGAGTTTAAGAAAAGCTTCAAACTTGGTGCAAACCTGGCCTCAAGTAAAGAGGAAAGGACAGAAAAATGGGGTTCACCATGATCCCTGGGGTGTGCTGAAAAAAGGGTCATCCAGAGCAGTACCTTATTTAACCAATCAATGAAGTAAATACTACTGTTTTGAACTTTGATGGGTAAGTTGGAATTCAGAAATATTTAATAAGTTGCCTAATGACATAGTGTTAGAAGTAACCAAGCTGAGATTAGGCCACTGCCAAGTTTTCAGAGCTGAATCATTCATTCACTGTGCCAGGCTTTCTCAAACCAGGCATCCCAGGGTTATCAGAAACAAGTGTTCATCTACAGAGTAGTTCTTCACCTTCCTAGTACTAAGACCCTTTAATATAGTTCCTTGGGTTGTGGGGATTCCCAGCTTAAAATTATTTCATTAGTACTCTATAACTATAATTTTGCTGCTATTATGAATTATAATGTAAATCCCTGATATGCACCCTGTGGGGTTATGATTCACAGGCTGAGAATTGCTGATCTACAGGGTCTGCAAATCTAGTCATGTATTTTTTTCTTTCACTTTAATAAAAGCAGGAACCAGGGCTTACCTTGATGAACACCTTAAAGTAGGATGTTAACAGATAAATCCAGTGTTTATGTTTTTTTTTAATTAATACATTTATTTATTTTTTATTATTAATTTATTCATATTACATCTCGATTGTTAGCCCTTCCCTTGTTTCCTCCTATTCCTCCCTCCCTCCCACTTCCCCTCTTCTTCCCTCCCCTATGTCTGTGATTGAGGGAGACCTCCTCCCCCTATATATGCTCTTAGAATATCAAGTCTCTTCTTGGTAACTAGCTATCATTCCTCTGGGTGCCACCAGGCCTCCCGTCCAGGGGACATGGTCAGAAAAGGGGCACCAGAGTTAATGTGAGAGTCAGATCTCACTCTCCACTCAACGGTGGAGAATATCCTGTTTGTCGGCTAGGTCTTGGTAGGGGTTCAAAGTTTACTGCCTATATTCTCTTGGCTGGTACCTTCGTTTGAGGAGGACCCCAGGATCCAGATCTGCCTGTCATAAAGTTCTTCTTGTAGGTTTCCAGGACCCTGTGGGTCCTACTATTTCCCCATTCTTCCATGCTACTCTCACCTAAAGTCTCAATAAGATGTCCTCTCCTCTGACCCACTTTCCTGGTAAGTAAGGTTTTTCATGGGACGTATCCCTTGGACTAGTGTCTTGATATAAGTGAGTATATACCATTTGTCTCTTTTTGCTTCTGGGTGAACTCGCTCATTATGATAATTTCTAGATCAATCCATTTGTCCACAAATTTCGGGAATTCCTTGTTTTTAATAGCTGAGTAGTATTCCATAGTGTAAATGTACCACAGTTTCTTAGTCCATTCTTCTAAAGTGTTTATGTTTTTATTGGCATTTACAACCAACTACACACTAAGTGAAGGCCTCATGTGGTGGGATCCTGCTGATGGACGACTGCTTTGAACAATGACCAAGGAAAATCTGGGATACCTGATTCACTCCATGGCACATGTTGGTAGAGCCACGTCCATTCTAAAGAACACGCAGCAAAGCTTTGGCCCATGAAAGTGATCATCAACCTCTAAAACCAAGAGCAAAGCTTAATTCTGATGAATTGCTGTGCCATTGAGGGCTTAGACAGAAAACAGATGGCATAGTCAAGGAAGAAATAGAGAACAGTTCAATGAAGAGACTATTTCCAGAGGTTGAGTAAAGTTAACAGAAATTCGCGAGAGAATGAATAGTGCTGCAGGGAAAGAAATTGTGAGAACCTGTGGGGAGCTGGAGAGGCAGCCATTACAACAACCTAGAAGGAGAGAAAGCTATAATGTATGGTAAAGGGTCACTACTGGGTCTGAGAGACCTGACAGAATGCACCAGAAGAATTAATGTCCTGGCCTTATTCATAGATCCATACAGTATCCAGGTCTTAGTAGTGAAAAAAAGCCAAAGAAATAAACTGCCCATGCTGCAGTCTATAGGGCAACTTCTGTAGGGAACACACATTAGTATAGAGGAAGCTGACAGGCCAACCTGATGGAGAAAATAGGGATACCCAGCCATTTACATTACTAACATCTCTTTGCATCTCTTTGCCTGATAATAGCATTTAAATGCATGCTTTTAAAAAATTCTTCATTATTCATACTTAAGATCTCAGGTATGTATTTCTTTCTATAATTGTAAATTTTTTAACATAGCAGGTAGAAAATGTTAAATTTTTTCTAAAGTAAGGCTACTCTGAAGACTCCAGGTTGTCCTGGTACAGGACAGTCAGAGTCCCCATTGACCATGGCAGGTGGCTAAGTATTGTAAAATCTTGTTCTCTTTATTTCTGAACTCTAGCATTCTCCCAAGGTCACTCATTTCAAACTACATTGATACTGTAGCCTCCTCAAAAGCTCATGGCTAGAAAGGCCATGGGCTCTTAGTAAAGAAGCTGCTAATGGTGTCTTACTAAACTGACATGGGGTTCTTCTTGGGTCATGTCCTTAATATTTATATAGATTAGTGCTATTGTTAGTTTTGTTCAGAAAAGTTTACTTTTCCAGTGGTTAATGTAGAGAAGATTACTTTGTCAAAATGCTGAAAAGAAGTGAATACTGACTGTTTGTTTCTAAATGAGTCATCTGTCCAGCCCTACAAGCCTCTGCGCATTATGAAGGAGGAGACAGAACACATGAAAAGGCTGAGGAAGGAATAGGGTATTATGGAACACTCACTTCCAGGCATGACACAGTCATTGCACCTCTGAACCCTAATAAACTCTGATGTCTGCACAATCTCTATACGAAACTGAGACTATCAAAACTGCATCATGATCAAAGAAAAGAGCATGGGATACCACCCATCTCTGAGAATTCATAGGCAGTTAACGCATGTGAGAGGGAAGGGAGAGCTATTTTTTTCTTCTGATTGGTCACGGGTAAATTGCCTATGCTTCATTAAATAATCTCTCATTGGTGCCCTCTAAGTGACCCTAATTATACTCATTGATTCGCTAGAAGAAAGAAAAATTTAAAAGGTTGCCGAGGATGCGAATGTAGAAGAGGAACTAGTTAATAAGAGGAAGCAAATCAATGGGTAAGTGGGAGGGGGCGGGAGAGAATAGAGGATAATGAGAGTAAATGTGATCAAAATACATAATATGTGTCTATGAAAACGTTATAATGAAACATGTTATCATGTGTAATTAATATATGCTAATAAAAAGCATTAAATGGAGCTAACTAGACATCTGTTAGTGTAGGCCTTCCTTGTTCAGGTGCAAACAATACAGAACACTTCTACTTAGCTCTCTAGAGACTATAAGAGTTCACAACCTGTAAAGGCTAAAAGAAAGAATGGATATGCCGTAAGTCAGCAGCTGTGTGGTAGAGGGGATAAATTGGATTTGTGGGGCTCTAGATGACAGAGTCAGGAGCAGTGGACTGATAGTCACGAACATTTAAATAGATATACATAACCTATGAGAAGCAAGAGATGGCCTTGAGTAGAAAGTCTTGTCTTGAACTTGAAGGCTGAAAACAAATAACATGTAGCTGAATGTTGTTGAAAGTTTCCTGAAGAGGGTTCTGGTTGGATTCAGTGTTCTCTGACTTTCTGTGTTCTGCAACTGGATCACAAAGGACAACAGAGAAACTTTTTGTCAAGGTAGATAGCAAAGCAAGAGATAAGGAAGGAATCAGTTTGAGATTTCACAAAGACAAAGAGAATTCTAGCCCTGGGTTTATGTGACGGCCCAGAAGAAGCAAACCTAATGAGGAAAGAATAGAAAAGTCCATGAAACAGTGGTAAAGAAAATTTATTTCGAGAGACAGAAAACGGTGTGAAAAGGAAAATGTGTATTGTTTTTCTGGAATATTCTTTGTCTAAAACACTTTAAAAAATTACTTGGCACCCACTGCTTTCTCACTTGCTTTTTATTGTATTTAATATAAGATTAAACACCAGACAGAATGTGGGTTTTTTATATCAATCTACTGAAAACACTCAGAGGCAGAGTGAAAGCAGACTAACACTTTTGGAACTGCTTTAAAAGCATCCAGTATTTTATGTGGAAATGGTCAAGGATGGCAGCTCAAGGTGGCATTTTTTAAGCTGCATATGTTAATTGTTCAAAATCTTGTTTTCTCTAGTGGGCAGCCCTCTTATACTGTACAACCTACTACATAAGTGAGTCTTCCCTGTTTCAGTAATTTTTTTCTGTGTCCTTTTTTTGTGATTTATAACACTTTAATTAATTTTTTATTGAAAATAGATTTTTCATACAGGATATTCTGATTACGGTTCCCCTCCCCCAACTCCTCCCAGACCACCCACTTTTTCCTGCCCACCCAAATCCACATCCTTTCTTTCTCTCTCTCATTAGAATACAATAGACACATGAAAATATAATAATGAAATATGATAAACCAAAACACAATCAGAAGAAAAAGAGCCAAGAGGAAAGCTCTAGGAACACAGATAGATTGTGTCACTTTGAATAGCAATGTCTTGACCAATTGTTGACCAGATACAAATTTTTAAGGCCACTGGGGCATTAGACCAATAGTTGGAACTTTGTGTAAAAGTGGCATATACACTATCTCTCCTTTCATGGACAAAGACGAGAGGAATACCAGAAGTGTATAAAACGGGGTGAAATAGAGTAATTCATGAAAGAATGAAGAAAAAGGGTATTGACTCTGATCCCCAAAAGAAGAGCAGAATTGACTTCAATAGAAACAGTGGAAGGAGGTAAGTGATGTTTGAGAAAGGTGAGGATGCAATAGTCTGAAATACCTGCAAGGGGAGCCACTTGCTCAGCACCCATAGGAGCCTTCAGGACCCTCATCCAAGCTTCATTATCAAACATCCCTGAATAAATAGTCCAATAGCACTGACTGAGTTTCCATTAATTCATTCCCAAATAGGATACCCGAAAGTTCTCTAGGCCAACTGGCATTATGGGAGCCTGCTTGATTTACTGAATAGTTAAGGTCACAGATAGTTAGGTAAGTGATAAGGTCAAAGATGCCAAGATGTTGTTTATGTAGGTTTAAGAGATCAGTGCACAGAGAAAAGTGTAGTTACCTTGATGGAAATACAGCCTGAGCAAATAATTAAGTAAAAGAAAATGGCTCTAAATAGGAAAACTTAGAGTGGCAGAATACAAAGGTTCACTGAAATAAAGAAAACTATCAGTGAAATGGCAGCAACAAAAATAAATATACCCTCTGCCTCCTTTATATAAACGTCTCAGTCTCTACTTGGTTGCCATGGAGTGCACTTAATTTAATCAAGCAAGTTATGCAAAACATTAGCAATCAATTTTTAAAAGTTGGCTATGACAAGTGTCTGGCCCCCAGGGCCAGACTCTGAATTAAAATTTTTATTCTCCCAAGCACAATGAGCTTCCAAAGCCATCTGCTTGTTGTAGATGGTTTGACAGGACAAGTTCTTACAGCTTTTTATCCTAGCTCCAGCCCAAAGGCTAATACAGATGTGCTTGCAATTTGGTTTGTTTTCAGAACTCCCAAATACACATCCTACTTAAGAAAAGAAAACCATTCATCAAGCCCTATGGGGATGTGGAGTTCAAGGTCTTTCCCCTAGAATTAGTCATTATTGAACAGAACAAGTCTCTGTGCAGTACACCAGACTGCTGAAACATGGCTGCCTGCTGGAATGTGCATGACCTTCAAGCATACTTAATTATTGTGTGCAGACAATGCTGTGCTGAGGGCTCCATATGCATCATTATCACTCAGTCTTCATGATAGCCCATGCAGTTAAGATGACAAACCACAAAGAAGAAAACCAAGGTTCATGATGGTTTAAGCAACCTGGGACATCATAGTTGTTTCATTGGTGTTGACAACCTAGTAGGGGAAGAAAGATAAGTAAGTTATACACACACACACACACACACACACACACACACACACACATTTCTATTAAGAACTATTATTTAATTATAATTATTTTATATAATATGTATAAATATAATTCTCTATCTCTATTTTGAACTTGGACAAGTCAGGAAAATGATCAAGAATCAGTGGCAGAGACTGTAAAGGAACAGTTGGTGAATTCAAGAAAGTAAGGACAGCCAAAGCCAGCAAGAAATGACATTTTGATAAATATATATATTTTACTTATATTTTTGAGATGATAGTATAATTACATCATATATATATGTATATCCATATATGTGTGTGTGTGTATACACACATATTCCCAAATATAACCTACTCAGTTTGGATAATGTTACTTGTATGACAAGCATGAGAGGACAAATGTAATAATTACTGCTGGTGTTCTAAGGAATGCCAATTAATTACCCAATATCGAATGGTCAGCCCTGAAAACAATCATACAAGCAACATTATACAGACTGAACATGTTGTATTTAGGAACAAATGTATATATCTGCACACATGTATATATGCATGTTACAGCAATTAATAAACAAAGAGGCCACGACTTTAAAAGAGAGCAAGGAAAGGTGTGTGGGAAGGCTTGGAGGGAGGAAAGGGAAGGGAGAAATGGTGTAATTAGATTCTCAAAAAAATCAAAGTTATAAAAAAATCCTGTTTGGAATGTGTCCAAGAGAAAATGGGAGGAAAACAAAAGTGTAAGGGATCAAAATGGCTACACCTATTTGTAGTCTCATTAGCAGCTTTCAAGTGACTTGTTATTATTAGCAACTAATTGTTAAGTTAAAAAAACAAGCATTCTTGCATATGGCTGTGATGGGAAAATGTCTTCAAGCTCCTAGATTCTTACCAATCAGTACCCTCTTTACCTAGATATGAGCCCCAACTTTGAATAATATCCTGTTTTCTTCTAATTCTTCAGTCATTAATTACAGAAACCCAATTACTCCCTAGCAGTAATCAAATTCCTTTAAGTCGTTTATCTTCTCGGAGCTGGACCTTTTCTTCATGGTGATTAATTTTATGTGCATTTCTAAGAAACCACTTACTGTGGGGCTATCTAGATTAGAATGTCACCTTCTACATTGTTCCATCCTGCCTGTTTAGATCCTGTTATTAACACAACCGTATCAACTGAAAAGGAAGATAATTTTCCTTCTAGATCTCCAAGACAAGACACAGTTCTTGATGCAAATACACGAGTCTGGATACAGTGCCAGGGTCTATTTTCAGCACCTGGTATAATCTTAGTCTGTTACATGGTTGATTCATTTAATAATTGAAATCCTTCCAAATTTCAAATAGAATACAGTACATTAAGTGTATGTGTGTGTGCATGTGCGAGCACATGTGCAGGCAAGTGAAAAGCCCTTCAGATGGCATGTAGGACCTAGAAAGTAAGCAGTAAATAGCACCTATGCTGACTTAGTTTAATTCTGGGCAGAATTTGGTCACAAGATTTTCCTCTGCTGCTCTTCTTCAGGCAAAAGAATGTTTCTCCCATATCATTCAGGAATCCAAGTGGGACCTGCAGAGGGTGGCGTCCCAGGGGTCCCTCATGATTAATCTAGCTGCTTGGAAAGAAGTGACTGAGCCTGCTTCCTCTGACTACAGTGCTGGGGTAGAATGTGGGAATTTGAAGGCTCATCATTTTCTAATGGGGCCAGTGGCCTTGCCCTTTAGCAGCTGCATAGCCATCTTTCCCTTGGGATTCTCCCCTGCCGAGATCTGAGAATTTCATTTGCAGACCTTTGCTGTGTCCTTTGCTGTGTCCTCTAATATTTTGAGTACTTAAAAAATACTTCTTCTGGGGTAGAGTGACAGCAGGGTATG
This sequence comes from Acomys russatus, assembly GCF_903995435.1. Classification (NCBI taxonomy): domain Eukaryota; kingdom Metazoa; phylum Chordata; class Mammalia; order Rodentia; family Muridae; genus Acomys; species Acomys russatus. Next base: position 55,027,848 of record NC_067141.1, read on the forward strand.
CAAGATTTTACTGTAATTTCTTGTTTTAGGTTAGTTTTATTTACTTGGGGATACTTAACCTTTCACTTTTTTTTTTTAATATGGGAGAATATACCAGAAAAAAGAAAATGGCTGAGCTAAGACCTTGGCATAAATATAGAAGGCTCGGAAAGCTGTTGTATGTCTGTGATCTCAGCATGGGTTAGTTTTATTTGGGACACAGGTGTCCCAGAGTTAACTTTGATGGAGCAGTCAGAAGCCAGCCAGAAATAGTAGAGTCACACCACTCTGAAACCTGTGCCCTTAAGAGGGCTGCATTGTATGGCCTTTCCTCTAAGGAACCTGGAGTGCAAAATTGATCTTGACTTTTCTAAAAGAAAAAAAGAAAAAAAGAAAAAAAAAGAACTTTGAAAGCATAGTAGTACAGACACAGAAAGATGGACAGTAGAGTTTGCATTTACTGCATACTCAGTTTTCCTTGTTATTGTCATGATGGAATAGTTCAAACAAAGAATTTCTTTGATCAAACTACTCAGGCTCCTCTAAGCATTTTTTGCAAGTAATCTTTGATCTCCAACTTCATTGTCTATCCTTATGTGGCCTGATTGTCCCTCTTAGCAAGACCCCTGTCAGCTTAGAGGGAATCTTTCGTCCTTGGTGTCTGATCACCTTCAGTCTTGGTCAAACTCCTTCTCTCCTACTCTTTATCTGGCTACCCTCATCACCTTTCAAGAAACCTGTCCCATGTGGTTAGAAGTAACACCCTTGTTTTTTATTTGAGCTCACTGAACATCCCATTTCCAGAACATGTGGACCTTTTGGTTGGTTGGTTGGTTGGTTGGTTGGTTGGTGGGTGGGTAGGTGGATGGGTTAGTTGGTGAATTGGTTGGTTGATGAATGGTGGGTTAGCTTGTTAGTCTTGGTTGGGTTTGATTCTTTTCTTTTTGCTTTAAAAAATTATACTTTGAGAATTTCTTACATATATACAATATATTTTAACCATATATACCCCTGGTCTTCCCTATTACTTCCCCACTAGATACCTCTCAACACACTCCTTCCCAACTTCATGTTTGCTTTTAAGTTAATCTTCAGATTTGTTTTTAAGTTGATCACATATGCAAAAAGAGTGTTAGTAAATGAATCTTCAAGATAAAGAAAACATGTTTGCATATTTGCTAATTTAGATTCTCTCTATATGTCAGTGAGGAACCCAGATAGGCATTAAAGCAGCGATAGCATCTTCTTCAGTAAAGCCCTTTGCTGTAAGGGAAAGAGTCTAGTGTTGAGTGAACTCAACTTCAATTCTGGCAAAGATGACTGGGCCTTTTAAGTGGAAAATTAGGACTCAGTGAGACTCTAGTAAGAATCAAACAAGTAGTTATCTATGAAAGGTACAGAGTAGTCAGCATGATTGGGTTGCCTAGGTATGTTAATTGGTACTAGCTTAAGCTAAAAATCTCACCTATGCAGTCTTAGACACAGGACCCTATCTTTAAGTGTTGAGTGGGAAAAAAAATGAATCCTTTGGACAACTCTGATCTCTCCTAGAAAAGACCTTAAAAGGCCTGGAATCATCATCCCTCCGACAAAACCTTGAGCTGTTAGAAACCCTGCTGTTGTTTGCTGAAATCTATTGGTGGGTAGGAGGACAGAGAGGAATGGATGAAATAATTTGGGCTCAAAGTCTGCAGTTTTCTTAGAAGACTGAAGTCTAATTGATAAGGGGGAGCAGGTGAGCCTCACTAAAATTACCAAGTAGTCTGTGGCTGAACAACAGTACCACAAGTGCTAACCCATGCTCCCATTGGCTCATCGAACACACAGTGCTGTTTTATTTCTTTCATTGGAGTCAAAATGTTCTGCTTATGGATTTTGTACATATTTGTTATGTTTATAGCTAAGAGTTTTTTGTTCTCATTGCAAATGTAAATGGTATTTTTTAATTGTGAAATGCAATTGTGTAGCCCTAAGTATATAAACCAACAGCTCATTTTTGCCAGATAGATTTATTAGCTATGATCTTGCTCAATTTTTCTAGGACCTTTTGGTTGATTCGTGGACTTTCTGTATAGTCCGCCATGGCCAGTGCAGAACAAGACAGATTTACTTTTTTCTAAATACATATGTTTCTTTCTTTTTGCTGTCTCACTGCACTCGATGATAAATTTTCCAGTGTGAAGTTAAAAATGGGAATGGGGGACATCATGATTTGTCCCCCATTTCAGGGAAAGAACATCTAGTTTCTCACCAGTGAGCATGGGAGTAGACAGTGTTCAGTCAATTATATTTGGTTTTTAAAGTCTATGTTTGCCAAAATTATTTGTCCAAGAAATCCTTTATTTAATTAGTTAGAACAGTCATATTCACTGTGCAATGATGCTCTAAGGAATGGGAAAATCTTCATGACAATAGCAGATCATATGACTAATATCAATAGAGATGAGAGAAAACATTAAAATTATGGTGCTGCTCTGTTGCAAAAATAATTGAGGCTGCCCTGTGGGTGTCTGGTTTTTTTTTTTTTTTAATATACATACATTCTAACAAACAAGTCCATCTCAATTGATTCATCTGTCTACACGCCTTTTGTGAATTTGTGAGCATAAGGGTACAATGATAAACATGACTTAATTCTTGCCGTGGGAAATGCAGAGTCTGTTGTAGAAACAAAAGTTGATTCATCCTCAAGCAGCTCCACTCCCTTGTATGGAAAACAGAGCATCCCAAACTTTCTTCTCTAGGAGAACCTTTCAAGACAAACCTCTGTCAGTCTGACTCTAGAAACAGCTTATTAAACCATTGAGGGTCCTGAAACATTTCAATCATAAATATTTAATTTGTTTCCACCGTCCACTACCTAACTCAACAAAACAAACATGATGTGTACTTTCCTATCTCTACTCACATTCTTTTCTGTCACTGAAAGCAGCTACTGTTAGAATGATCTATTCCATGGATGCCTCTCACCACACTGTATCACTATGTATCCCTAAACACCGTACACTGATTTGGAAGACTTTTAGATGTTATACAAATAATGACACAGTGGATGCACTCCTTAACAAATTGCTTTCTTCACCTTATCTTACATTTGTGGTCCATGTTCGTATTTGCAGACATGACTCCAAGTCATTCTTACTACTGAATAGTAATCCATTGTATACAAAGAAGCCCATAAATGTACCCACTCTCCCTTGGTAGCACTTAAGTTGTTACCAAAAAGCATTTGCCTTTTTCATAGGCCTCCTGGACAGATGTGCCCGAATTTCACTCAGGATTTACATGTAGAAATAGAACCCCTGCATCTAAGAGGCCACACAACTTCAGCTTTATTGGTTTTTTTAAGTACTTGACCAGAGGAGTTGCTAACTTTATTCTCGTTGCTTTAAATGAGGCCCATTTCCTCTGACTGTCACTAACCTCATACCCTAATATGGCACATACTATGTTTTCAGTTCTTACAGAGTTGAACGCCTTTTAACAGTTCCATGTGGAGACGACTGAATAGTTTTCCTCCTTCTGCAAATTCATAATTAATAATCTTTACCAATTTCTTTTAAGTATTTTTACCTAAACATTCTAGGTGTTCACTACTCATTTCAAAAATATATTTCAAAATATTTCACAGCCTGGGTTTAACTTTTTGCATTTTTGATTTGTATGTTGTAGTCTACATATGTTTTCTTTAATTTTAAGTCATCATTTTCCTCCCATAGTTTCCTCCTAAATAAAACCTTTGCTACACTTAACTCATAAAAATATATTATATTTTTATTTAAAAATCATCAAACATTGTTTTAATATCAAGTTATTTATCATACAGAACTGAATTTTTGCATGATTTAGTTTAAGATGTAACTACATCTCAAAAGATGAGTTTTCTTTCTTGAAGCATTTCATTATGATGACAATCTTATTACAAATATTTTAAGAATAGGCTTATAAAATTTAAAAAATTTTAATTTCACATACACAGATGAAGACAGAAAGAGCCAGAGAATGAGAAGGATCCAGAAGATTAGAACAGAATACTAGAATTACTTTGAGGTCAAGAAGAACAATTCAGTCAAAAGCTGAGAGAAGTCTATTTGAATTAGTCGTCTTAGAGAGGAGTTAAAGCCAGAACAATTGAGTTGAACAAGCCAATCAGAGTTCAGAAAGAACTAGAAAGGGTGAGCTTACTGAGCAGCAAGTATCAGAGGATAATAACATTCTAGGCCTAGATAAGATTGTAGGAAGGCTGGAATCTTCCGGGAATAGGACTAGGAATAACAGGTAGAGACAATATGCCTCAGAGACAAAAATTACATCAGGTGAATAAAAGATACTTTTACATTCATTATCATTAGTCTCTAAATGATATATTGTAATAACTGTTTACTTAACATTTGTGTTACATTAGTTAGTACTGAAGACATGGCTCAGTGGATAAGTTCCTGCCATACAGGCATAGGACCTAGAATCATATCCCCAGCAACTATGTAGAAGCCAAGTGTTGTGATGTAACTCTCTCACTGGGAAAGAAATAGACAGATTACAGATCTTGCTGGCTAGCAGTCCAGCCAATAGGTAAGCTCTGGTATCAATGAGCAACTCTTCGAAAGATAAACTGATCAAAGAGAAAGCTAGTCACCAACCACCAGCCTACACAGACACAGACACAGACACAGACACACACACACACACACACACACACACACACACACACACACACACTCATGCATATGTGAGCCCAAACACAAACATACACTCATAAACACACTACTGCATATAAAATAAGATAATTAAATTATATGAGATTTTATAAGTAATCTTGGGAATAGCTTATCCTATGTTATTTGCAAATACAAGGACTTAAACCTCTGAAGATTTGGTGTTAACAGAAGTTGTATAACAACCCTAAGATAGCAAAGGACAACTTTCCTTTTTTTGTATTTACTTGAATTTTTGATATGGTATTGAGCATGGTAATATTTTTATATATTTATCTGTGTTTAGAAACATTACTGGAATCTTCTATTAATTCTAATAACTTGTATATTGTCTTTAATTTTCTGTGACAATAATAGTATCTGACTGCAGCATAACAATGGTGTATTTCTTCCTTTCTTCTCATGGTTTTAATGTTTATTATTGTACTGATAAACCTTCAAAACAACAGAAATGAGGTAATAAATAATTTCACCAACGTATAAAGAAAGTAAATTTGTAATGTTACAATTAAATGGAAGCTCCTAACATCACACTGGTTGGGTAGACACCACCAAATCAAATAACCCAATTGAGAAATGGGGCTCAGAACTAAACAGAAAATTCTCAGCAGAGGAATATCGAATGACTGAGAAACACTTAAAGAAATGCTCAACGTCTTTAGTCATCAGAGAAATGCAAATCAAAACGACTCTGAGATTCCATTTTACACCCATCAGAATGGCTAAGATAAAAAATTCAAGCGACACCACATGCTGGTGAGGATGTGGGGAGAGAGGAACACTCCTTCACTGATGGTGGGAATGCAAACTTGTACAACCACTTTGGAAATCTATCTGGAGCTTTCTCAGAAAACTGAGAATAGGGCTTCCTGAAGACCCAGTTATTCCACTCTGGAATATACCAAGAAAATGTTCTACCACACAACAAGGACATATGCTCATCCATGTTCATAGCAGTCTTATTCATAATAGCCAGAACTTTCAATAGCCTAAATGTCCCTCAGTTGAAGAATGGATAAAGAAACTGTGGTACATTTACACTATGGAATACTACTCAGCTATTAAAAACAACGGAAACCCGAAATCTATGGACAAATGGATGGGACTATAAATGATCATACTGAGTGAGTTAACCCAGAAGCAGAAAGAATCACAGGGTATATATTCACTTATAATTGGGCACTAGCCCAAAAGGCATGCCCCATGAAAATCTTCTCTTACTAGGAGATTGGGATAGATGTGAGGACATCCCCCTGGGACTCCAGGTAAGAGAAATATAGGAGGAGGGGAAATAGAAGGATCCAAAAAGTCCTGGAAACCTACAAGTAGAACATCGTGATGGGTGGATCAGGGCCCAGGGGGATCTGCTCAAACTATTATACTAGCCAAGGACAATACAAGTAGTAAACATCAAACCCCTACTCTGGTCTAGCCAATGGACAGGACATTCTCCACAGTTATGTGGACAGTAGGGACAGACATGAACTCTGGTGCTCCGTATTTGACCACCTTCCCTTGACAAGGAGGCCTGGTGGCACTCAAAGAAAGAATATGCAGGCTACCAAGATGAGACTTGACAGCCTATGACCACATAGTGGGGCAGGAGGTCCCCCTCATCATAGACCTAAGGGAGGGGAATAGGGTAAAAAAGGGAGGAAAGGAGGAATGGGAGGATACAAGTAATGGGATAATTGAGTTGTAATCTGAATAAATTAATTAAATAAAAAATTTAAAAGAAAGCTGTTTCTGGTTATAGCATGCTAAGACTTTTAATGGTTTCTTTTTAAAAATAAGAAGAGGGTGGGGACAGTTGTGCATGTCTATAATACCCGCACTTAGGAGAGACAAGAGAAGCAGAAGTTCAAGGTTCTTCTCAGCTACATAGCACACTCAAAGCCAATGTCTATACCTTATATGAAACCTTAACTCAAAATTAATATAGAAATGAATAAATGGGGGTTTTAACTTTTTTATGTATTAATCCAGGTAAAAACTATTCTAATAGAACATAACCTCATTGAAAATGTACTTTTTTAAATTGCTGTTGTTGAATAATAATGTTATATTACCAGACTGCTCTAAAGCTTTGAGACTTAAAGGAGTCGAGATTGATAGCTGGCTGGGAGGCTCCGTCCAGCAGAGAGAGCTGCAAGTTTCCGACAACATTAGTGAAATTTGTTGCCACCTTCAAAGTTCAGCTGATATTAGCTAGGCAAAGCTAGTCAGTTCTATCAGTGTCCAAAAGATGGAATGATCTTTTCAGGATTCACCGTGTTCTTCTAATATTAGTTCTGTTATAAACTCATACTAAGCCTCCTTGCATCACCTTATGCAGATTGTCATTGAGCAGAATATAATTCATGGCAGAACCCCAAAGTTAGGGGTAAGAAAATTCACTCCCATTTATAAGAAGACTTGAAGGCTTACTTGGCATTAGAGAGTGAGCACAGAAAAAAAAGTGAAAATTTTATGTCAGAATTGCATTTCACCCAATATAGCATTCCATTTGGTATTGCAATATGCAAAATAAGTAAGAATACAATTTAGGATTTATTCTTTTTTAGTGTTTTTCTTTTATTAAAAATGGATTCTTTTCTCGTACAGTGTGTCCTGGTTGCAGTTTCCTCTCCTTCAGCTTCTTCCAGTTCCTCCCCACTACCTCTTCGATCCAGAACCACTCTTTTTCTGTCTCTCAGGAGGAACAGAAGTCTTGCCTGGTTAAGAAGGTAGCCACTTCAGATTTCGTATTCTCTATTGATAGGACTCTTGTAGATTCCATTGTCCTAGGCTTCTAGTTCATCCCAGAGATGCACCCCCCAACCCCCCCACTGATTCCAGTTGGCTCTCCTAGTTCTTTCTCCCTCTGTCTTCTATCCTTCCCACATATGGTCCCTCCTGTTCCCCTTGCCACCCCCTTTGCCATCCAGGATATGGAACATGAAACAGCTATCCCCTGTAAACCAGGCAAGACTTCCAATGGAGGAATGAAGACAGCAACCCAGCCAAAAGGCTTTTGACCCATATTTTGCCTGCTTATAATATGTGCAGGGATAAAGAAGGAGCAGAAATTGAGAGAATGGCCAAGCAATGACTGCCCCAACTTGAGACCCATCCCATGAGAGAGAGCCTATCCATGTCACTATTAATGATATTCTGCTACATTTGTAAGCGAGAACCCAGCATAACTCCTCTGAGCCAATTGAAACATATGCAGAGACTCATAGCCAAACAATAGGTAGAAGTCAGGGAATCTTGTGGAGGGGGAAAGATTGAAGGATCCAGAGAGTCAAGGATACCACAAGAAAACCTACAGAATCAACTAACCAGGGCCTACAGGGGCTCACAGAGACTGAACCACCAACAAAAAAGCAAGCCTGGGATGGACCTCGGCCCTTACACATATGTAACAGATGGGTAGCTTAGTCTTCATTTGTGACCCCTAACAGCAGGAGTAGGGACTGTCTCTGACTCCGGTATCTGCCTTTGGATCCCTTTCCCTTAACTGGGCTTTCTTGTCTAGCCTCAATAGAAGAAGATGCACCCAGTCCTACTGCAATTTGATATACCAAGGTGGGTTGATATCCATGAGAGGTCTCCCCTTCTCTGAGGGGAAAAGGAGGGGAGACGAGAGGGACTGGGAGGAGAAGAGGGATGGGAAGGTGAAATTGGGATGTAAAGTAAATAAATAAAAGAAAGAAAGGGACAGGCTTCTAAGAGATAACAGCCAAACCTGACAAAATGGAATATAATAATATGAAGCAAAAACTATCATATCAAAGTTAGACATGGCAACCCAATAGGAGGAAAAGAGTCCCAAGAGCAAGCATAAGTGTTAGAGATCCACTTGTTCAAACACTAACAAGTTCCATTTAAAATACTAGGCTAATAGCTCTACTATATATGTAGAGGACCTGGTTCAGATCCATGTAGGTCCCATGCTTGCTGCTTCAGTCTCTGTGAGCTCATATGGGACTTCTTTAGTTTACTCAGAGGGCCTTGTTCTCCTAATGTCCTCCATCCCCGCTGGCTCTTACAATCTTCATGCCTCCTCTTCCACGGGATTCCCTGAGCTCTGAGTGGATGGATTTGATAGATCCTCCTTTTAGACTCTCAGCATAATGTCTGACTGTGGGTCTCTGCACATATTCCCATTTGCTGCAGGAGGACGCTCTCGTGATGACTGGAAAAGGCACTGATCTTTGAGTATAAAAGAGTCTCATTAAGAGTCATTTTATTGGATCACTGTGAGTTCGAGGCCAGCCTGGTCTACAAAACAAGTCCAGGACAGCCAAGGCTACACAGAAAAACCCTGTCTCAAACAAAACAAAACAAAAAAGCCAAAAGAGTCATTTTATTGTTTTTTTTTCCAACCAGTAGTGTTTGGTGTTACTTAGGTCTCTGGGCTATCTAGTCTCTGGTTCTTGGTAGCTCAAGTAGTGTTGGGCCGGGATTCCGTATCTTGAATTGGACTTTAAGTCAAGTCAGACAAGTTCTGTGGGCACAGAATGCCCACAAGTTCTGTTCCGTCATTGCCCTAGCATGTTTTTCAGGAAGTACAGATTATAAGTCAAAACACCAACTGGTGTCTACATTTATCTTCCAGTAGCCTACAGGGTACCTTCCTGCACCAAAGAGGCTAAAATGTTTCATGTAGGTACCTGCTCAACTTCTCCATGTTCAGTGAGCTCTATGGCTGTTGTCCTCAGCAATGGAGCCCCCCTGTTGGTTTTCAGAGAACAATTCTTTGTCTTAGTAAGAGTCTGGGTTGTTTGGGAGTTTTCATGTGACAACTCCCCTTGGCAAAAAACTCAACTGAATGCAACACAGTCCCACTACCGGAAGCTTTGCCTGGTGAAAAGAGATAATAGCCAGTTGAGACTCTATGTTCCCTATAAATAGGAGTCCTCATAAAGATCACCTTCATAGTTTCTGGGAAGTTTCCACTGTACTAGGATTCCACAACAGCTTCTAAGTGCTCCCCAATTCTAGCTGTCTCTCTCTGTACTCTCTCCCTCTACTCCATCTCCCACCCCTTGCCTGATACCCCTGCTTTTGTCCTCACTCACCCCCAACACATCTGCAATATCTAGATCTATTCTAAGTCCCCTCCCAGGGAGATTCATGCATCCTCCTAGGTCCCTCCTCTTTACCTAACCTCTCTGAGTCTATGGACTGTAACTTGGTTATCTGCTTTTGTAGTGTTTTACTGGGGGAGAAAACGCTCAAATACCATGATCATTCTCTTCATTTTCTCATCAAGAAAAATATGGATAGCTGGTTAATACCAATATATCCAAGATATAAATTACCCAAATAATTTACTTTATTTCTTATTTAAGCCCTACGTTTTTGTAAAATAAGTTTATATGTTTTGAGGTTTTGCTTATATATTTGAGTAAAAGACAGCAGTGTGGCTGCATCAATCAGAGTTCATTCAATAGACAGAATCACTGTATGTGAGGTGAGGTATAAGTAATGAGTTTGGTACAAGAATTTGAGTATTGCTAAAAGAGTGAAGATCTAACACAGGAGCAAAGCCAGAACTTGTGGTAAACCTAACTGTTTGCATGTGTGTGGGCACAATATGAAAATTAGCAGGACAGAGGGTCCCATCAGCTGTGTGTGTGTGTGTTCAGAGGCTCTTCTGAATGTCATAACCTACTGAGCATAATGTCTCTTTGCTTTCTTTCCTTCTAACTCCTGAATCTCAATTGAATCACTCTCAGTGAAAGGAGACTTGAAGGAGACTAGTCTCTAGCACGTGACAAGAAGAACAGTTGGTACTATGTGGCAGAAAAAAAAAAAAAAAAAAAAAACAACCCAGCAATACCAAGTACAATTTACCTCTGCTGAGCAGTCATCCATACAAAGCTTTCTTAATTATTACTATTTCATTCACAGATATTTATAGAACACAGTGTGATAATTGAATATATGTATACATTGCCAACATCGACTCTTGCCAGCACATAGCATCCTTTGACTTATTAGTTCAATTTTTAAATGTACATTCTGGAAATAAGACATCACCAGTAATAGCACCAAGTAAAGAAAAGGGCATGGAAATAAATCTAACAGTGAATGTGCAATGTCTTTCTCAGAAAGTATCTTAAAAACATTAAAAGGCATAAAATAAAATGTTAATAAATTGAGCAATATGCATAGGGGTTAGTATAAAATAGTGTTTTTCTAAATTAATCTATGAATCCAACAAAAAAGTCATAGAAAGTATAGCCAGAGGACTAAGTAAACTCATTCTAAAGGTTATGGAGAAGAAAAGCTGGAGAATAGGCTATCAACTTTATTAAAGAACAAGAAAAGAAACAAGCCCCATTAGACATTACATTTATTACTAAGCCACGGTGCATTTTAAAGGTATAAACTACTGAAAATGGAATCATTAGAACACCATGGCATAAATATTAATAGAGTCCTGCAATATAAAAACTGCCATAAGAGAAAGATATTTCTACAAGCCCAGTAGGAAGAGATGGATTGTGTATTTTATTTTTTTAAAGATTAGATTACTCTATGGAGAAAAAGATAGCTGTGTCTTTATATTTTAATTCCATATAACTATGTACTAAATAAACAAAGACCACAATGTAAAGATAGAATAATAAACATACAAAAGAAAATATAATAGAATATATTTTTAACCTAGTTTTTTACAAAGAATCATTCACTAGTCTATAGTGTCAAAAATGGGTGTTTGTAGAAATCCACTACTTTGTATGCTAATTATAAAACATAACTGAATAAAAGGAGCTTTAATGGAAGCACTCTACACGAGAGACAATGCTGCTTCCAGAAGTCATGGGTTATTAAATGATAATCACAGTGTCAGACATGGGATGCCTCTCTGGGAGTTATTAGCCAAAAAGCATCAGATAACACCAAAACAACAAAGCAGTAACCATTGCTCTTGGTTCTGTCTCCTCATAACTAAAGAGGAACATCTCAAAAGAGTAACTAAAGGAACCACATACTTTAGTTGGAACACATAGAAAAATCAATTTGGAATTGACTGGGAAATTTCTTTCCAGCTGTCTAGATTTCACGGTGCTAGAAAGTGCTACATGGGCCCCCGGAAGAGAAAACATGTCAAGGATCATATCAAGCCCTGGATGCTTTATACTACAAAACTGACTTGCCAAGTAAGATGTGCCTCCTTGTCCTAGTGGCATGACTTTTATGTCTCCTTCAGCATCTGCAGCTGCTGCCTGGTGGAAAGTACAAGTTATGTTTCTGCAGTGGAAAAGGGTGAAGTGCTGAGTAGAGCCAGAGGCAGGCAGCAACAGGGCCAGGCCTGACTTGGGTAGATTGGTGGCTGCTTCTGGATCAGCCAGTAATGGAGGCTCACTTGGAGCTCCGAAAAAAAGAGAGGCAGAGTTAGGAGCCTGGTTTTGTCTGGGCAGACAAAAATGGTTGCTTCGGAAATAGCCAGCTGCTTGCTCCCACACACGGGCACTGTGGTGGGTGGAACAGCACTAGAAAGATGGCAGGGATCCCACTGACAGACAGGTGAACTCTAGAAGCTCACAGCTGCTCAGAGGCTGACTGGCAGCCAAGCCTGGGGTGGGGTGGGGGACCTTCAGGGAGGAGGGGAGCCCTTTCTTCCTCAGAATAAATGATAAATCTCAGATGGTCATGGTGAAATAGATAACGCTAGTGCACCTTTACTTCATGTGAAACAGGAACATATACTCTGTGAGCAGTGGGAAGGGTTTTGAGGGTGAATGTGTTTGATTCACCGGGGTTAGAGGTGTAACAGAACAACCCTATCATAAGGGGGCGGAGCATAACTTAATTAGCTTATGGGTGGGAGAGAATCTCGGTATAGTTAAAGGTCATTGGTTGAAAGTCAAGACACCAAGACATCTTATCAGCATATGGTGGGTGTTTCCAAAAGTCCCCATGTGTTTGCTGAACTGGTTTCTTATCAGGAAAGGGTTGGGCTTGTACTCTCCCTGAAGGCTATGTGACTCCTCTTAGAGGTTCTGGGGTTCCTCTGATCAGGCAGAGATGAAAGCCAGCTGAGAAAGGGAGTCTGTCGTCTTAAACTGGGCCCAGGGGCTATCTGGGAAAATCAGGCTTCAACCTTAATAGTAGGGTTCCACAGTTACAGAGGTAACCCACTGCTTACTAGTTGAACTTGAGGCTTTACAGGCCATTCATTCCTGGCCATGTACACCTAGCCAAAAGCCATGGATATAGAGATTCTAGGCCCCAGTGGTAAAGCTTTACTAAATAGTTGTACAAGTAAACTGACTTCTAAATATGTATCGTATATCTCTAGATGTGTGCTGCTCCCAACCTTCATCAGAGAAACTTCTTTCGTACAGTGAGCAGCATTTAATGCAGAGACTCATAACTGGTCAAAGTGCCGAGAATAGAAAACTGGGGGGACTTAACCCTAAATGAGACATCACCAACATCCCTGACCACAGGGCTCAAAGAAAAGCATGGAAAAGGAAGTGCAAAGAATGTAAAAGCCATAGAATGTGCACAAAGGCTATGAAATGCCGTCTTCTGGACATGACATGTCCACTGCACTCATGAGCTCATAGAAGATATGATTAGCTATACAAGTTTTGAAGATGATCTGTACATTGGAGGGAAGAGGAAGAAAGGAGGAACTGCAACAACTAGAGGGAAGAGAAGCTATAATCAGCATTTGTTGTAGAAGAAAATAATCTATTTTCTATAAAAGGGAAAAATGAAAAAAACTACATATATCCTATAGGATGTTTATAAATAATAAACATAGAAAAACTGGAGTGTCAAAGGCCACTTTTGACATCATGGGAGTAAACTGAAGTGGGCAGTAGAGTTGGTGGGGGTAAGAACTGATGACTCTCGGCTGGGAATGCTACTGATAGCAGCCATGGACACACACATTCATGCACTAGATGGATGAAGCAAGATAAACTCCAACGAGCAAGTTCCAACACGCTTCAACAACTTTACACACACACACACACACACACACAGACACACACAGACATACACACACAAACATACATACATGTATATATATAGCTAGGCAGACATATGGCATATACTCATCCACATATTGGGTGGATGGACACAGCTTAAATGAGCAAGCTCTAATCACTTTACATATATACACTTCATATACACATGTAAACATATACACAAATACATATACATATCTGGTAGATGGAGCAAACTCCACAAGCTCCAACAACTTTATATTTTATCCACAGCTTAAATATTCCAGCATAATCTTTCAAGTAGTTAAAAAAATCACAATGTACTTACATTATATTTTACTTTAAATCAACGATTACAATGAGTATATGTAAATATACTCACATGATCAAATATTTTATGTATTATGGGTGAAAAACAAATTATTCCCAAGGATCCATATACATTTGTAACTAAACAACTTGTTATAAATTAACAAAGTTTAAGGAAGCAAGGTAATTTTTTCAGCCAATTTCTCTTTACTGGCAGGATGTAATTGGTTATTACAAAGAAAGGGTCAATTATCTTTTTTTTCTTTTTCTTTTTACACACACAGACACACACACAGACACACACACACACACACACACACACACACACACACACACACACACACAATAAACTACCTACAGCAAGAAGAATTACCAAGCAACCATGAGTTATATAAATGTTACATTCATAATGTTTTGGCTAGTTGTATTTGGCAGTCTTGAAGAAAACATCTTTCCTATCTTGGTGCATCTAAAATTCTGAATGTAAATCAATATCTATCATATCTCATCATTTTCAACTTAAAACATCTATCTAGACCTAAAAACAAGCCCTAAACAACTAAGATTAATTATAAAACTAAGCTATCTAGTCTTCAGTGCCATCAGAGACTTGAGAAGGAATACAATTAATTTTCTGAGTAGACAGAAAGTGCAGGTTAGCAGCTCCCAAATAAGAAAATGATAGAGACAGTTTGCTGCCTGAACAGTCACCCAAAACTTTCTATAACATTGGAGCATCATCTTCAGTCTTCTGATAGACATATTTGTGACACAAGAATTATCAATGAACCTCCTTATGGAAATGGTTTCAACTGTGGCAAACCAGTCACTGGGCAAAGTGTCCTCATTTTGGCTACAGATAGAATTCTGCCTAAAAATGGGAAAGCTTGGATGCAGGTAGAGTCAACAGGCAAACTCTGCCAAGACAGGGTAAGCAAGAGTCAATTATCTTTAAAAAGTTATCTTATAAAAATCTTAAAAGAATCACAAATCTAAATATTTATATAAAAATAATCAGCCATTTCTACTTTAAGTCCTCAAGGTGTACATCTACTCATTAACAATTTTTATTAACTCACATCAGGAAACTAAGGGCAGATGGGTACAAGAAGTTAATCATTACCAACTCCTCTTCAGCAAGAACGTCAAGGCAGCCTGTGCTAATTGGGGTATTGTCCCTTACTCCCTAACCTCAAAAAGTCCCCAGCTCAATTATTAAGAATGCACTTTCCTGAACTTCGATTCATACCCTAAGATTGTCTATATCAGGGCCACTGGCAAAAACATCTTTAGCTATCCTTACTAAATAATCTATCTTTCCAAATTTTTTCTAAGAGTGGTGGTCATTGCTAACAATTTACATCACTATATTCTTTCCAGTGGCTCCAACAACTTAAGTAATCTGCTCCAGTAACAATGCCTGAAAGAGATCAAGCACTATTATTGTGTGTGCCAGTTATACTGCCCAGTGAGGGGCTGGAAGCCTTCTTAGAGTTCTCATACAACTCATAGATTGTGAGGGATGTGGTGACCAAGAAGGCAACAAGCAGAGCAATGCTCCACATAGCCCTCAGGTCTCTGCCTCCAGAGACACACCCACAGTGGTTGTGCTAACCAGTGGGCCTCATTCTATGAGTTCTAAAGCTGTTTTACTGTTCCTCCTGCAGAGTCCCAACATGGCAGTAGTAGTCACAAACTTCAAAGTAAGTAAATAATGTAGAAATTATTTTTAAAGGTCTTTTGATTAAAGAGAAACCATTGGATATCAGAAAACCAAAGGAAGCTCATTTGAGTTATGAAATAAATTTTAATTGAAAATGCTAATAAAAGCAATAAAAATATGTTCAAGAAAATGGAAAAATAAAATATCTAACTTTGAGGAATTGGACCTGAACACCAGTGCCCAGTAAATGAGAATAATAATGAACTAATTATTTCAGGGCAGAAAGCAATGTGACAGGTTCAGAAAAAATCAACTGTGTGATTTATGGCTTCATGATCTCACTGCAGGATAGTTTTTGTCCCAGAAAGCTTTCTGACATTAAAAAGGATGAGCATATGTAGTAAGTTTTATGCAGATTTACCACAACTTAAAACTCTTTAAGAAACTTTGAAATCAATAAATGATCTATGCAGAATAAAAAGAAGACGTGCTTCCTGACATGTTTATCATCATAACAACGTCTTAGGGTTTCTATTGCTGCGATGAAACATGATGACCAAAAAGTATTATTACACTGTAGTGATAAGAAGCAACAAATTGGATTGTATATACCATAATGGTAATGGACCTTAAAATCATTACAAGAAGTGAGTAAATGAGTAGTGAGATTTACTACACAACACTTTCTACAAATGTAAACAAACACAAATTGAACCTATGTTTGTTCAGCTTATGTTTCCATAGCACTATTCATTATTGAAGGAAGTCAGGACAGGAAGCAACCCAACACGATCTTGGAGGCAAGAGCTGATGCAGAGGTCATGGAAGAATGCTATTTACTGGTTTGCTTTCCCTGGCTTGCTCAGTTTGCTTTCTTGTAGAAGCCAGGACCACCAGAACAAGGATGGTACCACATACCATGGTCTGGGCCCTCCTTAACTGATCACTAATTAGGAAAATGATGGATTTCATGGGGGCATTTCCTCAACTGAGGCTCCTCCCTTTGTGCTGACTCTAGCTTGTGTCAAGTTGGTACACAAAACCAGCCAGTATGCATTAAATGTGATGAGGGAAATGAGAGGTGTTTCTATGTTCAATCCTAAGATGCAAGATTTGTAATAAAAGAAGATATATCATAGAAGACTGGGAGTGTATCATAAAACACTGTAGTAATAAGAAGCCACAAATTAGATTGCATATACTATAATGGCAATGGACCTTAAAATCATTACAAGAAGTGAGTTAATGAGTAGTGAGATTTACTACACAAGACTTTCTGCAAATGTAAACAAACACAAATTGAATCATATGTTTTATGACAGTATGGATACACAGCCATCCATCCTTTGACAAACAGGGATATGGCTTCCGAAAGACATCACTCAACACTATTGACCTTGTATACATATCCCCTGTAAAATATTCATACCGAAGAACCACTTAATAAGGCGTCTTAGTTTTTATTTTTCTTAATTTCTTTGCAGTACTTGAAATGAAATCCAGATCTTTATGGAAGCTGAGGAAAGTCTACACATCTGAGCTTTGCTTCCAGCTTTAACATGGCTTCTTGATGCAATCAAAAGAGAGTGAAAATTAGATAAATGATGCAGATATTGGTAAAACTGTATTGCACTAAACCATTAAAAGAAACTAAGAGTGTGGTCTAAAATGATGACAGAAATATACAATGACGATTGTTGACATAATGTTCTTATGAACTGTGTACAGTTTACCCTTGTCTAATCAAATGTTGATTTCTCTACCCCACTATCTGGTTTCAATCTAGACATTGCATTGTGATGTTTATTCTAAGTGTCTCCTGTCTCAAGTTTGTGTAAACCTGTCATCATTTGCTCTCTGTATTGTTAACAAAAGCCAACTAGCTGGTGCTGAGCAAGACAGAGAATAGGGCAGGACATCCTGGTCCAATGAGAAGAAGAGAAAAAGCATAAAAGAAAGGAGGAATCCAGGTAGAGAGGACCAGGAAAGCACCAGGAGAAATAAACTGGACATAGGAGATGAGCGAGTATAATGTGGGAATACTGAATGGGAGGAAGCTATACTAGCTTGGAGGTTTGGGATGGAGTAATTACTGTGCAGCATTGTGCTCTAGGCTAATTAAATATATCATAGTCTCTCCATGTGGTTATTTGGGTATAACACTGGTTAAGGAGTAATCTGTGATATATTAAAATAATGAGTCAGTATTAAATATTAATAATCCATCAACATATGGCCATTTATAATTACTATTATGCAATATATGTAGCTTTATATGTAATGTAGGCAGCACAGTAGATCAGCTTCTACCAGTGTCAGAACAAGCTTTGAACACATTGTACTATGACTTTACAACAGCTATGGCACCAATGGAAATTTTCAGCTCTATTTTAGTATTATGAGACTAATGTTGTATTTATGTCCCATTCTGCTAAAAAAAAATTATAGAAGAATTTTAATCCAGCAGCGTGGCTGCTCTAGAAAGGGATCACATCCAAGGACCTAGGTCTGTATGATTCAGCTGGAATACAAACACACCCTTAGTATATACTTTAAATCTCTCTGGCTGGAAAACAATACATACCTTTAATCCCAAACAATGATGTCTAATTGAGGAGAAGACAGGTGACAAATCAGAAAAGATTTGCAGAGAGAGAGAAAGAGAGAGAGAGAGAGAGAGAGAGAGAGAGAGAGAGAGAGAGAGAGAGAAAGAGAGAGAGAGAGAGAGAGAGAGAGAGAGAGAGAGAGAGAGAGAGAGAGAGAGAGCACAAGTTCATGGAGATAATACACTAGAGTTTGGGAGTATGGTACAGTTCAGTACTCTTCAGTTGAGTGCAGCTGAGTTTACAGTTCAGTTTGTGGAGCCCAGAGGCAGTTTTTCCAAATAGAACAATTCAGTGAGAGGCTGGGAGAAGGTAGTTTGAATGAGTCAGCTTGGAGAGAATTTTTGAACCAGGACAGCTGAATTGAACCAGCCAACCAGAGTTCAGAAACAACTAGAAAGAGTGAGTTTATTCAGCAGTAAGTCTCAGAGGCTGAAAACATTCCAGGCCTAGGTTAGCCAACAGACGATGCAAACTGAATCCTGAATATTAAATTGTATGAAAGCTAGAATCTTCCAAGCTAAATCAACTATATAAAAAACTAATATATCATGAAATAGACGACTAAATTAACAAAAACGTATTATGTGCTAAATATTATAGCCAACTCTACTCTGTCTGAACTCTAAGAGTTAAAAGCAGACAAGAATTCTAATATTGATGAACAAACATTTAAAATATAGATGTTTATCTTTTACTCTTGTGAGGCTCTTCAAGCATCTGTCCTGATTATAAACTGCACACACTTTAAATAGAAAGGGGTCTGCTTAGGCTTTCATTGTAAGTTGCTAGGAAGAAATGGGTATCAGACTAGATGTTGCACTGACACTGGCAGGCTTCCCCCACTCAGCTCTGACTTTCACAGCTTTTGTAGAAATATTTTTAATGTTCAAAGGAAAAGGAAGATGTTCCCTTTTGTAAAAGGCATATGCACTGGTCTTTCATGTAGCTTTTTCTTGTTTTAGATGGAATAAAATGAAAAAGCATTTCACCATCACTGTGGATCACTTTACTGCTAACTTGACTTTCTGGGACACATTGCTGAGACTTTAATATCTTCAAACCCCAAGAACACAATCTCAGAATTAGCCGTTTTTGTAATGACAAGAGATGGCTGCTGAAAGTTCCATGCAGAAGAGAGATTTTCAAAGTGGGATCTTCAGCTGGCTCAATGCAGAGCATATTTCTGAAAGTATCCAATTTATTCTTTCCTTCACCATCATCTGAGTTGTCTATTGTTCCTTCATAACTGACCTTCGGGGCCTTATGTATCAAAAGCAGGGGGCTACTATGTGCTTAATGGGGGAAGTAAACTGTGTTCCTCCCACATTTACTCAGACTGAAAAAAAAAAAACCACAAGAAGGCAAATATTAAATTTATATTACTGAAAAAAACCACAGATACCATAGAAGTGCTGCTTCTGCATTCCATTTCAGAAGAGTAGCTCTGGAGATAAAAGCTTACAAACATCTTTTTTTAATGGTTCTTTTTTAACATATACATTTATATTATTACACATGAATAAAATAAACTGCACACAGCACAAAGAACCGCAAGACAATCAGGAATTATATAAATGTTACAGTCATAATAATTTGGCTATTTGTATTTGGCAAACTTGAAGTAAACATCTTTCCTATCTTGTTGGGTCTAAATTTCTGAATGAAGATCAATATCTATCATATCTCATCTCTATCAACTTAAAACATCAAAATCTTGATCTAAAAACATGTCAATCCCTAACCTACTAAGCTTAATTGAAAGACTAAACTATCTGGTCTTCAAACCCATGAGAGATTTTAGTAGGAATAAAACTTAAATACCTGAGTGAACCAGAAGTGCAGGTTAGGATGAGGGAAGAGATGGGATAGGGAGGTGATGAGGGAGGGCAGTGGGATCTGAAGGACAGTTTTCTAGCCTGGAACATGGATCGTCCCAGGCACAATTAACTGGAAACCCAGTACAACTCATATGTCTGGTCTACAAAGTCTTTTTAACAATATCAAGCCATTTTCGGGATGCAGCTTTTGGTTTGGCATTTCCTTCATTGTATTGCAATAACAACCAAGATTGAAAATAGCAATCTTCAGGTTTATGCTTAAGAAACCAATAGCACTGGAGATGAACGCCAGAGTGCACCAGTGTGAGATCTTTCCTCAGTTTCTTTCTTCAGTGTCTTAAAATTTTATCATATAAATCTTTCACTTGATTAGCTGGAGTTAACCCCAAGATATTTTCCTGTATTTTATTAATGTTATTGTGGCAGGTGTTGCCTTTCTGATTTTTTTTTTCTCAGTCGGTTTGTCATTTTTATCTACTGACTTTTGTGAGTTAACTTTGTGTCCTGTTACTTTGCTGAAAAGTTTTCTCAGGTGTAGGTGTTACCAGATGGAATTTTTTAATGATTTATTTTTATTTATTTCACATATTCATCTATATTATTACATATAATATAATTACATATATATGTAACATCTTCAGGCTTCTGGCCCAGTATATCTGTCAGATATATTTGTGAGGCAGGAATTATTGAGGACTTGCTGACCCTGTCTTGGCAGAGTTTGGCTGTCTACTCCACCTGTATCCAAGCATGCCTATTTTTAGGAAGAATTCTGTGACTGAAATGAGGACATCTTCCCAGTGGCTGCTTTGCCACATTTGAAGCTTTCTCCATAAGGAGGTTCATTGATGCTCATTTTCTTAGAGGTAGGCTGGGTATTGCCAGGAGTTAACCTGTGTTATTATCTATGTATCTTTAAAATAATATTTAAAAATCTTTAAATGCCATATTCTGTAGGTCCCTGAGATTTTTGAAGCCCTTATCCCCTGGATCTCAAGCTGTATTATGGAGCAACAGTAATAAAAAATAAAAGCATGGGTACTGTCATAGAACTAGGCTGGTTGATTGGTGGAATCAAACTGAAGACCCAGAAATAAACCCACATACCTGTGGACACTTGATTTTTGACAAAGAAGCCAAAACCATACAATGGATAATAACTATACATTCTTCATGTGACCATAATAATAAAACAGACTTCACAAGGTTATATAAAAAAAAAGATTAAGGTATTTGTTTATATAACTTGCTCCTGATAATCTCAAACTGAATGTACTATAACTATATTTTATATTTAAAGCACACACATCTGAAGTGGAATAGTCTGTCCGTATTTACTATATATATGCTCCAATCGATGCCTGGGTCAACAAGAAGTACCAGACCCATATATGTACTATAGTTTCACAAGGAATCCCCACGGATAGAATTTAGTTTATACATAGAACAATCGTCAGTAACTAATAATAAAATCAAATGATTAGAAAAATATAGTAATCAGGTTATATGTAATTTTCTGCACTCCAAATGTAGCTTTTGCTTCTCCTTTGAGAGCATGCACATTGTTCTTCTGTGCTTCATTTTGCTTATCATGTGCACACAGCTCCACAGTGAACCTGTCTTTCCAAGGTTTTCGTCATGACACCTCTTTTGTATGCTGATTAGTGTATATTGTACCAGAAAAGTCTGGTCCTGTCACAATGGAACACTCACTCTGGAAGATATTCTTTTTTTTTTTTTTTTTTTCAATTTCAACTCTGCAGGAAATATGAGCATGCTCCTCCAACACACACACACACACACACACACACACACACACACACACACATACACACACACACACACACACACACTGTAAGATGCAACCTCCTGAGTACTTTGTATTTTTTAGTTCACACATATTGCTGAATCTGTGAAACCGTTTCTTATTTTAAGTAAATGGCTTGTTGTCACTTCGGGGGAAGTCTCTTGCAGCCTTTGTAGAGACAAACTGCTTTCTGGCGTGACAGCTAATGTCAATAAGAACATATTGACTATTCATGTCTTACATCCACAATCTTATTTCCTTTTCCAACTTATCTAAGCACATGTTACATGGTGACTGTAGCTCCTGCACCAGGATATATAGCAGTGAAGCCAGCACTTTTCTTCCTACTCCATAGTTTTACAGCTCAGTCTTCAAAACCCAACACACAGTTGTTTTCTCTCATTATTAGGTTAACTTTCATGATTTCACTTAAGAGAGGTTGCTATCCCTTTCTACTGTAGTAGTTACAATTGTAGCCCTGCAACCCTTGAACTTTGTGCCTTGAGTGAGATAAGGGATATTGGAACACAGTACCATAATGTATGATAGTCCATCTGATTGTAGAAATAACTACTAATGGGCAAACATTGTTCACAGTATGGGCATGGGAATGAGAGAATGACTTCCGCTTCAGACAGGACAGAATATGGTGTGCAATTTCATTGTGTCACTCAGAATGACATTCATTTGAAACATAAGTTGCTAATTTCTGGGGATTTTTTTTTCAAATTAGCATGCTTAGGCCATGGCTCACTATGCTTAGGTGAAACATGAAGAACTGTGGATGTAGGGGCAGAGGTGCAGCACCCTAAACCAAATTTCTGATTTTTAATTTTTTTTCCTAACCGTGCTCCATCCACTGATTTTCTCCTCGCATTAAATGACATTTCTGTTTCCCATGTCCTGAAAGAAAATCCTTAGATTTTCCAGAGTAAATAATTTATATTTTGTTTGTTTATTCCTGCACTTATTCATTCACTCATGCATTAATTCATCGGTGGTTTTTTGAGACAGGGTTCTTCTGTGTATGTAGCCTTGGTTGCTCTGGAACTCACGCTGTGGACCAGATTGGCCTCAAACTCAGAGATCATCTGTCTCTGCCTCCTGAATGCCTGGGTTAAAGGCAAGTGTGACCACTGCTGGTCTGGGCAAATGATTCTTCACTCTGAGCTCCCTCATACCAAGTATCCAAAAGTGTTAGTTGTGACACCCGCGCCACCACGGTACTGAGTCGAGGGCGAGGGACTGCGGATTTAACTCATACACACACACACACACACACACACACACACACACACACACACACACATACACACACACACACACTAACACAGCGGGTCCTTCGTGCTAAGAGAGCAGCAGCCGCAGCGGCAGCCGCGGCACCTGTTTTATATTCTAGTCTTCCCAGAGTTCCAAAAAGCCTTCTTATAGGCAGCAAAACAGGAATCCTCCTCCCAGGTGAAATCCCTCAAGAGGTGATTGTACACAGGAGGAAAAGTCTCGAGGATGGGAGGGGTGCATTCTCAGAGCAGTAAACATGACTAGCTAACCAAGATAAACACAGACATGGAAGCTGCTAGAAACAGGACATGAAACAGCAAGACAGGCAGGCAGCCCAGTCGGGCCTGGTTCCTACAGATAGCACTCCCTGAGACTTTGCCTTCAAAGACACCCAGAATCTTACTACTTCTTAGTGGTTCACTGTCACCACCCTGGCACTCTACACTGGGTCACAGTAAGAGCCTTCTGCATTGTACCCAAGATGTCATTCTCGGCACGATGTCCAGTGTTTCTTGGGAAACTCCTCTGTTCAAATCACCCTTTATTTTAGAAGTCAATCTTTGACCTTCTAAGTTACCTTTATTCCATAGTAGACTTATACTCCTGTGCTCTCTGATAGCCTTGATGATCCGCCATCCTGCTCTCACTAATATATACTAACTTAGCCATATGGAGTCCGTCTTGGGATCTGTGCAGCTGGTTTGGTCTTTGTGTGGCAATCCTCCCTCAGATATTTTGCATGTGTTCTCCGTTCACCTCCTTCAGCTTTCTCTCCAATATCTCTATTCTTCCTGCCTCAGATAAAAAGCTACTTTCAAATTCCAAAATCCTTCTCAAAACTTGTTTCCTTAAAACTCCTTTGCCGCACATGTTACAGTCTACAAGTTGTTGGCTATTTTGCCCCTCTGGGTCTTTCTAAGTGATTATTTTTATCGTTGTTTAAACTTTTTTCCTTTTATTTTTTTAAGTTTTATAATTAAAATTTTTTAAATAAACAAAAACATCACACCCCTAAATCAACTAGTCTCAAAGTCTATAAACCTCAATCAACTTCTGTAAAGTTAGAATAGGCATTTGGAGCAGAATCTGTGAGGCATTCACTAAATGAGTTTTGAGGTTTACTCTTGCTAGGTAAATCTGTTTCTTTTTCTTTTTTCCTTGCTAGTAAATTGGTTTGTAATTTTATTCTTAAGGATGTAAGATCAAGTTTCGGCTGTTTTTTCCTAAATATATTTTTACTATCATTGTTAATATTTTTAATGTATTTTATTAATTTATTCATATTACATTTAAATTATTAGCCCTTCCCTTGTACCCTCCCATTACTCCCTCCTTCTCATTTTTCCCCTACTCTCCTTCCCTATGACTGTGACTGAGAGGGACTTCCTCCCCCTGTATATGCTTATAGGGTATCAAGTCTCTTTTTGGTAGCCTGCTATCCTTCCCCTAAGTGCCACCAGGCCTCCTCATCCAGGGGTCGTAGTCAAATATGAGGCACCAGAGTTTGTGTGAAAGTCAGTCCCCACTCTCCACTCAACAGTGGAGAATGTCCTGTACATTGGCTAGATCTGTTTGAAGTTTACTGCACGTATTGTCCTTGGCTGGTGCCATAGTTTGAGTAGGACCCCAGGACCCAGATCTGCCCATCATAAAGTTCTTCTTTCAGGTTTCTAGGACCCTCTGGATCCTTCTATTTCCCCATTCTCCCATGCTTCTCTCACCTAGAGTAGCAATAGGATGTCCTCCCCTCTGTACCACTTTTCTGGTAAGTGAAGACTTTCATGGGACATGCCCCTTGGGCTAGTATGCAGATATAAGTGAATATATACCGTTAGAGTCTTTCTGCTTCTGGGTCAACTCACTCATTATGATAATTTCTAGCTCAATCCATTTATCCACAAATTTTGTGAATTCCTTGTTTTTAATAGCTGAATAGTATTCCATAGTGTAAATGTACCACAGTTTCTTTATCCATTCTTCAACTGAGGGACACTTAGGCTGTTTCCATGATCTGGCTATTATGAATAAGGCTGCTATGGACATGGTTGAACAAATGTTCTTGTTGTGTGCTGGAGCATCTTCTGGATATATTCCAAGGAGTGGAATAGCTGAGTTGAGGAAGCCTTATTTCCAGTTTTCTGAGATAGCGCCAGATAGATTTCCAAAGTGGCTGCACTAGTTTGCATTCCCACCAGAAATGAAGGAGTGTTCCTCTCTCCCCACATCCTCGCCAGCATGTGGTGTCACTTGCATTTTTTATCTTAGCCATTCTGATGGGTGTAAGATGGAATCTCAGAGTTGTACAAAACTCAAGTCCAAGGGGATCAAAGACCTCAACATAAAACCAGAGACACTAAATCAGTTAGAAGAAAAAGTGGGGAAGAGCTTGGAACACATTGGCACAAGAGACAACTTCCTGAACAGAACACCAACAGCCCAGGCATTAAGGTCAACAATTAATAAATGGGACCTCATGAGGCTGAGAAGCTTCTATAAGGCAGGAGACACTGTCACAAGAGAAAAGCAACAGCCCACAGACTGGGAAAAGATCTTCACCAACTCTACATCTGACAAAGGTCTAATATCCAAAATATATAAAGAACTCAAGAAATTAAACACCACCAAACCAAATAACCCAATTGAGAAATGGGGCTCAGAACTAAACAGAGAATTCTCAACAGAGGAATATCGAATGGCTGAGAAACACTTAAAGAAATGCTCAGCTTCCTTAGTCATCAGGGAAATGCAAATCAAAACAACTCTAAATCTGTTTCGTTAAGTCAGGATAAAGAAAACTAAGGACTGAAGCAACAGTTGCAGTCTTAACACAGTAATTCAGAAGCAAAAAGTCAACTGCCTAAAAAGGTCTCTTTTTTTTTAATTTATTATTATTATTTTACTTTTAAATATGCATCCATATTATTATACATACATACAATAAACTACACACAGCAAGAAGAACCATGAAACAATTAGAAATTATATAAATGTTACATTCCTAGTGTTTTGCCTATTTGTATTTGACAACCTTAGAGAAAACATCTTTCCTATCTTGGTGAGTCTACAACTCTGAATGTAAGTCAATATCTATCATATCTCATTTCCATCAATCTAAAAACTTCTATCTATATATAAAAAATATCTTAACAGAACAAAAAATTAAGTTTTGTACAATTATTGTACAAACTTTTTTCCTTATATATATTTTTCTTGATTTATTCATATTACCTCTCAATTGTTAGCCCATCCCATGTATCCTCCCATTCCTCCCTCCGTCCCATTTTCCCCTACTCCCCTCCCCTATGACTGTGACTGAGGGGGACTTCCTCCCCCTGTATATGCTCATAGGGTATCAAGTCTCTTCTTGGTAGCCTGCTATCCTTCCTCTGAGTGCCACCAGGCCTCCCCATCCAGGGGACATGGTCAAATCTGGTGCCCCATATTTGACAAACTTTTTTCTTAATGAAAGCATTTTTAAACTTTTTAGATTATAATTTAGTCACAATATGGCCCCTTCCTTTCCTTCCTCTAAGCCTTCGCATTTGCACCACCACTTTCTTTCAAATTCATAATCTCTTTTTTCACTAATTGTTATTACATGCATGCAATATATAAATATAACCTGTTTAGTTTATATATTACTTGAATATATATTTTCAGACCTTACTACTTGACACTGGACAACCAATTGGTCGGTTTTTCCTGGAGTATACCGCCTCTCCAACTCTGAGCCTTCCTTGGTTGCCTATAGTTCTTTGTGTAGGGTTGAGACCTCACTGGCTTTTCCTTGTCCATGTCAGCAAATTCACTGGTGTCACCCTTGTTTAACTCACATTTGGGCAGTCATGTTGGTAATACTTTACGGGTGTAGCTTCTGATGTTACTAGGAGACACAATCTCACATCAAGTGCCCTGATCTCTGGCATTTACAATCATTCTGCTCCTGTTCCACAATGTTCCCTGGGCCTTAAGAACGGGCTGTCAAATACATTTTTTTTCATCTTCCTATTGATAGAAAGATGAGATTATTAAGGTTATTTTGTTCAACTTTTGCCTAATGTATGGTACTTACGCAACTCATTTGAAAATGTGATGTAAAGTTCTAGTCTTATGAAAGCTAACTATTGCAAACTGTTCAGGATGGTAGGAGATGCAAGTTAGTAGTTACTCACATATAAATAATCTTAATTGTAGTCTTGTTAGATACTAGTTTATTTAATTACAGAAATAAGCTTTAGTTAGTCTCTTCTATGATTTCAAGGTTAGGCAAATAGTACATATAGCAAGAAACAAGCAATGTTGTTCAATCAATAGAGATAGATAGATAGATAGATAGATAGATAGATAGATAGATAGATAGATAGGATTATGCAATATATAATGGTAGATAAATAGGTAGCCTTCAAAAACTTCAGAGATTTACATAACATGGAATTCAAAATACGTTTTTAATAATTAAAAGACTTTTTTGAAATAGAGACACATCTGCTCTTGGCAATACCACTAACCTACTTCAATGAAGATGATAGGCTCAAAGAGACAAAGGTGACAAATAGCCACTGGAGAAAAACTGTCCTTCAACAGCTGATAGCAGGTTGTTGTTAACAAGCAGGACACTGGGAATTTGACTGTCCAACTTTACAGAGACTAAGTGACCAGTCCTTCAAAATTCTTGCTTCACAGAGAAGTTTGTCAGATATTCTGGGCCAGGAGGCTAAATATTGGATGCCCCAAACAACAGAGAGAACCCTCTGGTGACTGTCCAGGCGGTCAGCTGTCTCTGTCATTTCTATAGTTCTGCGAGCTGTTTGCTCTACATTTCCTAGATACTTAGGTAATATTATTTACTTCTAAATACTCTGATGGGGTTGATGTCTATATAGTTATATTTTATTGCTATTAAGTTTAGTCATCTAGGAACTAACACAATGTTTTAGGTATAAAAAATGTTTTAAGGTCTAGATAGATGTTTTAGGTTGATGGATACAAAATATGATAAGAAAGTGATTTAGAGCCTGGCGTGGTGGCACATGCCTTTAATCCCAGCACTCAGGAGGCAGAGGCTGGTAGATCACTGTGAGTTCAAGGCCAGCCTGGTCTACAAAATGAGTCCAGGACAGCCAAGGCTACACAGAGAAACCCTATCTCAAAAAACAAAAACAAAACAACAACAACAACAAAGGAAAGTGATTTAGAGACAGAATGTAAAACTCCCCAGGATAGAATAAAGAGTGAAATACTCCCTCCAGGACTGCTGAATACTAATGGACTGGCATGATAAATGTAATTCTTACCTGATAATTTTCATAATCATTCTTATTAATGTTAGAGGAAAAAGCAATTTTTAAACAAAAATGGAGGCATGTAATGAAAGCTTAAGTTTCTTTGTAAGCTCAGTTATGTTATGGTAACATGTTTTTGTTTTAATCCCAAGTGGGGATTTTGGTTTGTCCAGAGCTGATAATTGCCTCCTGAGGGGGTGTGGCCTTTGCCAGCTGAAGTTACTTGAATTCTAAGGACTCTGAGGGGTGTAACAAAGAGAGTCTAAAAGGAGAGTGGGGACAGTTTGGAGAAGACCTGGTGGAGGACTTCCTAAGACATTTGCTGCTGACAATTGAGATTGGTCTTGCCACAAAAGAACCCCACAACCTTACCCAGCCAGGAGAAGTAAAGAGGTCTACATCACCTATTTTCCCACTTCTAACATTTCCCACCCTAACATTCTTAGAGAGTTGGAAGGGAGGTAAAGGTGCTTAAGAACCCTAAATAAAGTCTGTTTGGGAAAAATCTAAGCCTATAGCTTTCTACTGTTGGTTTCTCATTATAACTTATTTCTGTGAAAATTCCACACAAAATCAAACTTATAAATTTTCCCAAATCTAAATCTAAGCACATATGTTAGTTGTTTCCATCAGAAGCTCAAAGAGTTGCAGTAATTAAAATTTATCATTAATGGAATCAGAACTTAAAGTCTATACAAAGGACAGTGTACCCTGCGGTTCTGTTTTCCTTCAGTGATATTCCAGAACTATATAATTCTGGCTTTGGAGCTCACACATCCTGGTTCCTTCACTCTACATGAGTGGAATACAGGATGCCAGGAAGTAACAAGTATTGTCCACTGCCACAGAACAAGCTAGGAGCAAAACAAAAATTAGGAATGACGACAGTTGGCTTCAAGATAACACTTGTCACTTACTATCCAGCACCCTATGAAACCTTGAATACCGGCTTCGTTATGAGTCCTAAGTGAAGATCACTATAATTGTACGTGGTTACAGAAAGGTGTTAGAATTCATATAAGTCACAAAGACCTACGCAAGCATTCAACTTGTTCAAAGGACTGCAGCAATTGCTGTTCTATGCCAGGACAGAGAACAGGAAGCTGTGGACAATAGATCAGGCTTTGGATTCAGCAGGGAGTTCTTCCAAATTGAAAGTTGCACATCACTTAGAACATTACTCACTGTATCAAAGGAAATGTCTTCTTTTGATTATCAGGAGAGCAGGATGTAATGCATATCACAGCTGTGATCATAAAATGTCTATTCAGAGAGAGGGAGAATGGAACTTCAGGCAAGATCTGTTTTATGAGGGAAGACTACTAATAAATCTACAGGCTCTTGACGTATAATTTTCATTAAACAAACCTGATGGATCTTGATAAATAAATACTCGGTTATAAAAATCTTTATTATGTACCACATTGCTTCCTCATAACAGAGAATTGTCTGATAGCTCATAACAATTTAAATGGGCCTTGGGATTTTAGGCAGCAAGAATACCATCTAGGCTCCATAGACAAAAATAATTTCATATGCTTTCCCAGAAGGCTCTTAAAAGCATCCTCTCCTCTGCTTGGGTTTTAAGAAAGAGGTCAACCCTGCTTTTCATCACCCAGGGAATGTCACACGATAATAAAAGACCACAACACAAGTGAGTTTCACTAGGATATACACCACTATCTGGCTTCAAGTGGGAATTAATTTTTCTTCTATAAAATTTTGTAAGCACATTATAGAGTGCAGACTTCTAGCAGTATTAATTCTCCGTGATCATCATGATGACAAGTGGCTAAAAAAATTTGGTCTAGTGAGATGGCTCAGTAGCTAAGTGCACTTACTGTGCAAGCCTGGCAACTGGGATTTGATCCTTGGAACCCATATAAAAGAAAGAACCAATACTAAAGGTTATTTTTTGATCTCTACACATCCACTTATGCCCTAAACCCAAAGTGCATATGTGTATGCACATGCGCGCGCGTGCACACACACACACACACACACACACACACACACACACACACACACACCAATAATGATAATAAAATTGACTGGAAAAGTATCTTAGTGGTCAGGAGAGCATACTGTTGTCACAGAGGACCCAAATTCTCAGAACTCACCTTGGACACCTCATAACCTGTATCTCCAGAACATCCAGTGACCCTCTTTCGGTCATTACAGACATTTGTACTCATGTGCACGTACCCACACATGGACACACACAAACACATATAATAAAAAAATTAAAAATTAAAGAAGAAAGTATTTTGAAGGTAATGTTCTTATAGCTAAGTGAGCCAAACATATTTACATGTTGAGGGAAAAGTAAGAATGAATGCAGTGTATCCATCTTCCAGGTAAATTCTAAGCTATGACCTACAAATGGTTAAAACACACTTCCTGTTGATAAGGAATTAAAATGCAATTGAGGAACACTGGTAGGTAAAGAACATGCACTATCACCTAGTGGAGAAGCTCAGAGTCAGCAGCCATGCAAATCGTGAATTACATTCAGCTTTCCACTTATTAGACAGGAGACCTTAATCAACATATTTATGCTCTCTCGGGATTTAGTTTTCTCATTTAGATGTGAGAATACTTCCCTCCTGAGAGAATGTGAATATTAAGGAGGATAGAGCACAGCAAAAACTTTGCACATCTCCTGGTATGTGTATGCAAGGCTGCCATTATTATGATCATATAAAGTCCAAGCAATAAGTCCTAACAGAAGCACAAGGAATGTGCCATCAAAGCATTGTATTCGGCTTGATGACTACACCTTTGCTCTGGGCAGCTTGTGCCATCTGTAAGGGAACACAAAGTGAGTGCACTTAGTAAGATGTTTGGGACATTTCCTGAGCAGTAATCATGCACCTATTACTAGTCTAAATCACAGGGCACTGCCCGTGCAAGAGGAGGCCTTTACTCTGGAAATGCAGTCTCTATGATGGAGAGAAGGGAAAAACTCTTATCTGATTTATTTTTTTAATTGCATAAAAAACGTACCACAAGGAAACTAAATTTGCTCAATTTGACTTCAAAATTAATTTGACATTTACCAAGGACAAGAGTGTTCTTGTCCTAAAAGCAAATAGGCTCTTTCAGCAGAAGCCGTATGAAGAAGTCGGCATGGATCTAAAATCAGTTATACAGACATGGGGCGGGGGGGACATGGTGCATGTGCTCTAGTGCTTCGATGCATTAAAATAAAGAAAAGCTTTATCTTAGTTTTTTGAATTT
This sequence comes from Acomys russatus, assembly GCF_903995435.1. Lineage (NCBI taxonomy): Eukaryota > Metazoa > Chordata > Mammalia > Rodentia > Muridae > Acomys > Acomys russatus. The sequence continues at coordinate 55,059,525 of NC_067141.1, forward strand.
TAATGCAGTGACAGAGAATTCCCATGTACACCATGTCTTATTTTTTCCTTTAACATTTCGCATCAGTATTGTATCAATAAGTACTATGAAGAAATGAGGTGTATCAGTTCCCAAATTTTAGTTTGTTGCACCAGAAAGATGTGAAGATGTTGAAGGGTGTTGTTGTTGTTGTGTTGTTGTTGTTGTTGTTGTTGTTGTTTTGAGACATCACAGGTAGCCTTCTGAAGTCCCAAATACAATAGGAGATTCCTTTTCTAGTTATTCCCTCTCCTGAATAGTGAATTTAAAAAATAGCATAACAGATCTTCTCTATCACCTATAAGCCCTAAATTAATATATTTCAATTATAAATGATTGATAGTTGGAACTGTTTCTCAGAACAAAAGTCATTGTTCTGCTCTCTAGCTCAAGACCAAAAGTAGCAGTAACTGGGATTCAGCATTTCCATAGGTCATTCACTGCCTTCTGAGCCTGCCAAGGACTTCTGGAGCCTCCATACAATGTCTTTAATCCTGTTTTTATTGTCTGATTTCAGAACAGTTTTGAGGAGGCTGAACTCACAGTTTTATTTCCTGTAGTCTGAGACACAGAAACAATTGTCCTTTTCAGTTGGCTGTCAGTAAATATTCACTGCATGCCATGGCTAGGGAAACTCCCTTGTTTCTGAGTCCAAAAACAAAAAAAAACCCTCATTCTTTCTTTAGCTCGCCCCCCTCTGATCCTTGCTTAACATCAGCAAACACTGTTCACCTAAGTCATTCTGTAGTGCTTCTAACACTTTAGCTTTCATATCTGATTTCAAGGTACTGCACTGTTAGTTTTATCAAATATTTGTCTTTTTTTAAATTTTATTTTATTAATTTATTTTTTTGTTTTTTTTTTATTTTATTAATTTATTCTTGTTACATCTCAATGTTTATCCCATCCCTTGTATCCTCCCATTCTTCCCTCCCTCCCATTTTCCCATTATTCCCCTCTCCTATGACTGTTCCTGAGGGGGATTACCTCCCCCTGTATATGCTCATAGGTTATCAAGTCTCTTCTTGGCAACCTACTGTCCTTCCTCTGAGTGCCACCGGGTCTCCCCCTCAAGGGGACATGGTCAAATTAATATTACATCTCAATGGTTATCCCCTCCCTTGTATCCTCCTATTCCTCCCTCCCTCCCATTTTCCCCTTATTCCCCTCCCTTATGGCTGTGACTGAGGGGGAATTTACGCAATTTTCAAGTTTGCTGGCCAGTAAACCAAAACGACTTTTTTATTTGTTTGTTTGTTTTTCGAAACAGGGTTTCTCTGTGTAGCCTTGGCTATCCTGAACTCACTTTGTAGATCAGGCTGGCTTCGAACTCACAGCGATCCGCCTGCCTCTGCCTCCCGAGTGCTGGGATTAAAGGCGTGCGCCACCACGCCCGGGTTAAAACGACTTTATTTTTGATGGCCACTCTCTTTAGTTATGGGCCAACTGTTGAGTCCACTAGGCTACAACAGATAACTTCAAATTCATGGTCACACAAGCAGCCCTGGTCAATCCCAGTATATCAGTGTGTCACAAAACAAGATAAATAGTCGTGAACATGAGAGAGAGAGATTTGTGGGGAAGAACAGTGTTGACATGGTGGCAGAGGAATGGGAGGTGTGAGTGGTGAGTAAGCATCGTAGACATGTGCAAAACTGACTCAAGACGAATTGGCTTACAGCTCAAGAGCAGTTGTCTGTGAAGGCAAGGAAGGCATGCTAACAGGCAGCAAGAGCGGAAAGTCAGCTGATCCCTTTTTGTCACACAGGAAGCTAAGAAAAGAAACAGGAAATGACGTGATGATATAAACGCCCAGGCCCTACCCTCAGCGACCTGCTTTCCCCAGCAAACCTTCATCTTCTAAGGTTCCATAACGTCCTTAAACAGCATCGTCATCTGGGGACCGCTTATTCAGAGTTCCTGAGCCTGTGGTGACACACAGTCACACTATCACAGGGTGTTGGCCGAGAGTTGGACTACTCAGGAGGACATGATGTGGGCACTACTTCTAGGAATAACAATCAGAAAATAAGGGACTTATCTACCAGGATGGCACTACCACTAAGGCCACCACTCAGGGTATTTTATGGAAAGGTCGCACTGACATATACACAGGAGAAGTATCATTACTACTGTCATCACCACCACAGCTGTGTTTAGACACCCAGGAGCCTGCAACCTGTTAGGCAAAAACATCTCTACATCCTTACTTTCCACCAACAGACAATTAACGGAATATTGAAGTGACACAGGAACTAAGGAGCCAATGAATATGGTTTCCTATATTTACTCATGGTACCATGACTTTATTCATAGTCTTTCTTGTCCTGGTAGAATTGTTTTCTGACATCCATTCATGACTTTTCTCTTTTTCTGTCTCAAATGAAAAGAAAAATACTGATAAGAGTTACACACACACACACACACACACACACACACACACACACACACACATACAACCTTATGCAGAATAATTTCTATCTCAATACCGAGCTAACCCAAGGAAAACAAAGAACTTTTCATATAGCAGACACCATATTTCTTTTAATACAACCAGGGCCTTCGACGACATTTCTCTTATAACATAAAGTAGCATTGTGCTTACATATAAGATTTTTTTAAATGAAATTCTTTTACATGATTTAAAGAATAATTAAGTAACAAGGGACCAGATTTGGGTACACTAATTATGGGAAGCAAAGACTGAATGAACCCCTGAAATCTTTTTTTTTTTTTTTTTTTTTTTTTTTTTTTTTTTTTTTTTTTTGGAGAACATGATTTTTATTTTTATTATTTTTTTTTTTTAATTTATTCTTGTTACATCTCAATGTTTATCCCATCCCTTGTATCCTCCCATTCCTCCCCCCCCATTTTCCCATTATTCCCCTCCCCTATGACTGTTCCTGAGGGGGATTACGTCCCCCTATATATTCTCATAGGGTATCAAGTCTCTTCTTGGCTACTTGCTGTCCTTCCTCTGAGTGCCACCAGGTCTCCCCCTCCAGGGGACATGGTCAAATGTGAGGCACCAGAGTATGTGAGAAAGTCGTATCACACTCTCCACTCAACTGTGGAGAATATTCTGACCATCTTTTAATAAAGCCTGAGACTTATTTGCTATGCAAAGAAGCATAGACTTAAAGCAAATGCCAACTTACAATAAAAAGAACAGCAGCAGTCCCCACCTTCATTATCCTAGACTCCCCCTCATTAGCCACTTAACCTTTTATATTTTCACTGAAACATCATTAGTAGAAAGGAGACCTGCCTGCTAAGCATAACTCTAAGAATTTAATGAACTTTAGAGATCATCAACATTTATGACTCAAAGGACCGAAACCCAAATTCTTTTTATTTGAGTCCTTAAGAGCATTAATTGAGCATTTTTAATGGATTTCAGTTGTTGGAATAAGAAAGTTCTCCAGGGAAATCTAAATTTTAGAAAACAATAAAGTCAAAGAATTAAAATGGAGAGGGGAGAAAAAAATGAAGGAAAAATAATCTGGCAGTATGAATTTTGGTTAACCAAATTAGTTTTGTAACAAGATTTTAATACTGAATTTGATATTTTGACACTCACTTTGAAAAATCTCTATATCCAGAAAATTATTATTTCCTATTGCCATTTAGAAATACTGTGTTCTGTTATTTTTATTCTAAATTTTGCTTTTATTTGGGTTTATTTATTTGTTTACTGGTTTCAAAAAAAACCTAAAAGAAGGTGTTGAAGGTATCTTCAGATGGGCGTTATATTACCTCATCACCAGCTAAGCTTCGTTGATTGTGTAGATTGCACTTCCTCTGGGAAGCTTCGTAGACACCCCCAAGCAAGGTCAAAGGCTTCTTAGAACCCAACAATGTTTGATTGTTTTAACTTCTTGCCTTCCCACTAGAATATATGCTCTGAGTACAGAGATTATGTCCCCAGGAAAAAAATGCTACATAGGACTAGTATGCCGCCTTGTCCATGAAAAACGAATACTTGCCCCTTTAACTAGGTTGTCTCCCAGTGAAGTCAAAGACTTGTGTCAGTTTAGCTAATACCAGCCAAGGGAAATATGCAGAGGTCAGCTTCCCATATCTCAGAGGGTCTTAGATAAATTCCGAGGTATCTTGACTCCTTAGGTAAACTTAATTCAAACAAGAAGGGATGGCTGCAACATTCTGCTCACTCAAATGGAAGACACTTCTGCAGCATCCACTGGTTCCTCCTCAACAGGTATGTATGTGTAGCCACTCTTCCCTACATGGGTGGGGCAGGATACGTATGCCTCCCGTGCATTATACTTGATAAGGAACAGGAGGTCATCTTGAAGTTCTAATCCTCCTTCATGCTACGGCTCTTAGGTGCAGAACTCAAGACTAGCCGCATCATGCCCACTTACGAAATGCTAACAATTGAGCCCAAGGCCTCATACATGCTACTCAAGCACTCTACCAACTGAGCTACATCCTCAGAACAGCTCTTCAGGTTTTTCTTAAAAGTATCTCATAATGATGAACTACTCAAGACAGGAAATGTTTATCTGCAGCCACTTTCACTCCACCTACAACTTCACTGCCAGAAGTTTCCCCTGTCCCCTGACACAATTGTGACCACATAATTCCAACCAGATCAATAATCGCCTAGAGACTCAATAGCTATCTTTCTGCTATTGGGGAAAAAAAGAATATTCCCATTATTTGGTTGTAAATGACAAGCATAAAGTTTAAACAGCTTCCTTTGGAGTGTACTACAGACTTAACCTATTGGACAGAAAGCAAGGTCAAATGAAAGAAAACAAGTTGTAATGTTTCTATGAGCTTTAGAAAAAGAGTCATTGAAGTTAAACTCTGTGCCCACACCCATTTTTAAACATTCAGGCATATGTGCTCCTTCTCAAAAGGACTCCCCAAACAGTCTTCATAGCCTCTGTGATAATAGACATCAGGTTACACTGACGACACATGTTTACATGAGTACTCCCAGTCTGCAAACCCTCAAGGTATTAATCAAAGAACTACAGCAGAGTGAAATATCATTTCCAAATGGTATTTATTTGGTATAAATTTAAGTAATCACATACCTATTTTGTGTGCCCATTTCAAAGGCTATTTCTGTAGCAACATGGTTTGCTTTTGGCTTTTGAAGTTTTGTAAGGACCCTATTTACATGTATAAATTTATCAGCGAGTGGCTCCCATGTTGGGTACCCTAGGTTTTTTTTTTTTTTTTTCTCCCTCACATCTTTGGAAGGGAGTATACACGCAAACCGCTAAAGCAGGGGAAATAACCTCAAGTTTGCTCAATCTGTTTGGTTTACTTTAGCGTTCGGCAACCTTCTCAGCAGTCCTCCAGAGGCTGTATTTACTGTGAGCATTTCCCATGGGTATGCAGAATTGGAAAACTAAAAAGCATATTTAAATGCAATATTACGCTACAAAAATGCTGGCAATGCCCCAGGGTTGCCTGTGTGTGCTATTAGAATTTTTTGAGAGTTCAATCTGCCTGTGCTATCGAATTTTCAATAATTTCCTTCTTGAGTAAAATTAAGGCATCATCAGAGAAGTAAATTCCCTGATACATGCAGCAAGCTCTCTCTCTCTCTCTCTCTCTCTCTCTCTCTCTCTCTCTCTCTCTCTCTCTCTCTCTCTCTCTCTCTCAACCATAATGTGCTTTTAGATGCCCTATTGGGAAACAAAAAAATTAAAAACAAATTTTTTGTATCGAATACATTTTTGTTATGAACTGCAGCTAGCTAGCCACATAAGCAAGTGACAGTTACATACTGCTTAGGTGCAATATTGATGGCGGCCCTTTGCTATAGCTAAGAGGGAATAAAAGAGCTGGCCCGTGCAACATAGCTGATATGGAAGAAAGCCTAGTCCAAATGAGAGACAACTGATACACCTGATAACACTGTTTACTTCGTGAACTATGAAAACCAGATATTTACTCATGACATCCTTCTATAATGATCTGTATCCAATCTTAGAATTATTCTTCATGCTGAATTCCAAGTACACATGAATAATCATGTTGAATTGATACTAATTTTGGTATTGCTGTGGTATTAAACTTAGTACCTGCGGTAGTTTAAATGAGAATGCCCTTCTCAATAGCCTCATGGATTTGAATGCTTGGTCAAAGGGAGTAGCACTATTTCAAAAGATTGGAAAGTATGGCATTGTTGGAGACTCTCTCTCTCTCTCTCTCTCTCTCTCTCTCTCTCTCTCTCTCTCTCTCTCTCTCTCCTCTCTCTCTCTCTCTCTCTCTCTCTCTCTCTCTCTCTCTCTCTCTCTCTCTCTCGCACTCTCTAGATCAGGGTGTAGCTCTCACCTAGGGCTCCAGCACCTACCTGCATGCTGCCATGCTCCCCACCATGATGATACTGGACTAAGCCTCTGAAACTGTAAGCAAATCCCCAATTAAATTCTTTCTTTCCTAAGAGTTGCTTCAGTACCTTTTGACTCTCGTTGGCTAACTTATCAACCATAAATTCACTAAATTTCAAGACTATCTGTGGCCTACTTTTTTCTTAAGAAATACATTTTATTATGAACTTATTAACCGAGCGTACATCCCTTATAACCCAACTAACCTAAACAATAGGAAAAGAGGATTTAAAGAATACAATAACAAAACTGTAAGGATATCAGTTCCAAGGAACAATTCAACAGGAACAAGAAATCAGCAGGATTTCTTCTGCTGGAACCTGGAGCAACCAGAACCCAGAACTTCAGCAGGAGCCGGAACCCCGAAGCCTTCCCTCCTGCAGTTTTCTCTAGGAGCGTCTCAAAGTGGAGCAATGGACAGCCGAAACTATCCCAAGTCTCCAAAGGCCCCTCCTCCAGTTTTGGGCTCATTTATATATCTCCTCCCAGAGTCTGCTCATGGGATCTTTTCAGCTGCCAACAATCAAGCTCCCGCACGAGGTAGTTTGTCTTCTAGTGGATTCACTTCACCTGTTCTCACAAGGCCATTCTGATCCCACACTTGGGATCATAACAAAAACAAGTTTATCTCTTCTTAAACTATCCTCAGGAGAAATAACTTCTCACTTTTCGATTAATTCAATAGATCCAGTAATGACAAAATTAATTTATAGTAATAAATAAATGTTGTAGCTGATAATATATTGCTTCACAAATGTCATTCTTGATACTATGGGGTACTTTACTAATAATTTAACAAAATTATTGTACAGACATGCCAAGTATTAATAATTCAATGTAGTCAGACTCACTGACTTGAGCATATATTTACCATAGATAATATTGTGTAGATACTTAATCAGTAGATTAATTTAGGTAGTTTGAAAAAAAAAGCTTATTACTGTGCTGAAAATTGTATAGAATTTTAATATCAGAACACATGAATAGAGTTCTCATTTTAGCAAAGTTTGAGTTATTTTTATTATATTACGTCTAAAGTGGGTTATAATTACAAATTGTGGCAAAATATTTAGAGATAAAACCTAACTATTTAAAGATGTATGGCAAAAAGATAAATCAGACAAAAATAGAAGATGTCACCATTTAATAAAAGAAAACAACTGTAGTTAAGATTCTGTTTATGTAATTTTGGTGGGGAGTTTGTATGCTTGTTTTTTTGTTTGTTTGTTTGTTTGTGATTTTGTTGTTTCTTTGTTTATTTGAAGGTTTTTTGGACTATAGTCATTCCTAAATCAGTTGGGTGTAAGTCAAGAAGAAAAATACAGGCTTACATGCTTTATGAGTCAATGAATGAATTTCTGGGCTGAAATTTTCTCTGAAATGTGGAGTGAGTCCATGATAGAGAAAGCCACATTGGTAATTCATTCCTGTGCACACATGGCCATCACCAGGCTGACTTCTAAACAATGCCACAGAGGAGACTCTAAGCAGAGGTCTTGGATCCTTTTTTTAACCATAGAAGTTAAAAGCATTTGTGATTTGAGTTTAATGAAGGAAAGTGTCTAAGGGAAACAAAGTCAACTGCTCTCATAAGGTGATAATGAATGTCATCTCTATGTAGTGTTCACAATGCCATCAAACAATAAAAATTCACTATAAATGTGAACAAGCAGAAGAATTTGACTAGCAATTAAAACAAGACATAGGAAACAAATATTTTAAATTTTTAAGAAAGCTAGAATCACACAGAATGAAGTATGAAAACTAACAAAAATTAAACCAATAAATAATCATATCAAAATTTGGCAACAAAAGTCCAATGACTAAAATGAAAAAATGTTTCCGGATGAGTTTAATAATTTGTGTAATGGTCAAGAATTTGTAAAGTTCTATGGAGTAAAATGGAGAATGATTCAAAGAAATCACAAGTAAGCACTTCAACATAGATCTTTTAAAAAGTAGACTTTCCAGAGAAGATGGAGAAACCCTTCCACACAAAAGATAATTACCTTGGTTGTGGCTAATCTCCTATAAGAAAGACTGGAATCCATTCAGGAATTTGTATCCTGTACCTGAGTTGAAGGTTCTTCCCTACTTTTTCTTCTAACAGATTTAGTGTGTTTGAGGACCTTAGTTTTGTGCATGGTGATAAATAAGGATCTGTCTGCATTTCTACACGGAGACATTCAGTTAGACCAGCACCATTTGTTGAAGAGGCTATCTATCTCTTCCCCATTGAATAGATGGCTTCTTCCTTGAAAATCAAGTGTGCTTAGTGTGTGGGTTTCTTTCTGGTCTTTGAATCAATTCCACTGATAAACCCTCCTGTTGCTATGCTAGTACCACACCATTTTTATTACTATTGCTTGAGATCATCAGATTCTAAGATCAACAATTATTAAATGGACTGCATGAAACCGAAAAGCTTACGTAAGGCGGACACTGTCAATGGAACAAAATGACTGCTTACAGACTGGGAGAAGATCTTCACCAATCCTACATCTGACAAAAGGCTAATATCCAAAATATATAAAGAACTCAGGAAATTAAACACCACCACAACCAAATAATCCAATTAAAAATGTGGTACAAAGGTAAACAAGGAATTCTCAACAGAGGGACATTGAATGGCAGAGAAACACTTGAAGAAGTGTTCAACATCCTTAGTCATCAGGGAAATGCAAATCAAAATGACTCTGAGAGTCCATCTTATATATATCAAAATAACTAAGATAAAAAACTCAAGTGACTGTACATGCTGACAAGGATGTGAAGAGATGGGAACACTCTTCCTTTGCTGGTGGGTGTGCAAACTTGTACAACCACTTTGGAAATCAATCTGGTGCTTTTGGTGCTACCTTAAGACTCAACCATACCACTCCTGGCCATATACCTGAAAGATGCTCCACCATACAACAAAGACATGTTCATATCAGCTTTATTCATAATAGCTAGAATCTGGAAACAACCTAGATATCCCTCAACAGAAGAATGGATAAAGAAACTATGGTACATTTACACAATGAAATACTACTCAGCTCTTGAAAACAAGGAAATATTGAAATTTGAAGCAAATGGATGGAAGTAGAAATGACCATCCTGAGTGAGGTAACCCAGACTCAGAAAGACACGTATGGTATATACTCACTTATAAGTGGATATTAGCCCAACATAGCTAGACATCCTCTGAGAGACTCCAACCAGCAGCAGGAGATTGAGACAGATACTGAGACTTGCTGCTGGACTCCAGGTGAAGCACTGAGAGTGGTATGGAAGAAGGGAGAAGGAAGGACCCAGAAGGTTCAGGAGCTCCACAAGCAGACCAGCCAGGCTGGAGGAGCTGGACCTAGGGCTGGCCTGCACAAACTGCTGCACCAACCAAGGACAATGCATGCAGTAAATCTAAACCCTCTATTCAGATATAACAAATGGATAGCTCATTCTCCATGGTTTTGGGGAGAGTGGATACTGCCTCTGACATGAACTTTGGTGCCATGGATTTGATCACTTTCCCTTGGTGTGGAGGCCCAGTGGGCACACAGAAGAAGGGGAAGCAGGCTTTTTGGATGAGACCTGATAGGCGGTGGTCATATGGTGGGGGATAAGGTCTCCTGCCAGAGGTTTAGTGGAGGGAAATAGGGTGTAAAGGGGAGTGAAGGTGGAAAGTAGAAGATGCAAGCAGTGGATAACATTCAAAATGAATCTGAATAAGTTATAATGAATTAAAATAAAAAAAAAAGAAAGAATAGAATCCTACAGTCATGGAAAAATACTGTCAGCACAACCCTCTATAGACTTCTTGACACTGAATACTGTAAGAAGTTATTTAAATGACAGAAATTACAATTCATGGATATCTTCATATTTTCCAGGAAGAATGAAGATCATCAGAGCCGCAGATAAATAAATACATCAAAATACTACACCTAAATTCCTTTAACAGCATTTGAACACTTAAATAAAGCATCATAGCTTCTTAGATCACTTATGATATTGTGTTTAAGGTCAGTTCAGTACTATTTCATATTATTTTTAGATGGAATATTTAACTGAGAGTGTGTATCCCCAAAGCAGCATCATTTGCAACATTGCTAAAGAAAACACTTTAAAACCCAAATTTAGATTCAGTGTATTCATGGATCAGAAAACTCAGTATTTCTAAAATACTGTTCCTTTAAAATTTAAAAATCCATTGAAATCTAAATATATAATAAAAAGGATACATTCTTTAACTTGATGACCTGATACACTCATTTATTTTATACTTGAGATAGAGAATAGCCTATGTGATTCTGTGTGACGTTGACCAATAGTAGGCAAATAGGTAAATAGAACAGAATAGACTGATTATGTGGAATTCTCATTAAAATAGTAACCAGTTCATGAAAAAAAGCCTTTCTTTAAAAAATGTTGCTGTATCAACTAAAAAAAAAAATTGGAGAAAAAAGTCATCTGTAAGCTACATTATAAGAAAATTGCAGACAATGCCTGTAGATTTACTGCTAGAGAGTTAAGATTTTAATTAATAAAACCTTCCAATCTTACAAAAGTGCAAAGGCTATTTTCATTCAACTGAAACCGTACTTTGAACCCTGAACTTGTATCTTTCTCTTGAGTGAATGATAAAGTATGCTATTCAACCATGATTCTGGGGAGCAGCAATAAGCCACCGACTCTGGTTAGCTGTATAATCAGCAGTGTAAACAACCCTGTTCTACAAAGATTGTCAACATTTTTGATACACTATTCAATAAATAATATGAACTTTTTTGTAAAATAGGGCTTGAATTTGATTGTTGTAGCTAACTATAGGAGTGTTCTGAGCCTATTTACTGTAGACTACGCTAAGCTATGATCCTCAGTAAGTTAGGCACAGTAAATGCATTTTGATTTACAATGTTTTCAACTTACAATGGGTTTATGGGGCCATAACTTCACCACAAGTGAAGAAACAGTTATAATGTAAGATGAATCATGAATGGAGATACAATAAATATGGAATACTTACAAAAGTAAACATGGTATTAGACAGACATTTCTTTAAAACTATGTATTTGTTTTTTATAAAAGGAAAGAAAAGATACTCATCAAAATAAAACATTTGCTCATCTCTGGCCCTGCCACTCATCTGCTGTTAGGTGGAATGGATGTGGGGGTGACACCCTCTGTATACCCTTCATCCTTTGCCATCTGTAGAAGTCAGCACAGGCCTAAGGGCATAAAAGTGTGTGAATTGGCCCTATCCTACACTGCTGCAGCACTCAGGAGACCCTGAGCTGCAGATCCCTTGAGGAGAACAGTAGAGCTATCCCTGGTGGCATCAGGAGCTTTGGTGAGCAGGCCCAAGGGTATGAGTGAGGGAAAGCTGGCCCCACCACTCCTCTGCTATGAGGTGGCCTGGGAAGGGTAGATGTCTTCCAATGTCTAGACCGTCAACATCTTAGGCAGTCCGGAGAGCTGACCCTGCGGTCAAGAGAGCAGGTGAGGTGGCCCTGCCCCTTATTAGCTGCAGCACTGGGGAGAGCAGCCCCCCAAACACTTTGCCTGTGCAACACAGTGGGAGCTGGCCCTGATGCCTCACACAGCTAAGACTTCCCCAAAAGTGGGAAAGCAGGAAAGCTGTCCCAGCCCCTCACAGGATGCAGCACTTGGGATATTGGGCCTGTGCTTTCACTGAGCAGCACAGTGAAGTTGGCTCTGGAGGCCTGGGTGCATGCGTGTGGTCGCTGAGGGCATGAGAGCAGGAGAGCTGACCCTGTCTCCTTTCTGGCAATGGTGGCATTGGGTGGCCTAGCTAGAGCAGTGCTGAAGAGCTTGTCCTGGGGGTGCAAATAAGGGAGAGCTGGCACACCGACCAGCTCAGCCACCACTCCAGGCATAGATCTAGAGCTCTGAGTTGGTCCACCCAAAAATCTATGTTATCTTGCTGATCCAAAGATTCAGGATCTCCATGACAACAGGATAACTGGGAGGAGTCTCATTAATAGCCCAGCATTGATGGTGTAACAGATCCTGAACCAGATAATGACTTATTGCAATGAATATGTGTGGACAGAGGGATATACTGTGGGACAGACTGTGACATACTTAGGATATTGGACCTGTGCCTTCATTGAGAATCACAGTGGAGCTGGCTCTGGAGGCCTGGGTGCAAGATGAGATTCTCTCTCTCTCTCTCTCTCTCTCTCTCTCTCTCTCTCTCTCTCTCTCTCTCTCTCTCTCTCTCTCTGTGTGTGTGTGTGTGTGTGTGTGTCTGCTCTGTCTCTGTCTGTCTGTCTATCTGTCTGTCTCTCTCTCTCTCTCTGTCTCTGTCTCTCTGTCTCTGTCTGTCTCTCTGTCACTCTGTCTCTCTCTGTCTCTGTCTCTCTGTCTCTCTCTCTCTGTCTCTGTCCTCTCTCTCTCTCTCTCTCTCTCTCTCTCTCTCTCTCTCTCTCTCTCTCTCTCTCTCTCTGTGTGTGTGTGTGTGTGTGTGTGTGTGTGTAATTTTCTGGAGGAGGCTGTAAGAGTGAAGGGCAGATATGAAGGCACAGGGAGATGAGTCGGACTGCTGTGCCTGATATAAAGCTCACAAAGAATCGATTAAAAATTTTAAAAGGATGTGTGCTCATCAAAAAACATCATTAACCTATTGGCACAGGAGAAAACCCAGGACCACCAGCCGAGGGATGGCACCAACCATAATGGGCTGGTCCCTCCCCATCAGTCGCTAATGAAGAAAAATGCCTTACAGCTGGATCTTATGAGGCATTTTTCTTGATTGAGGCTCCCTTCTCTTTGATGACTCTAGCTTTTGCCAAGTTGACAAAAGTATAGCCAGCACAGTAGAAACACACACAAAATTTCAGATCTTAGAGTATTCAGATTTTAGGGTTAGGAGTGCTCAGCCTAGTCTATGAAAAAAGACACATTTCTCTGACTTACATAAATAGAGGCTTCTGTCACAGAAAGTATTCCAACATTCAAATTATCTTTGGAAATTTTTGAGTCTGAATCTGATTATTCAGCTTTCAATTACATTTCTACATGAATAATTTATAAAAATTTCATTCTTTCTCTTATATATTGCTTTATATCTCAGTATAATACTGCAATATATGTATTGCTTTATATCTCATTCATTTCATGAAAAGTAATTTCAAAAAGGTCAAGTTAGTAAACTCAAAGAATACCCCAGTGCTTCACTTATCTTTACTTATATATATTTACAGTTTGGTTAATACTTCAAAATAATTAGTATTCAGGACGAAATGTGTCAGCTATACATATTATAAAGTACACACACACAGATAGATAGATATAGATATAGATATAGAAAGACGTAGTGAATGTAAACATGTTTCTGTTTTGATCCCAAGTGTGTGATGTGAAAGAGACTTGTGTAAGGGTGTGCGGTGTTCTTCCACTGAAAACTGACTTGTGAGAGAACAGGTGATGTTTGTCCACTCGTAAAGGAACCACCTCTTGTGGGGGCATTGTCTTTGCCAACTGTTAAACATCCTAGTACAGACTCTGAGAGGATACATATGCCCAAAACAAGAGGTGGGACTTATTTGGTCTTAGCTATTCATTACTCTACTTGAAGATGTTTCTAAAGAGAATAGCTCCAGAGATCGCTTCAAGGTTCCGGGTTCTGGATGCTGACCCAGGTTCTGGCTGCTGCTTTGGTTCCAGTCACCTTTGCTGAATCGCTGGTTTGCTTTTTAACAGGTCTATTGGAATTTTGCCGACTAGGCCAGTGAAATCGCTCAAAGGAACTGAGGCTAAAAAGCTCTACTTCGCTGGTGCCTTAGTTTGAGCGGGACCCCTGGGCCCAAATCTGCCTATCATAATGTTCTACTTGTAGGTTTCTAGGACCCTCTGGATCCTTCTACTTTGCTATTCTCCCATGTTTCTCTCATCTAGAGTACCAATAAGATGTCTTCTCCTCTGTCCCAGTTTCCTGGTAAGTGAAGGCCTTCGTGGGACATGCCCCTTGGACAATACAGGCGGTAAACTTTAAAACCCCTACCCAGATCTAGCCAATGGTCAGAACATTCTCCACAGTTGAGTGGAGAGTGGGATATGACTCTCACACATACTCTGGTGCCTCACATTTGACCATGTCCTCTGAAGGGGGGGACCTGGTGGCACTCAGAGGAAGGACAGCAGGTTAGCAAGAAGAGACTTGATACCCTATGAGCATATACAGGGGGAGGTAATCCCCGTCAGGAACAGTCATAGGGGAGGAGAATAAGGGGAAAATGGGAGGGAGGGAAGAATGGGAGGATACAAGGGATAGGATAACCATTTAGATGTAACAAGAATAAATTAATAATAATAAAAAAAAAGAAAAAAAAATTAAAAAAAAAAAGGTCTACTTCACCTGTTGCCATTAACCTCTTTCCTATGTAGGTTGGAAGGGAGGCATAAGCATTAAAGAACCTCAAATAAAGTAAGTTTGAAACAGGAGAGGGGAGCGAGGGAGGGAGAGGGGAGGGACGGAGAGAGAGAGAGAGAGAGAGAGAGAGAGAGAGAGAGAGAGAGAGAGAGAGAGAGAGGTTTTAAAGCATAATTGGGATCACAAAGCTAATGAGTAGCATCGCCAGATTGAGCCCTGCTACCCGCTGATGTGTGCCTCTCTGCTTCATGTCACTGTGTCGGCACCTACAGAAATAACTGCTTTTTGTCATATGTCAGAATTCCATCTTTAAGGCTCAACTCAGGTTCTGCTTCCTTCAAAGTGCATCGCTCTCTAAAATCAGTAAGCACAATGCTCGTGACCTCCTGAATGACAAAGTGGAAACTGAAAATGACAAAGTGGAAAGTGGAACTTGAACTGGCCCTATTGGTACAATCACCTTTTCCCAGGAGCTAATGATATTGAACACTTTATTTATGGGTTCATAGACCATTTGCATGTATTTATTTGTAAACTTTTTTACTGTTGTTTCTCCTTTTGTATAGAGCTGTTTGTTTTTGGATCACTGAAATAAAATAGTTAATTATATATACTGCAATTAAATACTATGTCAAAAAATACTGTTTTGTGCTTTTCAACTTTTTTTCTTTTTTTTTATTAATTTATTCTTCTTACATCTCAATTGTTATCCCATCCCTTGTATCCTCCCATTTTCCCTCCCGCCCATTTTCTCCTTATTCCCCTCCCCTATGACTGTTCCTGAGGGGGATAACCTCCCCCTGTATATGCTCATAGGGTATCAAGTCTCTTCTTGGTAACCTGCTGTCCTTCCTCTGAGTGCCACCAGGTCTCCCCCTCCAGGGGACATGGTCAAATGTGAGGCACCAGAGTACGTGAGAAAGTCACATCCCACTCTCCACTCAACTGTGGAGAATGTTCTGACCATTGGCTAGATCTGGGTAGGGGTTCAAAGTTTACTGCCTGTATTGTCCTTGGCTGGTGCCTTAGTTTGAGCCTTATTCATAATAGCCAGAACATGGAAACAGCCTAAGTGTCCATCAGTAGAAGAATGGATAAAGAAACTGTGGTACATATACACTATGGAATACTATTCAGCTATTAAAAACAAGGAATTCCCAAAATTTGTGTATAAATGGATTGAGCTAGAAATGATCATAATGAGTAAGTTAACCCAGAAGCAGAAAGACTCAAATGGTATATACTGACTTATATCTGCATACTAGCCCAAGGGGCATGTCCCACGAAAACCTTCACTTACCAGGAAACTGGGACAGAGGGGAGGACATCCTATTGGGACTCTAGATGAGAGAAGCATGGGAGAATAGCAAAGTAGAAGGATCCAGAGGGTCCTAGAAACCTACAAGTAGAACATTATGATAGGCAGATTCGGGCCCAGGGGTCCCGCTCAAACTAAGGCACCAGCTTTTCAACTTTTAAAAAATTTTTATTTTATTTACTTTTCTCTTTTGATACAATACTTATTTTTATTTTTATTTTAAAATTTTTCATACAATATATTTTGGTTATATTCTTTCCATCATCCAACTCCCACCCACCCACATTCATGTTCTTTTTCTCTCTCAAAAACTAAAATTGACTCGGAAAATAACAATAAAAAAACGCCCCAAAATAAAAAAACCAAAATAGTCCATCCAAACAAAAAAGAAAAAAAATTATCAAAAGGAAAGATGAAAAAAACATCCTGGCCCATAGGCAAATAGAGAAGGAAAGAGAGAGCGACAGAGACTCAAAGCCTAACATGGGCTTTTAAAACTTCAAAATCTGCACCCAGTGACACATTTCCTCCAACAAGGCCACACCACTTAAACCTTTCCAAATATTGCCACTCTCTGGTGACTAACCATTCAAATATATGAACCTATGGGTTCATTTTTATTAACTTATAACTTTTTAAATTTTCTCTTTATCTATCTACAAAATATGCAGTAATCATTCATTTCAGTGCTGTTTTGATACATATCAAATAACATATATTATATATAATCTAACACATATTGTCCAGAATAATAATTATTTTAAAGTGCTAATCAAACTGTAAATATAAATAAGTGAAGATAAGTGAAGCATTGGGGTATTTTTTGAGTTCAGTAACTGGCCTTTTTCAAAATGACTTTTTGAGAGAAACAAAGGCAATGAAATGATTCATTTGTAAAAACAATTGACATCTAAGCTGAGTAATCAGATTCAGACTCATATATGCCTAAAGATAAACTCAAATGTTTGAATATCTTCCAAGACAGAAGTCCCTATTCACGTTAAGTCAGAGAAAGATGTGCCATCTCATAGAATAGGCTGAGCACTCCTAACCCAAAAATTGAAATACTCTAAGATTTGAAACTTTGTATGTGTTACTACTGTACTGGCTAGATTTATGTCAACGTACACATGCTAGAGTCATCAGAGAGGAAGGGACCTCAATCAAGAAAATACCTCGGTAAAATCTGGCTGTAATTTTCTTTTCTTTTCTTTTTAATTTATTCTTCTCTCAGGTACTATAGCTTCCCCTACCTCTACCACACCTCCCAGGTCCCCTTACCTCTTTTCTCCCCCAGATTTAACCCTACCCCCAAAAAGAGTGGGCCTTCCAGGGATATCAACTATGTATGATACAAGATACAATAAGACCAGGCACAAAACTTCGCATTAAGGCTGGGAGGCAGCCTAGTGGGAAGAAAGGGGTCCCAAGAGCAGGCAAAGAAGTCAGTGACACTCCCTACGTCCACTGACAGGAGTTGCAGACAAATATCAAGCCAATAACCACAATTTATATGCAGGGGACCTGGAACAGGTCCACGCAGGCTTCTTGGTTGCTGTTTCAGTTTCCATGAGGCCCCCCAGGAGCCCTGCTTAGTTGATTCTGCAGGCCATGCTCTCCAGATGTCTTTGG
Organism: Acomys russatus; assembly: GCF_903995435.1. Lineage (NCBI taxonomy): Eukaryota > Metazoa > Chordata > Mammalia > Rodentia > Muridae > Acomys > Acomys russatus. The sequence continues at coordinate 55,077,244 of NC_067141.1, forward strand.
CAATTTTCTTAATTAATGTAGACAGGAGAAGCCACAGACCATTGTGGGTGGTGCCGTGCCTGGGCTGGTGATCCTAGGTTCTATAACAAGCAGACGAAGCAAGTCATGGGGAGCAAGGTAGTTAGTGTGGCAGCCCTCCAAGGCCTCTGCATCAGCTCCTGCCTCCAGGTTCCTGCTCTGAGTTCCTACCCTTCCCACTTTTGATAATGAACTGTTGATAAATGGAACTGTGAGTGAGATAAACCCTATCCTTCCCCAAGTTGCTTTGGTCATGGTGTTTCATCACAGTAGTAGTACCTCTAACTACTGTAACAACTAAGCCAGGAATAATGTATGGTGTTTTCATATGACATGTTATTGTGACAATCTGGCATATTAAAAATGCTGTTTATACTGCTTTCAAGTGTATATCTAAAGTATCTATGGAACATGAAATAATACCATGTGCAGACTTGGGTAATATCCCCAAGATATTTTCTCATATACGTACATATACTCCCAATTTTAAAATCAAACCCACTTTAGATTCCTAGCATTTTGGACTTATTTTATAGCATTGAAACAAAGTCTAGTTATTCATAGGGCTGTAGCCATTGTGCTAAGATATTCAAGGAAACAATTTATTCCAATTATATCTAGTTAATTTGCCAGCAAAAAAAAAAAAAAAAAAAGACTAATTTTCTAACCTGGTGCTTCCTAGGGGAGTTCTAACTTGGCTGAAATTTTTTTAATTTGTTTTATTATCCTGTTGACTGTATGCTCCTGGACATCATTGTTAAAGTTGTTTGCTTGAAAACACATTGCAGCATGAAAAAAAATGAGAAGATAGTAGCTTAATATCTTCTTGCACATTTACCTATTATCATAAGAAATAGCATCTGTTTCAATTATGCTAATGAAATCATTCTGTAACTCATAATGGAGCCTGGAATACTATTTCCTGCATATTAAAAATAAAAACATAGCAAATTATGCTAATTTCAAATGAATTTACATCCAGCATTTCCCAATTATTTAAAAAGAGAGAGAAGCTAGCTAGGTTGTTGGATGGTACAGAGACTTTCCCATTTGGTCTCGTACTTTTCTAATAAGTTTAGGCTAGGAAAGTAATATAGACTAATACCAAGAAGATAGCCATTGGGGTGCTGTTATGTATCTTGAATTTGCAAAATGACAAAAGTGGCTGATTTTATGAATAGGGGCACTGACTACTTTATGGCAAAACTGTCACTTATAGTCATGTGATACAGGATTTTCTTCAAGACCCAGTCCCCAGACATCTGTTTTTTTGTTTGTCTGTCTGTTTTGTTTGTTGGGGCGAAGATTCCTTTTGTTTCAACATTGTCAACCTTCCCTAAATGCTACAATTAATATGGAACACGGACAGGAGTCTTTCTGTGAAAAGACCTCAAAAATAAATCAAAACTATGGATGTCATCACAGGTTTCTATTCTCTGTGCCCATCTGCTACCAGCCACTGGGATTAGCATGAAAGCTAACATGCCCAAGAGGGTTCTTCCATCATGGAGACACTCACATATGCTGCATGTAAAGGGCCTCCATGCTACTTTGAGTTTTACTCAGTCCAATTATTGAGTCTCCACCTCCAGGAACATGTCTAGCTCCAACTACAGGTTTTGTATGGTTGTCACATGCCCCAAATTCCCATGTCTCCTAGCTCACAATTACATGAGGATTATATTTTTTTTTATAAATTCATCAACAGCCTCTAGCAAAACAAATCAATTAGAGAATCCATATTGGGACAAGAGAATAACAAGCCTCAGGGAAAAAGTGAATTGGATTGAGCTCTTACTGTCTCAGTTAAAGCTAGACTTGACTTCTACTCTATCATGCTGTGGGATATTTTTGTCAATTTTATCTTAGCGTATGCATGACCAATACTTGATTATTTTCTTTAATATACTTAATTCTAGACAAGTAAATATCTTTGGCTTTCTTTCAAAAGGTACCACTGTTTGTCTTTGAACCTTTATTCACACCCTTTCTTGTAAAACTATCTCATATATTCCCTCTAAACTCATCTATACAACTTCCTTCATTGTACTCTTTCGATTTTTACCTATCCTAGTAGAAATCAGGTTTTATTCCTAAATCTTCTGTAACTGAAGTTAAGTCTAGTCTACAGGGTCTTGAGCCTCCAACCCTGATAAGGCCCAGGTTGGGCTTGCAAAGATATCTCCATGTTCACATGTATAAAATGAGATTGGTGATGTAACAAATAAAAGAGCTTTGTGGGATTTTTAAAGTAGAAGAAAATATGGAATCTTGATATGTGTGTACACCAAGTATTTCTATCTCAAGAGCTTTTGTTCACGCTCATTTGCATATGGTTTTGTTATGATTGGAAATCCTAGACAGAATTTTCCGTAACATGTGCTGAGTTAAAGTTCTTTGGGCATTTGAGCATCCTAGTTCCTGGATACAGATGGTAACTGGGCCACTATAACATTGAACTCAATGTACAGTGCTAAAGCAAAGGCTGTGCTTTGGGTACCACAACTAGAAATTTTGCACTACATTGCTGATCAATAATTCTTATTCCTAGGCACACAGGAAGGCATGACTTCAGAGTCACCCCCAAAGGGCAGAGTCCATTGGAAAGCAATTCCTGTACTTCATGGACTGCTATTCCCTCCAAACATTATGGAATTCTTTAGAGTAAGAACCTATCTCTAGGGACTAGTAAAATATATTAATTCTAGGAGATTTAAATTTTTACTTCATATTATGGGTAAACAGGGATACTTTAAGCCATAAAAATCCATAAAATGGGGGTGGGGAAGACTTTTAAGCATATCCTGTCATCTAAAAGATGAATAGCTTCCTAAAACTGCCCTAGAGAAGATGAAGAGAGGTTGAAATTGTAAGAACAAAGTCTTCTGAGACACTAAATAGTCCACAAATTTTAATTATTGATCATAACATTTTTTTCTTCGTGGTACTTATAGACCATCTAAAATGTCCCTTTCTTTTTTATTTATTTATTTATTTTTATTAATTTATTCTTGTTACATCTCAATGTTTATCCCATCCCTTGTATCCTCCCATTCCTCCCTCCCCCCCCCCAACATTTTTCCATTATTCCCCTCCCCTATGACTGTTCCTGAGGGGGATTACCTCCCCTTGTATATGCTCATGGGGTATCAAGTCTCTTCTTGGTAACCTGCTGTCCTTCCTCTGAGTGCCACCAGGTCTCCCCCTCCAGGGGACATGGTCAAATGTGAGGCACCAGAGTACGTGAGAAAGTCATATCCCACTCTCCACTCAACTGTGGAGAATATTCTGTCCATTAGCTAGATCTGGGTAGGGGTTTAAAGTTTGCCTCCTGTATTGTCCTTGGCTGGTACCTTAGTTTGAGCAGGACCCCTGGGCCCAAATCTGCCTATCATATTGTTCTACTTGTAGGTTTCTAGGACCCTCTGGATCCTTTTATTTTGCTATTCTCCCATTTGCTCAACCATGTTCACAGCAGCCTTATTCATAATAGCCAGAACATGGAAACAGCCTAAGTGTCCCTCAGTAGAAGAATGGATAAAGAAACTCTGGTAAATATACACTATGGAATACTACTCAGCTATTAAAAACAAGGAATTCCAGAAATTTGTGGATAAATGGATTGAGCTAGAAATGATCATAATGAGTGAGTTAACCCAGAAGCAGAAAGAATCAAATGGTATATACTCACTTATATCTGCATACTAGCCCAAGGGGCATGTCCCACGAAATGTCCCTTTCTAAACAAGTGAACAAAGTGCTACTATGTTGTATTAGTTTTCTTTTGCTGCAGTAACAAGTAGCCAGAAAATCTCTGTTTTAAAACGACACATTTTACCTTACCGATCTGGACATCAGAAGTTGCATAACTTGGGTGTCTTATTTTCATTTATATGTGTTTCTTTTACTAGGTGACAGGATGTTGGAGAGGAAAATCTCTCCGCTTCTTTCTTTCCAGCTACACCCACATGCCTTAGCTTACTGTCCTATCCAACTGCAACAAAACATGAGCATGTTGAGACCAGAGGTCAGCTGTGGGCATTGCTCCTCAGCAGTTGTTTTCCTGAGACAGGACATTTATAGTCCTGGAGTTTACTAACAGGCTAAGGTGCTTGATCAGTCAAGTTCCAAGATACGCTGCCTTTACCTCCCCCAGAAGTGGGGGTACAAGAACACAGCACCACATCCAATTTTTTTTCCAGTGGATTTTGAGGATTTGAACTCAGGTCTTAATGCTTGCACAGCAAGTACTTTACCAACTGAGGTAGCTGCTTTGCACCCACTTTTTGTTGTTGTTTTGTGACAGTGAAAAGGACAAATACCATACAAATACCCAGCAAGCTTTAGGGAAAAAGTCATGGCACTAAATACATGACGATTTTAAACAATATAAGAACACAGTCAACAGTTGAGGAAAAAAGAGACCAAGAATTTGAGGGAGAGTGGGGAGGTATATATGGGAGGATTTGGAGAGAGGAAAGGGAGAAATGATGTGATTAAAACACAATCTCAAAACTAAGCAAAAACCACAACAAACAGTTGTCCAAGAAAATATAATGATTATATTTAATATACTATGTGGTTAAGTGAGGCCTCGGTCTTATGGTCTCTGATGAGACAATATAGAGCACATATACAGTCAAGACTGGTGTGTGTGTGTGTGTGTGTGTGTGTGTGTGTGTGTGTGTGTGTGTGAACAATAACAGCATTCATTAAGTGTTTACTTTGTTCCAGAACTTTTTCATGGCACTCTGCTCTCATTTCTCGTTACTGTCTCGATAACCCTGTGCAGTGATTCCTACACATGTGCTTTCTTTACCTTCAAGGAAACTGAGGCAGAGATGTGATGAGACCCAAACGCCAAACTGAGCAGCTGATAAATCTGGGATTTGAACTCTCCTTATCTGCTCAGAAGTTTGTCTTGGATTTTTGCATGGAGCAGGGGACTTCATTTATATTTTGAATAGAATTATTTTTCTCAATTTACCACTTCATTATTATAAAGTTAATACGTAATGATTATTTTACCTTTAAGTCACTTATTGATATATGTCTTTTCACAGCCATTATTTTTAACCTTTCTTTTATTTTATGTTATTTTTTCCCTTATCGAGTATAAAATTTCTTCCCACATAATACATCCTGACTACCATTTCTCTTGCCTCTACTCCCAGGTCCTCTCTTTTTTCCCTCCCACTTACTTCAATCACTCATTAGAAAACAAACAGGCTTCTAAGGGATAATAATAAAATAAAATAAAATAAAATGAGACAAAACAAAAACTAACATATTGGAATTGGATAAAAGCAACAAACAGAAGGAAAAGAGCCCAATAAAAGGCAAAAGAAACAGAGACTCATTCATTCCAGAACTCAGGAGTCCCATAAAACACTACACTGGAAGCCATAGTGCATATGCAGAGGATCTGCTGCACACCTGTGTGCATGCTGCCTCAGTCTCTGTGAGTTCATATGTACTCCAATCATGTTGACTTGGAGGGCCTTGTTTTCTTGGTGCCCTCCATCCCCTCTGGCTCTTCTTCATCTATGGGCATCCCTAAGCACTGAGGGGTGGGATCTGATGGATGCATCTCCTTTAGGGCTCAGTATGCAAATGGTTTTCATTTTCTGTATGTCTGGTGTGGCTCTCTGTACTTTTTCTCATCTGCTGCAGGAGGAAACTTCACTGATGATGGCTGAGTACAGGGACTGATCTGTGAGTATAGCAGAAGCCATTAGAAGTCATTTTATTGCTAGTTTTGTTTTGGGTTTGCTGTTGTTGTTTTTAGAACACTGGTAGTTAGTTTTACCCTAGGTCCCTGGGTTATGTAATCTCAGGGTCTTGATCACCCAAGAAGTTTCAAGTATGTCAAGTATGGGTTCAATCAGATATTGCTTGGTTAGTCCTACAAGCTTTGTGCCAGAATTGCACTAGCCTATCTTGCTGGGAGTACACCATTATAGATCAAAGGCTTTATGGCTCAGTTGGGTTTACTTTTCTTTTTTGGGAGCATGCAGAGTACCTTCCTGTACCAAAGACCTTGAACATAAGGGGAAAGGCTTTATGCAGACACCTACCTGACTTCCCCATGTTTAATGAGTTCTGTAGTTGTTGTTGTCACCAGTAATGGAGCCTGTGGTCAGTTTGGTGAGAGCAGCTATAGTCTTAACAACAGCCTGGATTGTCTGACACTTTCCCATGGGATGCCTTTGTCCCAAAATCCAATTAAATATGACCCAATCCTGGTACAAGGGATGGTCAGTTGGGACTCAGTCTCTCCCACTATCTGGCAGTTTCAGTTAGATTGCTTTAATATATACATATACTTTAGGAAGTTTCTACTGTATTAGACTTCTATACTACCCTTCAAATGGCCCTTCATTTTAACCATCTCTCCTCATATTCCTTCCTTCACCTCCTCTTCCTTAGCCCTCTTCATCTGAAAAATTATAGAACACTTGACAAATTTGCATGTCATCTTTACTTGGGATTATGCTAATATCCTCTGTATTATTCCAATGTTAGTGTATGTGCTGCCAAAGTGAATACAAGAAAATAAAGTCAGATTATGTACAGCAAGAATACATTCTGGCAATTTCTTTATGCAGAAGAAAAATGTATATAGACTTGTATTAATTTTCTTCATTTTAATCCATACAACCTACACTAAGCATTAAGCATTTCTGATTTGGAATTGACATAGCTGATCATGCACAGACAGAATACTGATATTATTAAGATTGCTTGAAATTTATTTAAAAAGCTTGAAAATTTTAGATAAAGCATAAAAAAGAATGGTCATAAAGAGAATTTTTTTGTAGGCAGATAGACACACAGACATCTGAGTGTTCACACACAAACACACTTTCTCTCATACCTGGGTATGTTCTCTCAGAACAGACCACAAGATCATTCTAATTCATTAATATCAGACGTTAAACATAATCAGTACATTTTCTTGATCAAAGGCTCTACATTTTTTTTAAATTTAATCATTTGAATATTTAATGAGTCTGTTGCTCAGAATTAGCACAATGTTTTCTGTTTGTTCTTTCTTTTCTTTCTGTACCATTCACAGTGGCAAGGTTCAAAGAACTATATTCTTAAGAGAAAGTATTAAAAAATTAGAAAGTCAGGGAAATGGGTTGGCCAATCAAATCTAGCCAAAGAAGTGTGGGGGTCTAAGTTTCCTGTCTAGCACTCACGGATATGCCGGGTCAGCTGGTGTTGAGTTTGGGATCCTTGATGTGGGAGACAGGCAGGTCCCAGGGCTTTGCTAACTGAACAGCAGCTACAGGCTCAGTGAGAGACCCTGACTCAGAAAGATGGAAATGAGTGAGGGACAAGCTTCATGCACACATAGACACATGCATGAACACATACTTACATGTGCATACATGCACACCCGTGTGCATACCCAAAGGCAAGAAGAAACAAATGAGACAGAGGGCTACACTTATCTCTAACAGGACTAAGTCTGATAACGTAAACCTTACATTTCCCTAGATAATTCTGTGTTTAAAAAAAATAAAAAGCATGTCTTGCATTATACAACCGCACATGAAACTGCAAGATATTTTCCATGCTGTCTTGATCCCTGTGTGTTTCTAACAAGGAACTGGGGCTCAGAAGGAAAAACATATTATGTAAGCATCCAAATGCCAGGCTGTCCAGGCTGGAGTTAGAAACCAAATCTCTGGCATTGGCCTAGGCCTATACCTTTGTAATAATGACAATTTGAGACCATTTTATATGCTAACCAGTTCAAATGCATTGAGTTCTTTACATTTCCCAAGCCCTCCAGCAGCCAGATTTTATCAGCAATCCTATTTTACAAGCAAAGGAAATGTAGTGCAGACAGTTAAAATATTCCCAGTGATGCTCAGTACTGAGTTTAGCAGTCACGCTGGCCCGGCAAGCCAGGCTGCTACTCTATGCAGAAACAGCCTGTATACATTCAAAAGCTGCCCACGCTTGTAGCCGCACTCTCCCTAGAACCAGTAGTAACAAATCCTTCTACATTATACCTCTGTAACTCATATATTCAGATTCGCTCTTTCGGGATAACCAGTTTCCACTGCTTAATTATTGTCGCTCTGTAATTTTATCTCGACCTGAAAAACAAGCCCATCCACCAGTTGGAATCAACATTTCAATTGGCATAGGTAGCATAAAAGTAATGCACCTGGCAGAGGCTGCTGCAGCAGCTTTGCATCACTCTCAATTTTTCGTGGCCATTTGGTTCTTTGAAAAATCTCAAACTGATGAGCTCAGTAATGCTTTTCTCAGCATTCATGATGACTGGCAAGTCCGCATAACTGGAGGAAACTTTGAAAGTTTTACAACTGACATGTCAGTACAAAGGGAAAATTGCAGTGTTTTGCAGGTTGATCTCAAATGACAAGAAAACATTCCAGAAAAAAGGAAAACATTCTGAAGCTGAAGCACCTACATCTCCCAGCATCCGACTGTGTTTCTGTCTTCTGCATCATTGTGTCAAAACAGGAGGAACGCTTTAGAGACAGACACTTTGTTGTCAATTATTTTCATTCTTCTAACAGGACTGTGAGGGAACTGCTACTCTCTTTGTGTTTCATATTATTGGAGGAAATGGGGGGGGGCTGTGCACGGGGATTAAGCTTTTGCCATTTTAATGAATTGGCAAACTTTTGATTGGCGTTCAGGTCCCTCTGACATAGATGTTCATTCTACCCTAACAAGGCAAACGTGAGGGGCATTTCCATGGCGAAGTTGCACATCATATCACTGCAAGCTACACACTGGCAGCTGCCTTTTTAATAGCATCTGTATAAGTCCCACTACCCCCACATCAATTCTGAAAGCAACAAAAACAAAAGCCGAACAGTCTCATTTCAGAAAGCTTGACACGGGATGGAGATAGGAAGGCAGAGGACATGATTAACAAATTAAAGGCAGCCCTACATATAAACCTTAGACAGAGCCAAGAACATCTTTTACCTCAGAGAAACTTACGCAAGTTTGTGTTTGATTAGTTCTTTGAGAGTCTCACACAAAGTGTTGTGATCATGTACAACAACCTCTCTCCTCACCTCTTCCAGGACCCACCCTCCTTCCCTTCCCTTCAAATTTTGTGTTCTTTTTTTTTTTTCCTCCCCCCATCAAAGCCAATTTGTCCAAATGCTCTAGCATGTGTGGCTTCCACTTGAGCATGGTTCAAAAGGTTATTTTAAAGAATCACTTCAGTTTGCCAGCATCCTTTTGTGCAGCCCTCAGAAAGAGAAAGTCATCAGTGGTGACCATGACAACAAACTTTCTCCTATCTAAGCCTCCTCCTCCATGACTGTGTTCAGTACACAGCAACAGAGGGAGTAGAAAGGAGACAGGTTTACTGTACTCTGAAAGGTACTCTTTGGAGATTAATTGCTTTGCACTCTTAAGTATGTATATTAGTTGATTATCGTAGACTTTCTGAGTTAGCCATTACTAAGGGTTGTCACACTTGGTCCTCTGACATCCTTATGGCACAAGCATAAGGAGAAGAGTTTAGATCACCAGCACCAAGTTTAAATAGAAAGCTTGGTTCACTAATGGAGACACATGCCTGGAGTCACAGCATTGGGGAACAAGAGCTCTGGGGATTGCCAGCCAACTAGTCTTGCCAAATCAGTAAGTTTTGGGTTCAGTGACAGACACTGTCTCAAAAAATAGGGTGGAAAATAAATTATCATAGAAAATATCACCAATCCAAATAATCCAAGTTTTAAAATGGGGTACAGAACTGAACAGAGAATTCTCAACAGAGGAATATCGAATGGCCGAGAAACATCTAAAGAAGTTCTTAACATCCCTACTCATCACCATCACGGAAAAGCAAATCAAAATGACTCTGAGATTCCATCTTACACCTATCAGAATGGCTAAGATTAAAAAAACCTCAAGTGACAGCACATGATGCCAAGATGTAGAGAAAGGGGGGCACTCCTCCATTGTTGGTGGGAGTGCAATCTTGTATAACCACTACAGAAATCAATCTGGTGCTTTCTCAGAAAGTTGGGAATAGTACTACCTCAAGACCCAGCTATACCACTCCTGGCAATATACCCAAAAAATGTTCCACCATACAACAAAGACATCTGCTCAACTACGTTCATAGCATCTTTATTCATAATAGCTAGAATCTGTTAACAACCTAGATGTCCCTCAGCTGACAAATGGATAAAGAAACTGTGGTACATCTATACAAGGGAATACTACTCAGCTATTAAAAACAAGGGAATCTTGACATTTGCAGGCAAATGAATGGAACTAGAAAAGATCATCATGAGTGAGTTAACCCAGACCCAGGAAGATAAACATGCTATGTACTCACTCATAAGCAGATATTAGCCACATAATACAGGATAACTACACTACAACACAGAGACTTATGGACCAACCCAGGACTATAGACGATGCGGACTTAGACCTTCTGCTCAGATGTAGTGGATAGGCTGCACAGTCTCTTTGTGGGACCCACAATATGGGGAGTAGGGACCACTTCTGACATGGACTCTGCTCCCCACCATGTTGATCACTTCCCCTTGGCAAGGTGGCCTTGCCAAGCCACAGAGGAAGAGGTTACAAGTAATACAGATAAGACTTGATAGCCTGAGGTCAGATGTTAAAAGAGAAGGCTCCCCCGTCTGAGGACTAGGGGAGGGAGGGAGAGGGTATGACGCAGGGAGGGTGGGATGGGGAGGTGATGAGGGAGGGGCCTATAATCAGCATGTAAGGTGAACAAATCAGAAATAAAAAAGGTATAAAATTTTTTTAAAAGAAAACAAAAAAATTAAATAAAAAAAGAAAGAAAACATCCCGCTCTGCATGCTCACTGAAGGAGCAACCTTTCCTCCTTTTCTATTATTTGAGAATTCCATACATACATGCAATATATTTTGATCAAATCCATCCCCTATTTCCTCTTCTAAATTGTTGCCCTTCCCCCACCCATCTACTTCTCCCTCCTTGCAAGTTCGTGAGTTTTGTTTTTTAAAACCCACGGAGTCCACTTTGAGCCTGTGCTTGCCTAGGGTTAAGGCCCTCTACTGGAGTTTGGAGTAGCCTCCCATACCTTTAATCCTTGAAGAAAACTGAATTTACCGCCTCTAGCACATGTTAATTGACAAAACTGAACCACTTTTAAAGAACCATATCAGCTATTAAAATATAGTTTTCTGATAATTCTATTATTTCTATACTTTTCATAATATTTCATAGCTAATATACAAAGATTTGGTTACAATGTTAATTCTCCAAGGATTTATTTTCAATTTCTAACAATGAAAAATTAATTTAATTATTCAAATCAAGTTTATAGATGACAATGACATAAGGTCAGTGAGAACCACAGGTGGCAAGGGAGTACACTTGGGCTAGTGGTGTAAATATATGCTTAGTTTTTACAAGTTAGCAACAAACATGCACAGAAGAATCCACTTGAGTCCCTTTGTATGAATGTACATAAAGACACATAACAGGGCACATGATGAAAAGATGTGTGTTTTCAATATTATTTTTCTTAATATGTATTTTTCTATTGCTTTCCATACTAACTTTTCATAATAAGTAATGGCTTTTATTTTACTCTAGCTTGTGTATAAAAGATTAGAAAAATACAGAGGCAAGGAAGAAAATGCAGCAAATCAAGTATTTCACCAAGAAATTGTTTCTGGGAGGAGGAATCAAAATAAGGTCTTAAAGCAGCAAAAGAGGACAGACAGGAAGAGTTAAACTGCATCAGAGCGAAGTAATGAACATTTCATAGCCCAGGATTAGAGAGTGAAAAAAAGGAAAGCTTAATAATTACTTAGCTTCTTTGAAGCATCACCGTCTGAGCAAAAAGGCAGAACTGGGCTGTAATGAGAACTTTGAAGTCTAAAATTATTTGGAAGGATATGACAAAACTCCCAGTGATGCCTCCTGAGGGCTGCTCTACGCAGCGGCACTGTCACCACCTCTGTGAGGACTTCCATCTGTCACAGGCACCTACAATATGCTGCGCTACATTGTAACATCATGGTTTATTGTAATTAATTACTATTCAGTAAAAGGGTCAAACCTTTGCACTCAAGCATTCTAGTCTGCTCACCAGTGATACCTCAGAGTCTCCTAGAGCACAGAATCCTCAATAAATGTGAGTTTTAATAATTACTTAACTACAACTTAAGGTAATAAGAAAGCTTGCAAATTAGACTATCGGTTCACACAAAGGCAACTTTAATAATCACGGAACATTTAAAAACCACAGAAGACAGAGATCAAACAGTTGCTTGTTTTTTTAGAAGAGGTAAATCATCCACTGATATTTTGTTGGTGTCAAGCTATATTCTATACCGAAGAAGCAGGATGACTCTGAGTACTTCAGAAAGTAGGTTCAGATCAATATGACCCATCCTGTGTTTATCTAGAAATGCTCTGGACCAGCCAGCCAGAATTTTGTCATAGCTTTCATTGAAAGACATGCCAGACAGTGGCTAGAAAGATGATTTCTGGGTGGTTTGTCTTACACATAAGAGAAACTTGACAAAAATGGATTAAGCAAATTATCTTTAAATACTATTAGTGGAGCCATTTCCTGGTGACACTTTATGTGTTTTCTTTCTTATATTAATTCATGTTCTTCTACCTTGGGATGTGTATTTCTTACCTGCAGGTCTGCCAATTCTTTTTCAATGCAGTGTCACCAGTGTCCCATGTTTAATTATAGGGAAAAGAGAATGTTTTTGGAGTCTTGTGGGGAATTAAAAATACAATCGATTGGGGCAACAGAGGAGATAATTTTTCCTTGTCAGTTCTGCCTTCGAAAAGCTGTGACTGGTCAAGGGGCTGTAATAAAGCAGGTAGGAGAGCTCCAGACAGGTGCCTCCCAAGTGGGCAAAGGGAAGGGCAGTCACTGGCTCTGGTAAGTTGCAGTTGAATCTACAGGACAAAAGACTCAGCTCTCACAGGTCCCACACCCAGCTGCAGGCTTTGGCAAGGCAGCTACTTCCCCCTGGTGGGACAGGTCACTAGAGGAGAGAAATTCTGCTTTGTACCTCTCCGTAGCTCAGAGGGCAGTGTCCAGGCATCATCTTAAGAAGGACTCTTGGTTAAAATTTTGCCACGCTGGCATCACTGGAATTTCCCTCTGGCTTCCTATTATCCACTGGAGAATTTAGACAAGACACAGAGTGCAGTGTACAAGATAGAGTTAATTTCATATGAAAGTGGGGCGTTCTAAGGGGGTAAAAGTTGATCATGCTCAAAGAGACCATTGCAAAGCTGAATGTGCTTGCAAGGGAACGTGTAAAAAAAAAAGGCAGAGAGACCACCAAATCAATTAAATTTACATTTTTAGCAGGCTTGTATATTTCCAAAGCCTGTGGAAGAGTTTCCCAGTAGGGCTTCTTTGTTTTCTTTTGTTTTATCCAGGTAAGTGATGGGCCCATTTCTATCACTTTTTACAGAAGGGGCAATGGTGTGCCTATGTTCTTTATTAGAAATTTTTATTTTAAACACTAATTTTATAAGGTTTAGAAAACCAGGTTTAGTTTTCAACTAATGACCTACTGGGCAGTTCAAGATGTCACATATCTTTCCAGGGACAGAGATATGACTTGGATGCTATTTCTCTGATCAGTAAATAGAATTCTATAGTTCTAGTTCTTGGTTTTACATGCTGTTGATTATAAGGCAGATGTCCATACCTGTTCTCCTTGAAGCTTGCTAGTACCTAGATATGTAACACCAAGAGCTCATGAAAAGGGAAGAATCATTAGCCAGGGAGCCTGAAACCTGCATGCTGCCTCACTGCATAAGGAAGAGGCAGCCAGGGAGGCAGCTGTGGTAAGCTTAAGACCTGAGTACTGACAAGCTGAAAAGTGCCTATGAGAAGAAGATTAGCTCAAATAGTGAAGCCCAAAAGAAAAGAGCCCTTCCTTGGAGCTAGGATATGACCTCATCACCTGACATAACTTTGGAGTTTGGTAACATGAACCTAAGGAATGGGGGTGCATTAACCTATGGAGGCAACTGTCTTCCATGAGGTTCATTGCCATAGAGACAGAACTTTGATTCTACTCTGGACTATTTGTCATCCATAGTAATACTCATCCATCTGATGTTTTAGTGCGTATTAGGTTTTGAAAAGTTGGAGATGGGATGTCCGGGACAGATCTCTGTGGTTGCATGTTTGTTCCCAAAGCACTAAGGAGACATTAGACACTGATCTAGTGGGAGATCAGCACTAGTACACAGTACAGGAAATACTGTAGTCTATACATCCCAGAATCCCTGACCCCCACCACTACCATCTACATTACAGAGTCTAAATTGAGATGACCCAGAGACTGAATAAAATCAAAAGGCTTCTGCACAGCAGAGGAAATATCTGCAAAGTGAAGAGACAGCATAGAGAACGGGTAAAAAAAAAAATTCTAATTGTACATATGACAAAAAATAATACCTAGAATCTACAAATAAAATTTAAAACTTAAATATCAAAGAATGAATGAAGTGAAAATGTGAATTGAAAAACTGTAGAGCAAAAAGAAGTAAGACACAAAATGAAAAGAAGGCAAGAAATAATCAAACTTAGGGCTGAGATCAATAAAATAGAAACAATTGAATAAACAAACAAAAACAATTCAAAGAATAAATTAAACTAAGACTTTGTTCTTTGAGAAAATCAATAATATCGACAAATTCTTGGCCAAAGTAACCGAGCAGCAGACAGAGAATATACAAATTAACAAAATTAGAAAAGGGGAAACATAACAAGAGATACCAAGGAAATCCAGAGAATCACAGGGACATACTTTAATAACCTATAATCCACCAATTGGAAAATCTAAAACAAATGGATACTTTCCTTGGTAGTTAAATCAAAATCAGATAAATAATTTAAACAGACATATATCCCCTAGTGAAATAGAAGCAGTCATTAAAAGTTTCCTATCCCACCCCACCCAAAAAATTATCCAGGGCCAGATAGTTCCAGTGCAAAATTCTACCAAACTTTCAAAAACGAATCGCCTCCAATACTCCTCAAATTAATACACAAAATATAAACAGAAGGAACAAGCCTTTTTGTTAACCTGATAACCTAAAACAAACAAAATACCCAACGAAGAAACTTCATTACAGACCAATTTCACTTATATAGATGCAAAAGTTCTCAATAAAATATTTGCAAATGGATCCAAGAACACATCAACAAAATCTTCCACCACGATCAAGTAGGCTTTATTCCAGACACGCAGGGATGGCTCAATATACATAAATTTATATGTAATCCACCATATAAACAGACTGAAAAACCAAACCATATGATCATCTCATTAGACGCAGAAAATACTATTGTCAAAATCTAACACCCTTCATGACAAAAAGTTCTGAAGATATTAGGAACACAGGGACATACCTGAACATGATAAAGGCAGTTTATAGAAACCCTATAGCCAACAACAACTTAAATGGAAACAAAGTAGTTCCCCTAAGATCAGAAACAAGACAACCTTGTCCACTCTATATCTATTCAATATAGTATTTGAAATCTTTGCTAGAACAATGAGGCAATTAAAGTTGATTAAGGGGAAACAAATTGGAAAGGAAAAAGTTAAAGTATCATTATTTGAAGATGGTATGATAGTGTGAATAAAGGACTCCAATTCCACCAGGAAACTCTTATAGCTGATAAACACTCTCAGCAAAGTAGCAGGATATAAAATTAACACACAAAAATCGATAACCTTTCTTTATATAACAGACAAATGGACTGAGAAAGAAATCAGGGAAACAACATCATTCACAATAGCCTCATATACATATATATTAATATATGTTTGTATATAAATGTTATATACTATTTATACCTATATATATATATATATATGGTAACACTAACCAAGCAATTTAAACTTTAGAAACTTTAAAACTTTAAGACATTTGAAGAAAAAAATTGATATCAGAAAATGGCTTCCAGTTTGGGTTTTTTCATTGGATTCCTTAATATGCAAATGTGTCTCTGTATTTATATACATTTCTTGTATATTTTATTTGGCTTTTTTTTTCTTGTTTGGCTCTTGGGTCATATTCTGATATTCTGGATTTTATTCATCATATGTATTTTATTCTTTAGATGCCAGTTTCTTTTCTAATGAGAGACAGAATGGGTGTGGATCTGGATAGGAGTGGAGGTGGGATAGAAACTTGGAAGGGAAGGGGAAGGAAAAACCTTAATTAGAATATATTGGAGAACAAAATAAAATGGGAAAATGAATTATAGACAGTTTACCAACAATAAATACAAATGTTTAATAAATATTTTAAAATATAAAAAATCTTTGACTATGAGGAAAATTGAAAATAAACTTACTTTGTGATTCTATTTCATCCCAGTCAGAATAGCTATCATGAAGAAAGCAAACAACCTGAGGAAGGGACTAGGAGGTGAAGAGTAAGGAGAGGCCATGATCAGAATGTAAATAAATATATTGATTACCTTAAATACATACATACATACATACATACATACATACATACATACAAGAAAGCAAACAATGCTGGTGAGTATGTGGAGAAAGAGGAACCTTATGTACTGCAAACTGGTATGAATGAAAACTAGTACAGTCACTATGCAGCTTCTTCAAAAATCTAAAAATAGAATATCCATATGAACTGGCTATATTGCTACTGGGTATATTCTAAGTCAGAGTATAACAGAGATACTTGCACATTCATGTTTAATGCTGGGCTATTTGCAATAGCCAAAGTATGGAACTAGCCTAAATGAACATCAACAGATACAGGCCAAAGACAATAAATAAAATAATGGAGTTTTAGTCACCTATAAAGAAAATAAAATTATTCCATTTCTAAGAAAATTAGTAAAAATGGAGATCATCATGTTTAGTGAAATTATTCAGATTTATAAAATTAAATGGCATGTTTTCGCTGATATACACATCTATATTGAAGTCTAAATACACATGAATATATGCGTCTGTGTGACATGAAAGTAAAAAGTGGACAATGAGGAGGAAGCAGTGATCTTAGAGGAAGAGAGAGGAGCAAGAGAGAGTAAAAGTGAAGAAAGAGAAAATACTATACAATTTCATATAATAAATGTAAATTTTATATATGAGAATATATGTTATGTATATATGTTATATATTTCATGCCATATGTATGTATACACACAGAGAAGGTATGGAACAGTGCAATTAAGAGCAGGGAACAGGAGTAGGAGTGTTACAAAGATAATAATATCTTAATATGTATTAAATAATAAAATAATGATAAATATGAAAAGGTCATAATGATACCCATTGTTTTTATGCTAAAAATTACTTTTAAAAACTTTAAAAGATAGAATAACAACATTTAATTAACATAATAGTTTAATAAACACATGTAATTTAATATTAAGGAAAACAGCAGCTATTAATGTGTGTGTGGGTGTGTATTTAAACATGTGCTGAAAATTGAGCCCACTAATAAGTAATATACCAAGGTATTAGCAATATGCCTTGATAAATGCCAAATACATTTTATCCTAGTCTCCTGTACATATAAATAGTCTAGCAATTGGTCTGTGCATAAACTTATATACACACACATCGTTCATAAGTTATTCAGGGAATCTTTAATGAATTCGATCTCCCTTGGCAATGCACTCACATAAAAAACTCTGTTGGGAATTACAATGCCTGTGATTTTGTCACTAGCACATCAATGCTAGTGAATTGTGTGTTTCTACTGAAGTCATGTCAGCTTGAAGTGGCATGGCTATAGGTAACTGTGTGTTTACGTAGAAGTTATTTCCTTCCTGGGGTCTTAGTTTCCTTGTTAAATGAAATTGAGTTATGAAAAGCTTAGCGGAAGGAATTATGTATTGCAATCACAGTGTTGGTGGGATGGTTGAAAGAGAAGGTTTAGGCTGGTATCCTAGGCGTCTCCATGATACTGCTGAACAGACCCCACTAAGGAAGGCACTATCCAGACTCCATCACTGTAACATTAGCCTAGCACCACCTCCACCCATTCACAATGCAGCAGCCTCTGAACACCAGCTATCTGGAGAGCAAAAACCCAAATCAGTAACCCAAGATTAGAGTTGAGTTAATAATCCATTACCATGTCCACAAATAGTAACTATGCCACTCAATAGTGAAAAATCACCTCCCACGGGGCTAACAGTGGAAGTGGGAACCATAGGCACTAGGCTGCCTTCCTAGGCAATCCTTCAAAACTGATGCAAACCCATCTTGTTGGTAGAATTTATCTCACACCTAGGTTCTTAGTTGTAAGGAAACCCTGGAAATGTAGTTTCAGTACTTTATATCCTGTGTGACACAGATACACAGAAAAGACCAGGACTGTGTGCCGAAAGGTAATAACACATCCCAACTGTGGAGCACCGTATATCTGGAGCTACTGAGTTTCTTTCACAGAAGATGCAAAAGACAGAAGCAAAGAATTTATCATCAGGCACGTAGCACACAAGGCTGACTTCACCTCCTTGTTCTCACACACTGATGAGTCTTTCAAAGCTCTTGTTACATTCCTGGAGATCCTCATTAGTTCTGTGGTAGGGCACGCCACCAATCTGCATTTTAAAAACTGCCTCAGGTGAATTTGAGAGTGAGCTGAATTAAGAACAACTTGATGTGCTTCCACCTGGCTCCACTCCCTAACTGTGAGAAACAGAGCAACACTAAACATGGATGTGCAAATATCCTTGGGTGGGATGCAGATCCTCTGGGTGTTTTCTTGGAAGTGGGACAGATGAGTCATATGGTATGCTCACTCTTATATGCAGATCATAGCATGGTGTATATATATATATGTGTGTGTGTGTGTGTGTGTGTGTGTGTGTGTGTGTGTGTGTACTTGAGAAAGCACATGTGGGTAAGCCTGTAAAGCTAAAAGGGAGACCAAGTGTGGTGATTTGGATAAGAGTGACCACCCATAGGTTTATATGTTTGAATACTTGGTCTGCAGTTGGTGGAACTGTTTAGAAAGGATTAGGAGGAGGAGCCGTGGAGCCTTGGAGGAGAAGAAAGTGTGTCACTGGGCGTGAGCTCTGAGGTTTCAGAACCCCACTCCATTCTCAGTTAGATTTCTTTGCCTCTTGTTTGTGGATGAGATACAAGCTCTCAGCTGCTGCTGCATGGCCATGCCTGCATGCCTGTCATGTTCTCCATCATGATGATCATAGACTCTAACCTTATGAAACTGTAAGCCTCCAATGAACTCTTTGTTCTAGAAGTTGTCTTGGTCATGGTGTATTTTCAGAGTAATAGAAAGTAACTGAGATACCAAAAGCGGGTGAAATAATCAAATATAAGAGCCAAGCAGTACACATGATACAGAAGAGAAGAGACTGAGGTGAGAGTCAAGGAAAAAGGGGGATGAAAGAAGTGAATGGGGGGAATCAACTAAAGCAAATTCTTCTTGAAAGTGACATGATGATACCTAACATTGAATGTTGATTGAAAAACAAAAATAAATATTTTTTACAAGACCTATTTGACTAAATATCAAAACTCATCTCCAATCTTGTTTAAGACCCATGACTCTATTGAAGACCTTTCAGACTACACAATTGTATATATCACATTCACATTTATTTTTTATTATTGAAATGTATTCAAATCACATCCCAATTGTTATCCCCTTACTCATATCTTCCTGTTCTTCCCACCCTCCCTTCCTCTTCTGCCCTATTTCCCTCCCCTAGACCTCTGACAGGAAGTTCCTCCTCCTCCACTGTCTGATCTCAGCTTATCAGGTATCATCAGGATAGCCTGCATCCCCTTCCTCTATGTGTCCACAAGGGCACCCCACCAAGGGGCCATGATCATTTGAGGGCACCAGAATTTGACAGAGGCAGTCTCAGTTCTCCCCCTCCCACACATGGGGAATGAGGTGTCCATTGGCTACATCTGAATAGGGGATCTAGGTTCTCTGCTTGCAATGTCCTTGATTGGTGCATCAGTTTGTGCAGGGCCCCTGGGTCCAGACCCACCAATCTTGATAGTCTCCTTGTAGAGCTCCTGCCCCTCCAGGTCCTACCATCTTCCAACTCTTCCACACAACTCTCAACACTTTGCCCAGAGTCATGCTGCAAGTCCCAGTATCTGTCCTGATGCCTTGCTGGATGGAGTCTCTCAGAGGACATCTATGTTGGGTTAATATCCACTTATAAGGGAGTGTATACTATGTGTGCCTTTCTGGATCTGGATTACCTCACTCAGGATGATCTTTTCTAGTTCTGTCCATTTACCTGCAGATTTCAAGACTTCCTCGTTTTTGATAGCTGAATATTATTCCATTATGTAAATGTATGACAGTTTCTTTATCAGTTCTTCAGCTGAGGAATATCTAGGTTGTTTCCAGATTCTGGCTATTACGAATAAAGCTGCTATGAACATATTTGAGCAAATGTCCTTGTTATATGGTAGAGCAAGCATCCTTCATGTATATGCCCAGGAGTGGTATAGTTGGGTCTTGAGGTAGCGTTATTCTCAATTTTCTGAGAAAGTGATTGATTTCAAAGTGGTTGTACAAGTTTACACTCCCACCAGCAATGAAGGAGTGTGTTCCCCTTTCTCTGTATCCTCACCATCATGTGCTGCCACTTGAGTATTTGATCTTAGCCATTCTGATAGGTGTAAGAATCTCAGTGTTGTTTTGTTTTGCATTTCCCTGCTGACTAAGGGTGTTGAGCATTTCTTTTATTATTATTATTATTCAATTTTCTTTTTTATTATTAATCAACATTTTTTGTTTTTTCATATACATTTATATTATTACACATATATGCAATAAACTACCTATAGCAAGAAAAACCATGACACAATCAGGAATTATGTTTCTCAGTCATTCAATAGTCTTCTTTTGAGAATTCTCTGTTTAGCTCTAAGCCCCATTTCTTAATTGGGTTATTTGGTTTGGTGGTGTTTAAATTCTTGAGTTCTTTATATATTTTGGATATTAGCCCTTTGTCAGATGTAGGGTTGATTAAGATCTTTTCCCAGTCTGTAGGATGTCATTTGTTCTGTTGACAGGGTCTTTTCAGTTTCATGAAGTCTCACTTATTAATTGTTGTCCTTAGAGTCTGAGCTGTTGGTATTCTGTTCAGGAAATTGTCTCCTGAGCCAATGAGTCCAAGGTTCTTCCCCACTTTTTCTTCTAAAAGATTTCCTGTGTCTGGTTTTATGTTGAGGTCTCTAATCTTCTTCAACTTTAGTTTTGTGCAGAATGGTAAAAATGGATCCATTTGCATTTTTCTACATATAGACATCCAGTTAGACCAGCACCATTTGTTGAACATGTTATCTTTTTTCCATTATATGGCTTTGGCTTCTTTATCAAAAAACAAGTGTCCATAGGTATGCAGGTTTATTTCTGGGTCTTCAGTTTGATTCCATTGATCAACCAGCCTATTGCTATGCCAGTACCATGCCTTTTTAAATTACAGTTGCTCTGTAGTACAGCTTGAGATCAGGAATGTAAATTCCTTCAGAAGATCTTTTATTGTATACAATTGTTTTAGCTATTCTGAGTTTTTTGTTTTTCCATATGAAGTTGAGAATTGATCTTTCAAGGTCTGTAATGAATTCTGTAAGTGTTTTGAAAGGGATTCCATTGAATCTGTAGATTGCTTTTGGTAAGATGGACATTTTTACTATGTTTATTCTCCTGATCCATGAGCATAGGATCTGGAGACAAATAGGATCATGGAACCTATTTCCATTTTCTGATATCTTCTTAAATTTCTTTCTTCAGAGACTTGAAGTTTTTTTTTTTTCATACAAGCCTTTCACTTTCTTGGTTAGAATTATTTGGAGGGACCAGGGGTACCTACCCAAACATAGACACATACCTAAACATAGACACATACCTAAACATAGACACATACCTAAACATAGACACATACCTAAACATAGACACACACCTAAACATAGACACACACCTAAACATAGACACATACCTAAACATAGACACACACCTAAACATAGACACATACCTAAACATAGACACATACCTAAACATAGACACACACCTAAACATAGACACACACCTAAACATAGACACATACCTAAACATAGACACATACCTAAACATAGACACATACCTAAACATAGACACATACCTAAACATAGACACACACCTAAACATAGACACATACCTAAACATAGACACACACCTAAACATAGACACACACCTAAACATAGACACACACCTAAACATAGACACACACCTAAACATAGACACACACCTAAACATAGACACATACCTAAACATAGACACATACCTAAACATAGACACATACCTAAACATAGACACACACCTAAACATAGACACATACCTAAACATAGACACATACCTAAACATAGACACATACCTAAACATAGACACACACCTAAACATAGTATAGGCAATATACAGCAATCCTATATGAACATCAAGCTAAACAGAGAGAAACTTAAATCAACTCCACCGAATTCAGAGACAAGACAAGGCTGTCCACTCTGTCTGTATCTCTTCAATATAGTGCCTGAAGTCCTAGCTAGAGCAATAAGACAACCAAAGGAGATCAAGGGGTACAAATTGGAAATGAAGAAGTCAAAGTATCACTATTTGTAGATGATAGGATAGTATGTATAAATGACCCAAAATTCTACCAAGGAACTCATACAACTAATAAACATCTTCAGCAAAGTGACTAGATACAAAATCAACTAAAAAAAAAAAAAAATCAGTAGCCCTCCTGTATGCAAATGATGCTTGTGAGTTTCTTAATGTGGATGGTGGAAGTGGAATTTGAGTTCTCTGGAAGAGCTTTTAAGTTAACAACTGGGTTGTCACCTCAGCCTCTATCTTTAACATTTTTATGAGGTAGTCTTTCTTCTCTTGCTTTCTTTTCCTCCACCCTCTCTCCCTCCACTTCATTTTTCATTTTTCTTTCAATTATTTGTATAGAAGTGGGTCATATTTGAAGAATTTGGAACCAGTATGTAACTTAGGATCATTACATCATTACAGAACCTTGGCTATAAGGGTATGTCCATTCTTGGAAACCAAGATGGGAGTGTGCATATATTTAGGAGCTAATATTCTGCTCATCACTTTGCGCAAACTCTTCCTTTTTTTTTTTTTTTAACTTAACAAACTAATGGCTGTGGTCTTTCTCCATATTCTGAGGGCACCTCACCCATGGATGCTTCTGAGAGTACCTGAACATATGCGAACACACACATACACACACATCTCTCTCTCTCTCTCTCTCTCTCTCTCTCTCTCTCTCTCTCTCTCTCTCTCTCTCTCTCTCTCTCTCACACACACACACACACACACAAATAAATAAGTAAAATAAATCTAAAATTGTTAATGTGTGTTTAGTGACAACCTAGGAGACGCATGTTTTCTTTAAAGTTCTGTGTACTTCAGAATTGTATCAACTTCCACATGTAGCCATAAAATCTGTATAACCAAAAAACCTGTTTAGAAAAATAAAAATACCAATATCATTAGTGTTGCAACTGCTATTATAACCTTCACAATAGTACGCATGAAAAGATAAGAGGGAGAGTAGCTTTGCCAGTGGCGATTACATCTCAAAAGCTTGACATTAATCTTTTTATCTGGAGGACTATGTCTCATACTGTGTGCTGATGAGCAGAGGATGATGATCAGCACAGAAGACAGTGGCATTGATGGGTTCCGAAGGCACTCCAGACAATTTGTCTGAGCCTAAACTGCAGAACGGCAAAGATGAACATGTTTCCAGGGTCTCACATAAATATATCCCAAATAATCTTTATTAAAAGAGAAACTACTGTGTCTCAGTGCTGGATTTTGTTTGTTATTAAAATAAAACATTGCATAAATTATTAAAGAGTTTAGTCACTGCTTCATTTTTAAGAAAAATTATTCCTTTGAAGCAGTGGCCTTATAAGTCTGGTCTTTTTTTTTTTTATTTATTTATTTATTTATTTATTTATTTATTTAATTTCCATTGACAGTGCAACAGAAACGAGGCATAACTACTCACGGAATACAATTGTTGCACTAATCCAATTAGAAAAGTGACTTTATTTTTAGTATATGTTGTGTGAATTCTGGAAAGATGTCACAGCAGTTAAAAGCACTGGATGATCTTCCACAGGACCTGGGATTGATTCCCAGGATCAAAAATGGCAGCTCACAGCCACCTGTCACTCTAGTTCCAGGGAATCCACTGCCTCTTTTGGCCTTCTCAGGCACCAGGTGGCACACAGACAAACAAGAAGATGAAATATTTATGTGTATAAAGTAATTAAGTCTTTTTTATTAATTATTTCATATACATTTATATAATTACACATATGTACAATAAACTACCTACAGCAAGAAGAACCATGAAACAATCAGGAATCATATCAATGTTATATTCTTAGTGTTTTGGCTAGTTGTATTTGGCAGCCTTAAAGAGAACATCTTTCCTATCTTGGTGTGTCTAAAATTCTGAATGTAGATCAATATCTATCATGTCTCATCATTATCAACTTAAAACATCTATCGAGACCTAAAATATCTTAATCTCTAAACAACTAAGCTTAATTGTAGAACTAAACTATGTGATCTTCAACCCCATCAGAGACTTGAAAAGGAATAAAATTAATTACTTATGTAGACAGAGGGTGCAGGTTAGTAGCTCCCCAAATGAGATGATCACAGAGACAGTTTGCTACCTGAGCAGTCACCCAAAACTCTCTATAACGTTGGAGCATCATCCTTTAGCCTTCTGGCCCAGTGTGACAGACATATTTCTGATGCAGGAACTATTGAGGACTTGCTTACCCTGTCTTGGCAGAGTTTAGTTGTCAACTCTGCCTGCATCCAAGCTTGCCGATTTTTAGGCAGAATTCTGTCTTTAAAAATTAAGAGAAAATGTTCTGGGGGAAAGGGTTTTCTAGCCTCAACTTTTCCCCTTTAGTCTTCTGTCAAATAGTATTTGATATATAGATTGTACTTCCTAATCATAAAATAAAGCCTGGCTTTAAATGTTGTAAAATAGAAGATTAAATTATGCAACTTATAAAAGTCTATCACTGGCTGAATTGTGGTCCACAGATGAACAACCAACCAGCAATCAACAGCATCCTCAATGTGTACTGCTCATGAACACAGGCTGTTTATACCAAGTCTAGAATTAAGAAACAAAACTATAGTAGTACTTAATGAGGCACTTTATAAGCAACAAAAATCAATTGAAAAAGTGAATTGCCAGTAATTACTGTGACTAATACTAATTAAAAAGTGTCTAAATGGAGACATGACAAGGGCATACAATTTGAATCAGATTATGCAGAAAGCCAAACTCAGGCAATCTGGGAATATTGTTAACTTGCCACAGGTCAGCTGTAGCCAAGAGCCCACTAGTCGTCAAGTTGTATATGCCTTAAGTCAATTAGTGGAGATTCTTCAAAGTAGAAAGCACCCAGCCAAATGCAACTCCCTGGAGAGAGGAAGATGTCATTCAAAGTAATTACCAGCAGATGTTCCCGAAATCATGTTGCGGGGAAATGCCCTTCTATGCAGTCAAGATATATTTACAGAGCAAACATTGTTAGAAATAATATAGACATTATGGATGACAGCTGCATTTAGAATATGAGCAAAGCTGTTACAAATGCTACACATCTAGCTGTAAATGTTTTTATTTCCTCAGAAGAGGGGATGAAATGAGAGACGTTCTTAAGCCTTTCTGTCTCTTTCTAAACTCTCACTGGCTGGTTCAACTCCATTGTTCAGGACTAAACTACTGGCTTCTCTTGACTTCTGACTGAATTGCTCTGCTTGGCCTTAAGCTAATTCTGGCAAATGTTTTAATCTTCTGACTCCTCCTTATTCTATGGATTGTTCTGTCTTCACTTGTGCCTAGCTTATTCTCTCTGCATCTTGTCTCTGTACAACTGTCCTGCAAAGAAACTCTCAGTAAATATCTCTCTGTGCTGCTCTTAAGCAGACCCTATTTCCTGCCCTGTTCTCATGAGAGTTGGGCATATCTTATCTTTGACTCATTCTGACAACCCTTTTTCTGATTTGTCTGCCCCTTAGTTAGATGTCGCTTTCAAACATGGCTTCTTTTGTCTATAAGCTGAGCTTACCTTCATTGTTTGGGTTTAAATGTGTGTACTAAGGACGTGTCTGCATTTTAGCCAGATCATACTGTAATCCAAAGTGTGTCTGCATTCCAGCTGGATTGCATAGACCTAGAAGGTCTTTGGATATGATTCCTTGACAGAGCAGCCATGTTGCTGGAGTAAAATTTCTCTACACTTGCCAAAGGTGCTAATGTAAAGACTGTGTGTCATAAAGAATGACGTGTTGTATATTTGGAGCCTGGTGTGATTTCCCACCTTCTGCTCATGAAATATTTCTAACTACTGAATGGCGCAGCTTCCCTTATATTATGTGGGATTGGCCTCATCCTACCTTTCCACAGTGGTGCTCAGTAAGAGCACTCTATACACCTGCCCATAGTGATTAGACCATCACAGTAGCTAAACACCTATAAGCATGACATGTGAATGATTGCAAAGAGCATGGCTTTGGTCTGGAGTCAAATCCTGTCACTTGTATAAAACGAGAGCTTCTCACACTTTCTTTCTTTCTTCTAGATATAGAAGAAAGAAAATGGAAAAGAAACAAAGAAATAGACAGAGGTAGGGAGGCTGGACTGGGAAGTAGTTTGGGTAGATTCCAAGAAAGCTGGGCATCCATGCCCAATGTGTTCATGGATACCAGCTGTGGAAACCAAAACAGCTCCCATTAAGATACCTACATACATATGTACACGCATGCATGCATGCACATACGCACACACACACACACACACACACACACATTTTAAGCCTAAATTATTGTATTTGAAACTGTATCTGAAACAATACAGCATGTAGAACAAATATTAGCCCCCAAATCACCAAGCAAACAACAACAGGAAAAAAATATCAACCACATCAGAAAAAATAAATTTCATCTGTCCACATTTCTCTGATCTCACTGTTGTAAGGGACACTTGAAATAATATACTATATTTTATAGTAGTTAGACCTTACTATTTATAGACTTTACCATAAAACTAAGTGGTCTTTCTCATAAGATTACTATCTGATTACATTAAATCTCTTATTTGTCTAGACACTAAAAGAAAAAGATCAAAATAAGTGGCCATGTTAGACAGGAACACAAACAGGCTCCCTATCCCTGTACTGCCTTAGCCTTTCTAGACTACCTGTTCTGTCACCGAGCCTTGCCAAGGATAAGGAATTAAATTCTTGCAACCCAAGCATCCTTACCCTTTTAGCTTACTTCACCTTCAGAAATGACTAACACTAAATGGTTATGCACTTTGGTTTCAAGAAATTCTACAAGCTTCTGTGTTCCTCAGATTCAGCATCATCAAGCTATGCCCTTCTCTGAACTTAGAAATTAGAGTTCTTCTCTGAGCATCACTGATTAATGTCCAAGCCTTCAGGTTTCCACTGTTCTGGAAAGTCTATTTAGTCCTGGTGCATGCTGTGACTCAGATTTAATACCCTCTTACTGGGGAGTTTGGTCTGAAGGTGAAGATCACCAATCGATCGCCACCAAATTTAATACTAAAATGTGGCTTCTGTCATTCTAAATCAATCTTTTATTCTTGTGGCTTTAAAGTCTCAAATTAGAAATAAAAAGTCTCAAAGAAAGAAAGAAGTTGGAAAAGATTCAAAGTGAACACATGTAAAACAAAAGCTTCAATTAAGTTTTTGTTTTTTCAATTAAAAAAAAAAAACAGACAAATTGAAAAGTTCTCCATACAAATTGTAATTCCCGTCCCACCATGTCAGATGTCACCCCTTGACAAAGTAACTTACTTATACATTATGCATCTGATATGGAAGCAGAGACAACTGATTAATTCAGCTAGATTAAAGAAATGGTTTATCTTAATCAACAATAATCATAATCTTTAGGATCATTGTAATATTTATTGATCATTTACAATCCTATCACGTAATATGTATTATGTAATCCTATTATAATTTATGTGTATAAATTTTTAAAGGAATCTGAGTCCTAAACAAATTATCTGAGATTCTGCCTTTCTTTGCTAACAATAACCCAAAATACCACAGAAGTAAATACAGTTGCCTTGTTCAGAAGCAACTGTTGACATTCAAAAAAATAAATCCTAAGTATGTGGTTTTCATAGTGGCAAGAAAATAGGGACAAACATTTCCCAAACCTTCACAATGTGTTGTAACCAATTAAAATTTCTACAGACTTCCAGTGCCAGGAATTGGAAATATAAAAACGGATGTGGCCAGGCATAATAGCACATGCCTTTAATCCCAGCAGTGAGGAGGCAGAGGCAGGTGAGTCTCTGTGAGCTCCAGGCCAGCCTGGTCTACAAAGCTAATTACAGGACAGCCAGGACTATTACATAGAGAAACACTGTCACAAAACAAGTGAACAAACAAGACACTAAAAGAGGGCTTGTAATGGTCAGAAAATAGTGGGGGGTAGCAGGGAGAGACTAGAGCATGCAAGGAACAGTGAAAGACTTAAAGAATGAAAATGGTACGGATCTAAAGCAAAGCTAAGGCCAGGCCTGCCCTCCTAGATTCTCTAGAGAAAGGTCCGTTTCTAGCCTTTCCAAGCTCCTGCTGCTCACGAGTCTTTTCTATGCCTGAAAAGTCACCTGCAGACTAGGTCTCAGGGCAGAATGTAGGATGCTTGAACACTCTGCCTTCAAATCCAAGTG
Organism: Acomys russatus; assembly: GCF_903995435.1. Lineage (NCBI taxonomy): Eukaryota > Metazoa > Chordata > Mammalia > Rodentia > Muridae > Acomys > Acomys russatus. The sequence goes on from NC_067141.1 coordinate 55,106,063, forward strand.
CTGCAGCCATCAGCAGAAAAGAATTTTAAATAGTTTAATAGATACTCCAAAGTTAGACAAATAGAGAAATAAAATAAAATGTGAAAAATTAATACATTGTTGAAATTTATAAAAATAGAATGGGATGGAAATTATTACATTGAAAATAACACAAGATGTTTCCATTAGATTATGCAAAGCAGAGGTTGTTTTAGTGAGCTATAAAAACCAGTCAAGAGAAAATATTAAAACTGAGGATTAGGAGATGCCTCATTGAATGGAATGCTTGCCACGAAAGTACGAGGACCTAAGTTTTAACACCTAGAACGCACAAGCAGCCAGATGTGTGGTAGCACACATCTGTAATCTAAGATCTTTTACAGCAAGATGAAAAATGAAGATAGAAGAATCCTTAGAAGTACGTGGCTTTGTACAGGCAGTAGCAAACACAGACGCTCTCTCAAACAAGGTGTAAGGTACGGACTGACACTTGAGGCAGCCCTCTGACCTCCATACATGTGCCTGATATGAGTATGCCCAGAGCTATACAGATGAACTGACATATCACACACAATCAGACACTCATAAAAAAAAGGTAAAAGTCACCAAATGAGTATTTTTAAAAGAAACTATTCAAAATGAAGTAGTAAAAGAAAAACCGAATAAGAGACATGAATTAAAGCTAAAGACATATGTGTATATGCACAGATAAATCTATGCATTTTATATATATGTGAATTACGTATGTGTGCGTTATTTCATGGGTTGGGGAAGTGTAAAAAACATATATAAGTGATAATATGCATAAATTTTCTAAAATAATAATTACATCATTCCGTAGATAAGAAAGCATCTGAAAAAAAAAAAAGCATCTGAAAACCCTGAATAATTTAAACTTGAATAACAATCACAGAAAGTATCTTAGTGAAGTTATTGAAAAACCAAAGACACGAAGTAAGATCATAAAATCTATGAGATTCTAAGGACATATTAGCCTTGTAAGTACAACTGTAAGAATAACAGCTAAACACTCAACAGAAACTACAGGAATCAAAATAATAAGATAGCACGTATATATATTTTGAAACAAAATGCCTACCAATCAAGAATTCTATGTTGAATAAAGTTTTCTTCAAATACGTATTTTTGGAATCCCCAAAACTGAAACCATGCAGGCTAACAATAATTTCTCCAGAACAAACACGACAGAGGGCTGCTCTGAGAGAAGAGAAGAAAAATATCCTAGAGGAAAATCAGATGTTTGGAAGCATGAAATGAAAGCTGGCTTCTGAGAGCCATGCTCTCCACCTGTGCAGCGGATCTCCAGGCTTCTGTTCCAAACACATACAAATATGACAATCATCACATGGACTCATCAGGTTATATTTATATACACATAGGTATGTGTTTCTATGCATCTATCTTCATATTTCTATGCATGCATGTGTATGCATATGCATGTATATTTGGGTTTTTTGTATATTTGTTGTATATTAAAAAATCATAAATTTAATAGTAATTGGGGTGGAACATGGCTGGAGTAAGATGGGAGAGGGGGAAGACTGGCGTAAAAACAGAGACGAGAGGAATTATGTAAATACAGTGCTGTTGTATGAAATTATCAAAAAACATTTGAACTTAATTTAAATTAAACACAGTTTTTGCTCACTCATGAAATAGTAGGTTTCTGTTGAGCTTTCTCATATAGCCTTAGGTCTGGCTGCTACTCTCCTCACCCCCACGTTCTCAATATCCCCTTCACCCCGCTCCCGTTTAGATCCTTCTCTCCTTAGTGTATCCTCCCACTTTCTTGTCACATGTGCTTAGACACTGGACACGGAGAAATCTAGCTGTAACTTGGATGAAAGCATGCTCACTGCTGACTAGCATTTATTGTACCATGAAATTCTATGCAGACTTCTGGGATTGGGGAGAGAAAAGTTATCAAGGGTCTAACCAAGATAAAGACCTGTGTATTATAACACTAACAAGCAAGATAAGGTATATCCACTGGTGCAATGGTATTTATGAATGTTCAATACATGCCTGACACTCCAGAGCTGGCTAAACGCCTCTGTCTAGGGAGCTCCTAGAGGAGTATCTACTACTAATGTTTTGCTAAAGGGATATGTCATTGAACTGCTTTTTTCATATATATTTATATTACACATGCATAAAACAAACTATATACAGTAGGGAGAACCATGTGACAATCATGAGTTCCATAAGTGTTACACTCATAGTGATTTGGCTATTTGTATTTGTCAGACTTGAAGAAACCATCTTTCCTGTTTTGTTGGGTCTAAATTTCTGAACGATATTCAATATCTATCATATCTAATCTCTATTAACTTAACTCCTTCATCCTGGTCTAAAAAGATCTTATCCCCTGACCAACTAAACTTGATGGTAAACCTAAACTATCTGGTCTTCAACACCCCTCAGAGATTTGAGAAGGAATAAAACTTAAATTCCTGAGTGAACCAGCATTGCAGCTTAGCAGCTTCCAAAATGAAAAAATGACTGAGACAGTTTACTGCCTGAGCCGTCACCCAACGCTCTCTATAATGCTGGAGCCTCATCTTTGGCCTTCTAGCAGATGGATGTGACTCTACAGATATACGAGGTAATATAGTTAAATGAGGTCTTCAAAAGCCTCAGAGATCCACACAATATGGCATTTAAAGATGTTTTTATTACTTTAAAGTTTCTTTGACAAAAAGACAAGTTAACTCCTGACAACACCCAGCTGACCTCAAAGAAGATGATGAGCATCAAACAACCTCCTTATGGAAATGGCTTCAAATGTGGCAAGCCAGCCACTGGGCAAAATGTCCTCATTCCTGCCACAAACAGAATTCTCCCCAAAAATGGGGAGCTTAGATGCAGGCAGAGTCGAGCACTGAACTCTGCAAAGACAGAGTAAGCAAATCCTCAATAATTCCTGCCTTGCAAATAAGCCTGGCAGAGATATTGGGCCAGAAGTCCAAAGGTAAGAATTGCTTTCTAAATACATATATTTATACCCATAGACTGGTGTTGGTGTTCTTTTTTTAAACTCTATTTTATTTGGAGTACTCAAGCCTCTACCTCCCTTCCACCAACCCTTTAACCTTGGGTATGAGAAAGAATGTTAGTGGAGACAGAGGGTGCAGACCCCTTTATTCTCCTGGCCGTTTAGGACCAATGGGTTCTTTTGGGGCAACATCAATCTCTGTCAACAGCAAAATGCAGCAAGTAGTCTCCTCTGAACTACTGCATTGAAACATTTCTCTGTTTGCTACTCAGCCCACCTCTGGTCTCTACAAATTGCTACATGCCACACACCACTACCTCATGGCATGCTTTCTCTCTCTGGGCTCTCCTATTTGTCTCCCTCAGAGTCCTAGACCACACTCCTCTCTGTGCTGCACAAGGCAGGGCATTACCAGCTGGCAAAGACCACACCCTGTATGAGACAATCAGCTGTATACAAACTAAAGCCCAAACCAAAATCCCACACTTGGGATTGAAACAAAAACATATTTATGTAACATACCTGAGTTAACGAAGAAACCAAAACTTCTATTACAGACTGGTGCTGCCCTCAGTCTTAAGCAAGGAGCCTCTTTTTAGTAGTGTGCAAAGGTCAAATCAGAGGCTCAGACTCTACCAAAGCAATGACAATAATGACCTGCTGCATGTTCATTTCTAGAGGGATTATCTATGAATCTATCTTACACATTTTATTTTCCAAAGATGACATAATGTTCTCTACACACTCTTGTTGCACCATGACCTCAATATCCTTTTCATTAAGACATAAGACCTATGTGCCCTATATTTAAAAATGGGTCAGCTTATAAGACTTTCAAATTGACACTCTGAAATTCCAAAGCTAGGTCACTCAAGACAGCACAACCTCTGTCTCACTGTCTGTACACATCAGAGCCTCAAGTGCCATGCCAACAGGCTAGCTGCCTTCACAGTAATATTCAGATCAAACTGAAACAAGCCCCTACAGAGGTATTATGGGTAGAAGTCCTGCATGTAAATGGAGAGGGGAATGCCCAGCTACCTTCTCTTTTCCATTCTCCACCACACCATTGCAATTCCATGAGAAACTCAGGGCTGGAAGCAGCCAGTATAGCTTCCCAAAATTATTACTTTCTAGAATCTGCGGAAGCAGATAGGGCTGTGTTATTGTTTTAAGCCATTCTGTTATAGGGGTGTTCCCTACCCAGCCCCCAAAAGAAGGACAATATGGCGCTTCTAGAAAATTCTACTCTTCAAGAATGTGATAAGGCATAGACAGATAGCCCACGGGTCACAAGAAAACACTTGAAGCCACTCATGCAATGATATCAACATGTGTGTAACACATTGTGACCAGTGCTCCCAGCCAATAACAGGGCACCAAGAAAATAGAAAAACAAGCAAATTATATGAGCACCGCACTCATAACTCACCTCAGGTGAATGATGGCAAACGCATATGGAAAGTTTCATAACGTCCCAGCCAATAAAAAGTTCAAATGAAACCTAGCAAACAGGAAAAACCATGAAGACTTAAAATGACAACCCTTTCACTGTCACAACACAAAAACTTTTAAATCCAGTAATGAGAAACACTGAAAGAATACAGAAACTGGGGACTTTCCTGTCATGCTGGTGTGTGAGAAAATTGAAATGATTAGTTTAAACTAAAGTTTCACACACACACACACACACACACACACACACACACACACACTGTATGACTCAGAATTTGCACTCCTACATACAAATCCTGGAGAATCTCACCCACCTGTACAATGGGAAATAGGCATATAAAAATGTTCATAGCAACTTTTTGTAACAACAAAATAAACTTCTAACAATCCCAATACCCAGTGGAGGAAAATAAGTGATAAAGTAGAATGTATTCGTAAAAAAAGGAATCGGTACAGAAGAAGAAAACGGATGAACAAGAGCTATGTGCATCAGCACGAGTGAACTTCACAGACATGCTGAACAAAAGATGGAAATTGAAGAATATATATGCAGCTCTTCATATGAAATTTAAAATCATTCAAAGCAGCAAGATGCGCCGCTTTCCGGTATGCATACATATGTATAAACTATAAATAAATGTGTGAGAAAGAAATATCAAATTCAGTGTTTTTGGTTTTGGTTTTTTTTTTTTTTTTTTTCCCGACTAGTAGAAGCAACCTGATGAGGGATTTTTGTGGGTGGGCAATTTGGATTGTCAATCTTTTAAGTTGAATAGTAAGTTTCTTGGTATTTTTTTAAATTTAGAATCTGTGTCTTAAAATTTATATAATGTTTGGCAGTTTGAAAGACACAAACAAGAAGAAGAACCCTCTGCTTAGAGCCTGGAGTCATTTGCAGAGACCATCCCTCTGACACTGTCAAGAAGTCCTCAGGTTAGGGGAGGCAGCGGAAGAGAACAGCAGCTGGATCCACTCAAGTACCCCGTGTCTATGTGATCTCTATGCAGAGGATTCAAAGCCCAGACACAAACCAAAGAAGGGCTTTCTGTGAGCTACCCTTCCATCTTATGGAAAAGAAAGAATAGGAAAAAGAATCAGGCCATGGAAACTAGAAAACAGCCTGGCACTTGCAATCAAGTATCAAGAGATGCTTGAAGCTAACCCGTTCCTCTCAGCTGGTCACGCTACTCTTCTTATGAGCATAATTTCACAGAACACCAGTGCCAGACAAATGCATTCAGAGTACATGACAAGTAGAGGGGGGAAATGCATAATTTTACCTAAGCACAAATTATAAATGCTGCTTCCACCAAACATACCCATCTCCTGGAAAATGCACAGGGCTGACACTGTTACAACCCTTTCTCTGGTGGTAGCTGTCCCTCTGGGAGACAACATTGATGTGCCCCATCATAAGATCTCTGAGTTGTGATAACAACGTAACATCAAGCCTACACTTAGACAACTTCCCAACCAGAGCCCAGATCATGGTCCAGGTTCTTTCTGAGGCTTCTTGGTAAGACGGTCTCCACTTCTTATGCACTTTCTCATCTTCTCATGAGAGAAAAGCCCTTTGGTGCACTCAGGCCACATTCCTGGCTCTATTTGGGTGGAGGGTATATACTAAATAATCCAATTACAAATGACCTGCTGGGGTAAAACCACATTTCTCAAGTCCTTACAATAGTTAAATGACTACTTTCCTTATACTATGGAAAAGTCTGTAGAAGCTTAAAGTACTGAGACCATTCCATATGATAACGGTAAGTTAAAGCATTCTCATTTTACTCAGTGTTCCTTCCTTTACTGATGACCACAAACATAGGATTGCTTCCATTTGCTTTTTTCTTTTTTAAATCTCTGCATTTAGTGGGGTTTAGTGAGGCAAGGAAATAGCATTCAAAGTGACAGTCAAACATAGCACCATCACAATCCAGAGCTCACCCTGAGCCATAGCACTGCCTTAAAGATGATAGTGACTGCAATTCAGGAAAGACAGGAAGGACAGTCAGCTGGAAAGCAGCACGTGTAAAAGCCAGCAGAGAAACAGGATCACTGGATGTGTGGCCTGGATTTTGTGGGCCAAATGTAAAAGTGATGGTGTGTGCAAGCAGAATGAACGCTTTGGGACATTCTGGTAGGTTCTCTTGCAATAGGTGATAACTTTTGGTGACAAGTAGTTCTCAACAGCCATTTTAAGTCATGGAAGGAGGTCAGGGTATGAGAAAATCAAGTTTATATTTTTAAATATAACTGTAAACAGACCAAAAAGTTCAAGATTAAGTGACAATCTCAAATGGCAGCCTTCTTAGTGGTGAGGCTCTGTCATGTACTAACAGAATAGATAGAGAAAGCTATCAAAAGAAAGCTTAGTCTCCTCTCAAAGGTCCAACCCATTCCTGTTTCTTACTCTCTCCCAACAAAGATTCAATTTTACTTGAGTTTTCATAAAGGCATTTTAAACTGTAGCAAGAGGGACAGCCTTAATAATCTACAGAAAGACTATTTTATGAAACATGGCTTGAGATTACCACAACACATAGGAAATATTTCTATAGATGTCTTTTCACACCCAGGTGGAACAGCTTTGTTATTATCTCGACACCCATGGGTTTTAAGCAACCATAGTAAGCTCTTCATAGCTCAGCAAAATTATGACTTCTAATTAGGGTTTAATTGGAAATAGAAAACAGCTTGGTTAAAGCGTAGCTTCCTACAGCTACAGACAAAGCCTCATTTGCATCTTTGTTAAAGACTTTGGAAACCCCCTATGTGTTGTTAAGGAGAATAGTGGTTCTGAATATATTCTGCAAAGCCTGTGAGTTTTGGAAATCTCCATTATCAACAACTGCAGAGAAACACCATAAAACAATTCTTTAGTGTGTGTGTTCATTCATCCTGACTGGATCTGTTTAACAAAAGGTCAAGGTGGTAGGGAATAGACATCATATCAACAATGAACAAAACCAGGAACCACACAGAAGGAGAGTTTTGAGAAGATGTGTAGGGAAGAAGCAGGAAAGAGGCTGAGGTAGTAGCTTTGACAATTTTTAAAATTAATTTTATTAATTTATTCATATTATATCTCGATTGTTAGCCCTTCCCCTGTTTCCTCCCATTCTTCCCTCCCTCCCACTTCCCCCCTTCTCCCCTCCCCTATGTCTGTGACTGAGGGAGACCTCCTCCCCCTATATATGCTCTTAGAATATCGAGTCTCTTCTTGGTAACTTGCTATCCTTCCTCTGAGTGCCACCAGGTCTCCCCATCCAGGGGACGTGGTCAGAAAAGGGGCACCAGAGTTCGTGTGAGAGTCAGATCTCACTCTGCACTCAACGGTGGAGAGTATCCTGTTCATCGGCTAGGTCTTGGTAGGGGTTCGAAGAGAGTGAGGTAAATATCACAGGGTGTGACCACACAATTTGAAGCAACTCTCAGATGAAGAGACAGTCAAAACAGGAGTAGCATCATAGGCTTGTGAATACTTGACATATTTATGCTGCCCAATATGCATTCTTAAAGAACTCTTTTTCTGTACTTTGTACCTGATGCATATTCCAGTGGGTTAAAATTTACATTTTTTTACAGGATGAAAAGAAAAAGAAGTATTGAGGGCTGTTTAAATCTCTAAAATGTTTTTTTAAAGCTCTTAGCAGAAGCAATAATTCTGAAAATGGAAATAAATGGGTTTGTTGAAAGGAGAAAGAAGTCTTAAAACTCAGAGAAAATTGCAAAAGAAGCAAGACACAACAGATTGCAATATGGTAGAGGACATAGCCTGTTGAACAGGAATGGCCTAGGCTCAGGTGGCCAAGGTGAGATGGTGTGAGCTGGTGGCGAAGACAGTAGCCTAATGGAGAACAGGTTCATGTGGCTTGTTAGGCTAGAAGGAAATGTATTCACTCGCTTGTGCATAAAATATAAGTCATCAAAAAGCTATATATTGTTCCTTTTTGTTGTTGTATACACTCAGAAACATGCCTCCTACAATGTACAGTATGTTTTAGAAAACTGTGCAGAGTTGCCGTAGTATATAACAACCCTGAAAACAAAGCGAAAAGTCATATGTAGCCGAAAGCCACCAATCAACATAGTTGGAAGTCGGCCGTGTGAAGCAGGCACCCACAGCACTCTCGCAGCTTGTGCCCCAGCATGTGATACCACCAAGTCATGCAGATGGTAGGATAACGACCTTTAAGGAAAAGGCATTTAAATGAAGGCAAGTGTGAAATTTTAGAACAGGAGATTAGCCAGTCACTAAAGAGGAAGCCCTGGGACCCACTATTGAGAGAATCCAGAACTCAAAATTGTCCACCATTACTTCCATGGTTCAGCCACCACCAAGACACACAGGTATCAAGTAGAACAATATGATAGGCAGATTTGGGCCCAGGGGTCCCGCTCAAACTAAGGCACCAGCCAAGGACAATACAGGAGGTAAACTTTAAACCCCTTCCCAGATCTAGCCAATGGTCAGAACATTCTCCACAGTTGAGTGGAGAGTGGGATATGACTTTCTCACATACTCTGGTACCTCACATTTGACCATGTCCCCTGGAGGGGGAGACCCGGTGGCACTCAGAGGAAGGACAGCAGGTAGCCAAGAAGAGACTTGATACCCTATGAGAATATATAGGGGGAGGTAATCCCCCTCAGGAACAGTCATAGGGGTGGGGAATAATGGGAAAAGGGAGGGGAGGAATGGGAGGATACAAGGGATGGGATAACCATTGAGATGTAACAAGAATAAATTAATAAAAAAAATTAAAAAAAAAAGACACACAGGTATGTAATTGTGAATTCCTTATCTGCAGTTGGCCTGGAAATAATCCAGAGCAGAAGTCATAAATTAGAATTCCCATCTATCATCAGCACAGACTTTTTTTAAGTTGGCATTTGAAATGCACCAAATAGAAAAAATAAGACAATCCTTAAATCAAAGAAAGAATGGCTTCAGAAAAAAAAAAAAAAAAAAAAAAAAAAAAAAAAAAAAAACCAAACCTACATATATCATGTTTCCCCCTCTTTTGGGTTCTCTTTATGAAACTCATCCTACATTTTATGCAGAGGAAATATGAGGACAGAATCCAAGAGATATGCCCTTGATAAATTAAGGCGAAGCTGGCCTTCAGTGTTACTCTAACTGAAACCCAATGACCCCTCAGAGCTGTCCAAAGTCAGGCAAAAGGTTGGGCCTTTGTGTGCTGCTTCAGTCAACAGTGAGGACATCCTGTCTCCTGAAGCTACTATAATGCCAAAGTGAGATAGTTGAGAGCATTTCAGTGAAGCGCACTTACAAACAACGGGATGGCATATCTGCACTTCCACACTTCTCAGAAGAAACACAGTTACAAGCTCTGATTCTAAAGCACTGAGCAATATGTCTGTAGGAGTATTGCCATTAGAAACTACCAGTGGGAAATCCTTCAGCTCCCTCCCTCGGAAAGCCTCAAGGAATGTAGGCTAGTATTATTTCTCCAGCAGCCTACCAGCTGTCAGGCTTTTGCCTGCCCATAAATTACTTGAGAATCTAGATCTGTCTGGAATATGACAGAACTATGCTGGGAGATACCAGCACTTGTCTGGATGGCAAGCAAATCTCGAGGCACTGAAATGGAATAAGAGAAGGGGGCTGGCTTTCCTATTGCTTTGTTGTTTTGCTTTGTAAGATTACGGGAAGCTACCTCTGATATTTTAAGGTCACTCACGATAATTATCACAGATGATGTGGTCCCTGTGAGTTGTTAACTGATGACGCTTGTGAATCACAGAAGCAGAAATATTGGAATCCGGAAGTGACGATACATGCTGGTTGGCATGTCTCTCAGACATGCCACATTTTATTTTCAATATCAGTCACTCTGTCAATTCTGGTAGTTAGTGTTCCATCAGTTTTCTTCAGTTCAACTAAGAATTCTAAGAGCAGACTATATGTTTTGAAGCAAAATTTAAAGTATTAAAAAATACATTAATTTAAGCTTTTAAACTTTTACATAACCTTTTTCTTCTTAACTTTTAAGGACCTGCGAAATATTTTGCTGATGAAAATATTAATTTGAAACTAGCTGAAAAATATTATCATTTCCCTTTTCCTTTGGTTTAAATTAAAGAAAAATGACACTACAAAAATTATTGGATATAGACTAATGTCATGCTTCTTGTCCACCTGCTTTTGTTTTTCCCAGTTTGTCTCTGAAGGCATCCTCAGAGAGGCATAGTGAGTGATGCTCACCAGCTGTTAGCAATGGATTCACTCCTGTTTTGTAATTTAATATAATTTTCACTTTCCTCATTTTTCTCTACATTTGCATCTTTTAAAATAATAAACATGTATTACTTTTACCAAACAGTAAGATAAATGGGCAACATGAAAACATCAGAAGAAAACAGTGGATGAAAAATACAGAGCTCATTCAAACTTTGTTCCTTTCTGGGCAGCTCATGTCTTTTGCTCAAGTTATCACTTGAACATCAAGGTGATGAAGTAGAAACCACAGCAAGGCAACCCAGCCTTTGCAATGGGGGACGATCCGAACCTGGGAAGGGACAGGCCTGTTTTAGCCTCTCCTTCTTAACTTTTGACCTTAATTAATATATCTTCTCTAAGAATAGACAGCACGGATAGGGAAATGATATAACCTCATGGAGGCACCAACTAGGGTCACACATGAAGCTGCAGACTAATGAACTAGCAAGAGGAACAGCGGACCTCATTCATAGGACAAACATTTCTTTCTTGGTTTCCCCCACCACCACCACCACCACCACTATTTTGGACCTTTTTTTTTTAATACAAGAAAAAATAATTGCTTCGGAAATTATAAAAGTATACAAAAGCACTTACAAGGAAGAATAAAGACATTAGATATCTCCCAAATGCAACTACCTGTGCACTGTGGTTGGATGCCAGAGATTTGTCTTAGGCATTTTGATTGACATGAGGTCAAACTGAATAAAAAAGGGTTGATGGAACACTTTTTACATGATGTATTTATGCCTCTTATGAACATAACTTATGACACATAAAGCACAATTATAAAAGAAATCAGAAAGCATGAAGTTGAAAACTAATAAAATTCTGGCACCTGGATACAAACATCCAAATTTTTATAAGGTCAGTATTATACTAAACCTTCCACATGGTTTTCTTATTTTTATTAGAGATCGTAAACATCCTAGGTACTTTTTTTTTGCAATTAAAAAAACAAAATAAAAGTTTTAGGGTATGTCCTTGCTTATACTGAAAATTTATTGCCCAGTAGTTTCTTTGGAAGAACTCCCCAGAGATGAATTGCTAAGTCATTCTGCAAGTGTATCTTAAAGGCTGTTTATCCAGCTCTAGATAAGTTTCGAAAAGTTTTGGCACACGAGCCATTTTACTAGAAGTAAAGAGTGACTGCTCCATAAAGCTTTACTAGCTCTGAATGCCATCACCAATCTCACTGTTTTACTCCATAAGAAGACGAATCATGCCTATTGTCTTTATCTTCATCCTTTTTTTTATCAAGGCTCAAGAACGTCCCACAGAGGTACTAGTGCTTCTCTCCCATTTCCAGCTTTTAGTTATCTTTCAAATGGCAGAATTGTCCCCTCATTATTAACCTGTATTATTTTAAAATAATTCATCACATTTCCAGGTAAAAAAAAAAACTTCATCTATGTTATCAAATGGAAAACAATAACTTAAAAAATAAACTCTGTTAAGATAAAGCAGGAAAAATAAAACAGAAACAAACAAACAAAAACCAGAAATAAACCTGGGTGGAATTTTTTTTCTATAAAGACGCCAACATGTTTTCCCAGCCACACCAGGCTAGACTCTGCCACAGCTCCTCACAGGCACGAAGCACCTCAAAAGCCAAAGAAAGATGGTCTAGGTTACAGAAACCCAAGAATGTGTGAAGACACTGCAGGGTCACAGCAGGCTTGAGGCAGAATTGTGGCCTCAGAGTCTAAAGCGGAGAGATCTGCAATGCCACTCCACACACACACACACACACACACACACACACACACACACACACACACAGAGGCATGTACAAATGTCAGTGTCTGGACAAGCTATGTGGGTTGGCAGAAGTGTGTGAAATGATATTGTGCAGTATCTGTACGGGCGTGATGAGGCCTGGAAGCCAAGCAGGCTGTAGATGCAGCATCAAAAGTCCACTATGGAAGTTTGAAACGTGAAGTTAAATCTTCTCGATACCTACCCATCCATTGTCTGGGTGAGCTACACAGGGCTGCAGGAAGTGCATGGCAGGACTTAGGGCAGCATCCAGACAGGCCAGGAAAGAGAGCAAAACACAACAAACCCTCCACTCCCCTCGTAGCCTCAAACACTGAAGTTCCTGAAAAGGAGAAAGTGAGCCACAAAACACCAGGGACAGAGTTGTAACGTTTTTTGTAATTGCTAAGAACTCAGACTGAGAATTCTGGCCCAGAATGAGCCTCCACAGAAATCCCTCACCCAAAGGACATGCAGATTTTGTTTGTTTGAATTACAAACATTACCACCACCTGAGAAGGAGCAAGAGAAATCACCTCATACCAAGTAGAGCGCAATATAGATCACAACGCCTTATGCTTTGGCTTACTGCTTATTTTTTATTTTATTATTTATACTTCATATTTTTTAGTATTTATACCTCTGTTCTTTTTTTGGTGGCCGTGTTTTAGCGTGAATCTCACTGGATAAATGTTATGAGTCTGTGAGTTTCGTTTTCTGATACCAATAAAGGAAGAAGGTCATCGGGGAATGGGAGATTGAAAATATTGTGGGGTCCAAACATAGGCAGACAAAATAGGTGCTTTTCACTCCGTGTGAAGACCACTAGACAAGCAGGCATCAGACAGGCATCTGCCAGCAGGCATCCAGACACAGGTCGGCACCTATGGGCCATATGGAAGGAAGACCGGAAGATATACACAAGCAAGCTGGGAAATGAAGGGCAAAGACTTCTGACTCCAAGGCCGTATTTATACTGAGTCACACAAACGTGATACTCTTCTGTGAATAACTATGTAATAAATTTCATCACTATTTGCCTTAGGATTCCTGGGATGCCCTACGCCACCCATTTTGTGCTGAGTCACAGCCTATTGGAATGTCTAGTGTCAGCCAAGGATTAGCTGACTCACACAAGATGCCCATATCTGCACCATGTTATTTAAACATGAACTGCCACTTAATTATCCCTCTTTCTGTGCATTGACAATGCAGGATTTTTCTACCACTTTTTAAATCTCTCGCTCATATACGATCTTTCTTATTCCTTATTTCCCATCACCTTTTCCTGGTCTCTTCTCATTTCATTACTTAAATACTAGATCACTAAGCTCTAAAAGAAAAACAAACAAACAAAAAGAAAACCTAAAGAGGACATTTCCCCCCAACTAAGATCCTAGTGCCACTGTCACCGAACTTTAGCAAGATGACAAATGAAGGGCACAATGTTATTCATCCTATGACAATGGCCTGGGTTCTGTGTCCAGAGGGTCAGTCGGGAGCAAGGGTCCCTGTAGGTCAAAGGTCCTGTTTCTCACTCAAGAGGAGCTTAGAGTGCTCAGGGTGAGGAGGACCTTGCACTAGACAAGGCTCCCAGTCTCACTAGGGGAAGGGAGGAAGTGGAAATGAGTTTTCCCCTGGGTGTTAGAGCTAGGTCTTTTAAAATGAGATCGCTCTTATCAGACAGCAGTGGAAACTCAGGACCTCCCAAAACCCGTGATGATATCAAAAGTGTTACAACCCTTTGTTAAGCTCCTGTGCGAAGCATGGCAGAGGATGTAGGTGGATGCTCAAAACCAGCCAGAAGGCAGGTCAGGTGAGAAGCCGGCCTGGCCGGTGCTTCGCCGCCAGTCAGCACCAAACTCACTGCAACTGAGCAGTCTTCACTGACTTCCAAGGCAATCCAGCCATCACTACCTGACTGCACTGAGCCTCCTGCAGCAATTCTTCCCCAGAATAAGTGATGAGGCTCAGACGCCCTTGGTGGGGAAGACAGCAAGCCAGCCAACCTTTATTTGTGAATCAGGGATTTATAAAGCTTAGGCAGTGTGGAGAGGTTTGAGGGTGAATGTGTCTGCTTTGCTGGGGCTAGAGGTGTCAGGGATACTTAATCTACATGTAACAAAACAGCCCTAGCATAAGAAGGAAGAGCAGTACTTATCCTATGGGTCAGGTAGAATCTCCAGGAACAGTTAATAGGACATTGGTTGACAGCCAAGACATCTTACTAGCATAGGGTGGGTATCTCCAGGAATCCCCAGGGGCTTGCTCAACAGGTTTTTTATCAAGTGGGCCTGTAATCTTCCTTGAGGGCTATGTGACATTCCCTTAGGGGATCTGAGGTCCCTCAGATCAGTTGACAAGGGAGCTCACTAAGAAAGGGAGTCCCTTGTTCTGCTACTGAGCTCAGAGGCTATCCTGAAATGTCAGACATTGACCTTACAGCAGGGTCTGACAGTACAGTGACTTTTGTTGCATATTAACCATGCAGTTAAAACCAGGACTGCTATCAAATCACTATATCTCTTACAGAAGTCTTTTTTCCCTCACTAACGGTCACTAGGGGTCATAAATGCAATTAAAAATGCCTCATCAGGAGGCTTCACATAAATCAAAACAAAAAAAAAGACTGGGGGTAGGAGGGAATGAAAATTTGAAGATACTTCTATCCCAAGAGACAACAACAAATACAACAAAGAAACACACAAAGTAACTTGAGACATCTTTTATGTCATCTTCACAAACACACAACTACATATCCATAAGCAGAAAAAAATAGATGCATATCTCTCACCCTGAACAAAAACGAATTCAAATTTTTAAATTTTTTTTTAAAATTTTAAGGAATGAAAAAGAAAGAAAAGGAGCTAGAGATGTGAATCCGTGATGAAGAACACTGACTGCTCTTCCAGAGTACTCTGGTTCGCTTTCCAGCATCTACACGATGCCTCACAACTATTTGTAACTCCAGCCTCCGGGAACTTACACAATTTTCTGGCCTCTCTGAGCACTGCACACACATGGTACACAGACATATTTTTAGGCAAAACATCAATACACACAGATTAAAAATAAAGGGAAGCTATTTTTTAAAGTAAAATCAAAATGGATCAAAAGCTTTACTATAAACTCTGAAACAGCTGGATAAACACTGAGGAAATGTTTCAAGACACGGGCATAGACACAAAATAATGTCTTCTATCTAACATCCAAAAAGGCAGATTTCAAACCAATCAAATCCAATCAAAAATAATAAAAAAGGATACTTTATACTTATTAAAGGAATAAAAAACAGGATATATTGTAATCTTAAATATATATTCTCAATTTAAAAATCAAATATACATAGACTGGGATTCTCTCTCTTTTTTTTTTTTTTATTAATTTATTCTTGTTACATCTCAATGGTTATCCCATCCCTTGTATCCTCCAATTCTTCCCTCCCTCCCATTTTCCCCTTGTTCCCCTCCCCTATGATTGTTCCTGAGGGGGATTACCTCCCCCTGTATATGCTCATAGGGTATCAAGTCTCTTCTTGGTAACCTGCTGTCCTTCCTCTGAGTGCCACCAGGTCTCCCCCTCCAGGGGACATGGTCAAATGTGAGGCACCAGGGTAAGTGAGAAAAGTCATATCCCACTCTCCACTCAACTGTGGAGACTGTTCTGACCATTGGCTAGATCTGGGTAGGGGTTTAAAGTTTACTGCCTTTTATATATGACATTGTATACTTATTATTTTTAGTTTAATGGTTTTAGTAAGCTTTTCCCAAACCATCTGCTCTCTCTGCCAACATTTTACTGCCCTTCTACTTTTTTTCCTCTTTCACCCTATACTTTCTTTTTTGACTTCTGTTCCTGTTTTGAACTTTTCCAACTTGCTTTTTAGATTCTCCCTTTACATAATCTTCTCTCTGTGCTTTACTCGTTGTTAGAATACTAAAATGTTCAAAATTTCGACATAGTCAGGGATATTAATGCCTGTATGCTCTTAACCCACCCAAACCACTGTCTTCAGAACCCTGTTTAGGCAATGTCCTAGATTCACCAAAGAAGCCTGCGACCACACATCCTCCCAACGCCACCTGTTGAGCACTAGGCTAAGCCTGGACTTCCCATGAGCTCCCACTAAATACCTCTTTTCTCTCATAAACCTCTGAGCACAAATCTGTTCCTGATATTGCATGTGCTTTTTCTTTTATTTATTCCTCTGACCAACACACCCAGATTTAACTTTCCTCCTATCCAGAGCCACACTGGCAGAAATAAACTAGACTGAGTTCAGGCAAGAGCCAGTTTGCCAACACTCCTGTCAGCATGAACAAGTTTCCTGTGAGTGGCGCCAAGTCATGGCCCAGGCATGTGGACTCTGAGCATCTATCAGGATACAGTACTCTGTGAAAATCATGTAGTAAACAACTACAGGCAAGTCCCCCGAGTCCTTATTAGGACAGGGCTAGAGTTTACAGTCACCCTCCAATGGGACCAAAACACTAAGATAAAGAGAAATACATGAATGTTCTGTTCGGGAAACAGTATGGGTTGGATGCCTCAGCCTCCCCCTCTCCTGTAATTTTCTTTACCTTCTCTCTAAATCTTTCAGTGTTTCAGGGAAAAGCTGCTTGGTTTCATGATAGGGGAGCCAGAGATGGTACTTAAAAATTCAGCTTATGAATTTGCTTCTTGGATTTTAATCCCAGTGCTGCCAACTACTAGTTCCTCGACCTTTTACCAGTATTTTCAATTCAATGCCTGATTTTTCCATATAGTATTTAACATTTTTTTAAATTTGCATATCTTGATTATATTCACCTCACAATTCCACTTTCTTTTTCTTCTTCTTCCTGAACAATCTCTTCCTTTTATGTTGTGTGTGTGTGTTTGCGTGTATGTGTATGTGTGTGTGTGTGTGTGTGTATGTGTACTCATCCGTCTGCCCATCTGTGTTCACTTGTAGAAATAAGGACTGTATTATAGACTATTATGGAATTTAAATGGGTTAATATTAAACTTAGATAATCTCTGCCCCATGCTAATTAATAAAAAGAGGTTGCATTCTTATCCCTTTTCGCCCTCTGGGACCAATCAGTGACAATGTGCAATGACTTCTTTCCTTGCATTGGGTCATTGTGCCTCACTCTGGGCATCCACATCTATTTGAAGGAATCCTAGACACAATGAAGACGGAATGATGGAATGATGTTGCCTTCTTTGATTTCCTGTGCTTGTTAGTGAAATCGCTACAAGGACAGCTTGCATCTTCTATAACTTCCTTGTCCCTGTAACTGAAGATAGAAGGTCATCAGCTTCTCCTTTAAGGACTCAGGCCTACTTTAGGAGAAATCTATATCTTGTATAAAGAAGGTCAATATCTCCTGGCTCTTGGCAACCACTCTTCTCAGCAGAGATGTGACATATTTGGCCGGAGTCAGAGACTTTTTTATGTATCATTTGTTTTAGGTTATTGTAGACAGTTATATTTCTTCCTAGCTTTTTCTGATTGGGAAATGAACATATTATAAATATTCTCATGCAAATATTCATAAGAGTTTTATAGCTTAAAAATACTGTGAAGAACTAGCCAGTAAAATGGTTCAAGATGAAGTTTATCCTTTCCACCCAAACACAAAAGACTATACTTTCTTCTCAGCACCCCATGGAACCTTTTCCAAAATTGATCACATAGTAGGTCACAAAGCAAGCCTCAACAGATACAAGAATATTGAAATAATACCTTGTATCTTATCAGATCACCATGGTCTAAGGCTGGACTTCAACAACAACAGAAATAACAAAAAGCCTACTCACACATGGAAACTAAACAACTTTCTACTTAATGACACGTGGGTCATGGAAGAAAAAAAGGAAGACATAAAAGACTTCCTGAAAATCAATGAAAATGATGGAACAACATACCCAAATTTGTGGGACACATTGAAAGCAGTGCTAAGAGGAAAATTCATAGCACTAAGTGCCTTTAAAAAGAAATTGGAAACATCCCACATAAGCAACTTAACAAAACAACTGGAAGCCCTAGAAAAGAAAGAAGCAGAATTACCCAAGAGGAGTAAACATCTGGAAATAATCAAACTTCAGACCGATTTCTCTTATGAACATAGACGCAAAGATACTCAATAAAATACTCGCAAAACGAATACAAGAACATATCAAAGATATCATTCATCATGACCAGGTAGGCTTCATTCCAGGCATGCAGGGATGGTTTAATATACGCAAATCCATCAATATAATCCACCATATAAACAAACTAAAGAAAAAAAAAAACCACATGATCATCTCCTTAGATGCAGAAAAAGCATTTGACAAAATCCAACACCCATTCATGTTTAAAGTGTTGGAGAGATCGGGGATACAAGGCACTTATCTAAACATAATAAAGGCTATATACAGCAAGCCAATAGCCAACATCAAATTAAATGGAGAGATACTCAAGGAAATTCCTCTGAAATCAGGGACCAGACAAGGCTGCCCACTTTCTCCATATCTCTTCAATATAGTTCTTGAAGTCCTAGCCAGAGCAATAAGACAACACAAGGAGATCAAGGGGATCCAAATGGGAAAGGAAAAAGTCAAACTATCCCTATTTGCAGATGATATGATAGTGTACATAAGTGACCCCCAAAATTCCACCAGAGAACTCCTTCAGTTGATAAGCACGTTCAGCAAACTGGCTGGTTACAAAATTAACTCAAAAAAATCAGTAGCCTTCCTATATACAAATGGCAATCATACAGAGGAAGAAATTAGGAAATCTACACCCTTCACGTTAGCCACAAGCAATTTAAAATACCTAGGAGTAACACTAACCAAGCAAGTGAAAGACTTGTTTGAAAAAAAACTTTAAGTCCCTACAGAAAGAGATTGAAGGTGACTTGAGAAGATGGAGGGATCTCCCTTGTTCGTGGATTGGGAGAATCAACATAGTAAAAATGGCCATTTTACCAAAAGCAATTTACAGATTCAATGCAATCCCTATCAAAATACCTACACAATTTTTTAAAGACATTGAAAATTCAATTCTCAACTTTATATGGAAAAACAAAAAACCTAGAACAGCTAAAACAATATTATACAATAAAAGATCCTCAGGAGGAATCTCCATACCTGATCTCAAGCTATACTATAGAGCAATAGTAATTAAAACAGCATAGTACTGGCACAGCAATAGGCTGGTTGATCAATGGAATCAAATTGAAGACCCAGATATGAATCCACACACATATAGTCACCTGATTTTTGACAAAGAAGCCAAATCTATTCAATGGAACAAGGATAGCATCTTCAACAAATGGTGCTGGTCTAACTGCATTTCTACATGTAGAAAAATGCAATTGGACCCATATTTGTCACCATGCACAAAGACCTCAATATAAAACCAGAGACACTAAATCAGTTAGAAAAAAAAGTGGGGAAGAGTCTGGAACACATTGGCACAGGAGACAACTTCCTGAACAGAACACCAACAGCCCAGGCCTTAAGGACAACAATTAAAAAATGGGACCTCGTGAGGCTAAGAAGCTTTAGTAAGGCAGGAGACACTGTCAAAAGAACAAAGCAACAGCCTACAGACTGGGAATTAATCTTCACCAACCCTGCATCTGACAAAGGTCTAATATCCAAACTTTATAAAGAACTCAAGAAATTAAACGCCACCAAACCAAATAACCCAATTGAGAAATGGGGCTCAGAATTAAACAGAGAATTCTCAACAAAGGAATATCAAATGGCTGAGAAACACTTAAAGAAATGCTCAACATCTCTAGTCATCAGAGAAATGCAAATCAAAACAACTCTGAGATTCCATCTTACACCCATCAGAATGGCTAAAATCAAACATTCACGTGACAACACATGCTGGCGAGGATGTGGAGAGAGAGGAACACTCCTTCATTACTGGTGGGAATGCAAACTAGCACAGCCACTTTGGAAATCTATCTGGTGCTACCTAAGAAAAATGGGAATAGGGCTTCCTCAAGACCCAGCTATTCCACTCCTTGGAATATACCCAGAAGATGCTCCAGCACACAACAAGAAAATTTGCTCAACCATGTTCATAGCAGCCTTATTCATAATAGCCAGAACATGGAAACAGCCTAAGTGTCCATCAGTAGAAGAATGGATAAAGAAACTGTGGTACATATACACTATGGAATACTACTCAGCTATTAAAAACAAGGAATTCCCGAAATTTGTGGACAAATGGATTGAACTAGAAATGATCATAATGAGTGAGCTAACCCAGAAGCAGAGAGACTCAAATGGTATATACTCACTTATAACTGGACACTAGCCCAAGGGGCAGGTCCCATGAAAATCTGCACCTACCAGGAAAGTGGGATAGAGGTTAGAATATCCTATTGAGACTCTAGGTGAGAAAAATATAGGGGATAGGGAAGTAGGTGGATCTAGAGGGTCCTAGAAACCTACAAGAGGAGCATTATGATGGATGGATCTGAGCCCAGGGCTTCTGTTTGATCAAAGGCACCAACCAAGGACAAAATGTACAGCCATCATCAAACTCCTACCCAGATCTAACCAAGGGACAGAACATTCTCCACAGTTAAGTGGAGACTGGGGACTGACTTTCACAGGATCTCTGGTGCCCCATATTTGGCCATGTCCCTTTGATGGGGAGGCCCAATGGCACTCGGAGGAAGGATAGCGGACTACCAAGAAGGGACTTGATACCCTAGCACCATATTCAGGGGGAGGAGGTTCCCCTTGGTCACAGTCATAGGGAAGGGGGTTTGGGGTGAAAGTGGGAGGGAGGGAGGATGGGAGGATGTATGGGATGGGATAGAAAATGAGATGTAATATGAATTATTTTATTTTTCAATAAAAAATAATAAATAAATAAATGAAGTTTATCAATGAAGAATACTTGATAATATATAAGCCCAATTATGTTGATTTGTTTATATACATTCTTACTGTTCGTGGAGAATTTTATAATTTTATAATGTTTTCAATACAAACTATCCTACCAAGGTTTTTCTACTTAGTTATTATTCTGTTCTAAATGTATTTAATATTCCTACATATTTTCTCTTTTTATTCATACTACATCTGTATTATTATATTGCTAGAATGTGCTATTTGTTCCTCTTAATAGTAAACCTATTAATTGGTTATTTTTGCTTGATCCAAATTCTTATTTTCTTAAGCTCAAGTTTTTACTTTTTCTAGATTGTTGAACAGTAGCTTAATGTTATTCTTTGTTGTTAATAATAAAATCATTTATACCTAATCATTTTTCTCAAAATATAGCCTAGTTCTACTATGCTATTATTCTTGTTTATATGAACATTATTTTAATTATAATAAAATATTCCCTGGCTTAGCAGACTGAGCATACTTAAGTGTTCCTATTTTACTTTTAAGTAATGCTGATTTTTGTAATTGTAAGTAAGCATACTGTTTCTTTAAAAAGCATATTTTTTTGTTATAATGACACTATATATAAAAACCTGAAACTTTTATAAAAGCCAAATATTCTAGAATATATAACTTAATCACTCTTCAAGCCTCTTGTACAGTTCAATTATTATTTTTATAATACTATAACATACTTTTATTAATTAGAAAAAGGCCATGTGCTTAGCATCATTGGCCTGCAACATCTGTCCTGGTAGATTAAAGACATAGTCACTTGAGTATATGCTGAGGCTTAGGACTTCTGTTTGTTCATCACCCTGTTTGTATATTGAGTATCAATTTGTTGCCAAAATTTAGAGAGTGTGACAGAGAAGTCTGGATCCTCAAGAAATAAACTCAGGAACTTTGCATTCCCTCATCAATCAAGCCTGTGTCAAAATCAAAGACCATTTTATGGAAATAATCAAAAGGATATATTCAAAATACTTTTCTTCCACAGCAGCCTGAGGTTCATTTGGCTTTATGCAAATTGTTCTATTACCATGATAATTAGTAATATCAATAATATAGTGAATCTTAAGGAAGTCTGGCAAATTTCAGACTTACAAAATTCTGTTTTCTTGAAAATGCTACAATAGTAATTTGATCAGTATGGAAGGCAGGGCTAATGACTACTCTCATTCAAATACTGTGGAATTCTGGTTGATGTAAAACTATTTGTAAGTGCTTGATTAAGGACCTTGGGGAAAAAAATCTAAAGTCAAAGGCTGAGGAAATGGATAGGTTTGTAAAGGGACTGCGTCCACAAGCCTGGGGACTTGAATTCAGGTGGCAAGCACCTCACATTAAAAAAACCCACCTGGCATGGTTGCATGTATACAGGCATAGTGTGGAGACTAGTAGAAATAGATGCGCTGTTAGATGTAGATTAGGCTGGCCTATCTAGCCAATCAGTGATCACTTTGTTAAGTAAGAATGTCTGTTTTAAACATCAAGGTGGAGAGCAACTAAGGAAGAAAATTGTTGTCAGCCTGTGGCTGCCATACATGTGCACACTCACATGCATGCACATTTCCCCACACACACTACAGACACTATCTGTTGGGCTAACAAACACCATGACCAAAAGCATCCTTAGAGAGATCCTCTCCTCCCACTACTCCCTGACTCTTTCTCTAACCTCTATGGTTATATAGTTTGTAGCTTACTTAACAAAGACTTGACAGCTAACGTCCACATGCAAAATAGCATACACCACCTTTGTCTTTTGGAGTCTGAGTTACCTCATTCAGGATAATAGTTCCATCCACTTGTATAAAGAAAATTTCATGATTTTATTTTTTTTTTTAAGGGTTGAGTAATATCCCATGGTGTCATTACCACATTTTCTTTATCCATTTATCCATTGACAAGCAAGTGTCTCTATAGTAAGATAAAAAGTCCTTTGGGTGATTGCCTACGAATGGTATGGCTGAATCTTGAAGTAGATCTCTTCCCATCTTCCTGAGGAAATGTCACACTGATTTCCACAGTGGCTGCACACGTTTTCACTCTCACCAGCAGTGGAGGGGAGAACACAGATTTTGTTCTCTGATGAGGACCAGAAGGACACTAAGAGGTAGATTCTGGACTCAGTTAAGGGGACTCTCTTCTAAACCCACATCCTGCCACAGGAGTCCCCTCATTGGACACTATTCCAGGTAGTTTTCATTGTCCTATGTTTATATAAAAGGGCATGTGGCCAACACAAAAGAGCTCAGTCAGTGGCATTTTGTAGATTTTTTTTTCCTGTCTCATGTTGGTTTGTTTACATATTTTTTGTCTTAACTTATTTTCTGCTTGTATATCATGGCTTTCAATTTTGTGCTTTTATAGATTGTGTTTGTGTGTGTTTCTTATGTTTTTAAATTCTAATTTGCTTTTTTGTTTTTTGAAAACTTTAAAAAAAAGTTTTAATATTCTAGTAGACATTTGCCTATGTTTTGTTTGTTTGTTTGGTTGGTTGATTTTTTTTTTTATACATTTAAGGGATTTTTTTAAAAAAACTTTTTATTGGTTCTCTGTGAATTTCACATCATGTACCCTAATTCCCCTTATCTCCCCTTCCCCTTTTAACCACTCTCCACTCTTGCAACCCTCCTAACAGAGAAAATATCTTTTTATGGGAGCTGTAGTATGTCACAGTATATCCCACAGTATATCATTTGTTTATGGTTTTGGTTGCAAATGTTCATTCAATGACTCAGTTGATCTGGTACAAGGCCTCTGGCTTCTGTTACTCTATCAACACTGGAACCAAACAGGGATTCCTCTAAGATACCCTGTTGTTGCCCTGTGTCATGGAGATCCTGTAAATCTGGATCTGTAGAACAGACCCCTTCAAGTACTCCAGCAGTTCATCCATGGAGCAGATGTTGGAGTGGGCCGATTCAAAGCTTTGAGTCTGGGCCTATTTATTTATTTGCCTGTTTGAGAGAGGGGGAGAGGGAGAGAGGGCGGTAGTCACTGGAAAAGTGGGAAAGATCTGGGAGTAATATAAAAGGATCATGATCCGATTGTATTGTGGAAATTTTTTTCAATAAAACATATGAAGAAAGGAGAAAAAGAGGCCTTTTATTTCTCTCAATAATTCAAGAACTGGGCGGGGAGGGGTTAGGGGAGGAGGGAAAGCGGTGAGTAAGATGGAAGATGAGGTCACTGAGAGATGGGAGGAGGCCAGGCAGCATACAGCAGGCAGGAAATCCAAATCTCCTCCCAAAGCGCCCATTGTGATGCAAGACGACAGCCTCCCCATGGCCCCCTCCACAGAGCAGCATCCTCAAGAGACCCACCAGCAACGGTGCGGTCAGCAGCCCCAACTCCACCAGCAGGCCAGCCCCTTCTGTCAAGTCCCTAGCACAGCAGGAGACAGAGTACAACACAGAGGTTCGGAGATCCTGGGCAGTGCCAGCCCCAAGGAGGAGCAGGAGAAACCCATCCTTGACAGGCCAACCAGGATTTCCCAGCCTAAAGACAGCAGGCAGCCCAGTAATGTGATCGGACAGCCTTTGGGTCCTGATGGGTCACAAGGCTTCAAACAGCACAGATAAATGTGGACAAGAAAGGATGTCACTATCGCCTCCTGGATTGTCTGCCATGGGTCGCACTGCCATGGCAGATGTCTGAACTTGAGCAGAGGGAACAATCCTGATTTACTTGCACTGTGATCCCCCTTGCTCCGCCCACTGTGACCTTGAACCCCATGCACTGTGACCTCTGCCTTTACCCCTTCCCTCTGTGATTGGTGTGTTGACAAGTCAATAGAAAGGGAAAAGGTGGGGATTAGGGGAGGATTGGGGGAATCTACCAAGGACTACAGAGTAGAGGGTCAGATAGTGCCACTTGGCCACTTGGGGTAAAGCCAGGGCCAGCAATAACAGTTTATCATGCTCATTAATTTGGGATTTCAAACACAAATGAGAACTCCACCCACCCACCCACCCCAAGTGCATGTCGCCATCACTTAAAAGTAAGTTCCATTGGAAAAAATAATAATAATTCAAGAACTGAACTAATGAGAAAAGTCCTGTATATGTCTGCTAACCAAACTGAAACTGATCTCAATAATATTAATGATCATAAAAATTCTAAACCAATTGGAGTGCAGCTCCTAATGTATGTAGCACATGTTGTAGATTTCCACATCGTATCCAATTAAATGCCACTTGCATGTCTCTAGGTGAATCTGAAAAATGTCATACAAAAGAGAAGATGGGTGAGGTTCGATGAACAAATAGTTTCGTGCTTTTAATTAGACATCCCATTCATAACGAATGGGAAAAGCTTAATACAAAGACCTCAGTTCCCAACATTAACAAAAAGGATGTGATCTTGGATACAAACCACCTGGACAATGGATCTTTAATTTAATAAATGAAACATCTGTGGTAGAAGTAATTATCTTCAAAATAGAATGGACTTTCTTTAAATGTTGTTAAATATATCTGAAAATAATTCTTAAGGTGGGAGACTAATGGAGATTCAAATAAATACTTGACTCCCTCAGTGAATACTATGAAACACCATGTATGTGTGTGTGCATGTGTATGTTTGTGTGTGTGCACATATGCATGCGTGTGTGTGTGTGTGTGTGTGTGTGTGTGTGTGTGAGCTTAACACAAAGTTATTTATTTCTGAGTGTGAAAACATGTGATTCTGCATCTATATGCATTTTTGTGCTTTTTCTTTGGCTCCTGTTTGGTTGTTTTATCATATTCCAATTTGTTCATTTCTGATTTATCTTATCCTAGATTATTATTATTATTTCTTAGATACTTGTTTGTTTTCTAACAGAGATAGAAAGGGTGTTTATCTGGATGGGAGGGTAGGTGGTGAGGAACTGGAAGACATCCGGGGAAGGGAAACTGTAATCAGAACATATTGTTTGAGAAAATCTATTTTCGCTAAAAGAAAAGGAACAGAACATTTAAAAACATCTCTATATGTTTTTCCGTCAGCTAGAATATGTTTCACTACTTCATGATACAAAAGCCTAAAACAGTAATTTAATCCAGACAGTCCCAGTAAAATGCTATCCTATAATTATTATATTGTTTATACCCTGAATGAAACCAATCTATCTATCTAAATATTTTATGTTGTTTTAAAATATTTTATTTTCTTAATTAATAATAGCTCTTAAATTATTAGCTAGATAATGCCTAAAGGAGTCAAATAGATTTGGTAGTCTAGTAATAAACTAAAATTATTCTCAACATTACTGTCACCTAACATTCTAATAAATGGGAGGTCTCCAAGGAGGTAAGTGGCATAGATGAACCTCAAAAATTTCTGATTTACATTCAGAATTTTTGGATGCACCAAGATAGGAAGGATGTTCTGTTCAAGGTTGCCAAACACAAATGGTCAAAACACTAAGAATGTAACAGTTATATAATTCCTGATTGTTTTGTGGATCTCTTGCTGTAAGTAATCTATTGTACATATGTGTAATAATATAAATGTATATATAAAAAAGAAAAAAGAAACTAAAAAAGAAATCCATATCAAAGAATAAAATGTTAAAAAATATTTCAACTTTTAAGGATTTATTTTATAAAACAATTTTTTAGATTTAAAATTTTAGTTACAATGTGATTACTTCATTTTAACTTGTCCTGATTTATATTGCTTGTTTTTTGGTAGTTCTGATCAATGTCCAAAGCACTATGTAAAGACACTTAGCAATAAATAAAGAATCAAAATCAGCATTTTAAAGACAAATAACAGTAATTCCTATATTAAATGCATAATTTATCATCATAGCCAGATGAATTTTCAAAGTATTCCAATTACAAATTTTATAAATTTCAGATTACCAAATATATGTTAAGTGTATAACTATTAACTTTTTAGTTGTATGTTTTTATTAAGCAATATTTGTAGCATATACTAATTCAGCTTTTACAACTAAATAATAGTTTTGCCATTTAAAAAATCTGTTTAAATAATACTAGTCATGATACTTTGAAAAAGTTACCTGAACCTCTATTTTTTTGTTGTAGAAAATTAAGAGAATAATACTTCAAGACTGATGATATTTTAACAGGCTAAGGTAATAACTATACACTCTACAACCAATAGCCATCTTTAATATGTCTAATTAACCTACTATGCCATCATATAAAGATGATATGAAAGCAGTCTGGCAATCGACATTTCTGACCTTTTTGTGAACTGCAGATAGTCATACAAATGAATTTTGTTTGAAGAAGCAACTTTAGAATATTATACACAGCCAAGTGTGGGAGGTTACTATAAAGAGTGTGCAGACCTCCACACTAGAGGAGCCGTGATCTGCCTATCATCGTCACAACGATACACATCCTGCATTAGACAGAGCTCTGCAACCAGAACGTACATAAATGGCTTCAGTAAATGAAGTGGGAATGGATTGTGATAAGGGATTGTCAGTCTATTCCACTCCACTCCATCTCTTGCACTGACCTGACACAGGTTCTGAGAGAAATAAAAAACTAAAAGACTAGTACCAGTCAGGCCTTGACACTTATTACATTGCTGAGAGGGAAGAGTTCCTCAATCTTTGAGAAATGCCTCTACAAAGCTAACCTGGATCATCTCTGATGACAGCCTTACCCCTTCCCACTTAAGCAATAAGCATGCGCAGGATAAGGGCAGTTCATAGTTACCTTGTATCTTGGTACCAATGCAGAAATCCAGTTGCTGCATGAGATCTCCAGTCTCAAAGCACTTCATTCAATATGGAGTCCATGCAATACACAGTCACTGATTAGCTACCAGACTAAAGGTCCTGTTAGTTGAGTGCTTGCTGTGGAGCCAGGCATAATGCTAACTGCTTTTGCTGTTCAAGACTCCCAGCAACACTGCATGACTGTTTTCCATGTCTCATCAAAGGGACTAAACTGGGGAACTGTTAAGTCAACTTCAGCACGAATCCAGTTGAAGAATTTCCTAATTTCGAAATGCTTACAACTGGTTTAATAGTAGAGGAAAACACAGAAGGAATTTAATGGAGAAGAGGACATACAAGTATACAACTCAACAAGATTTATTTGATAATTGCTTCAAATTGGTACACACCAACTGCTCCCATCAAAACTGAAAGAAGCCCTTCATATTATGCCAGTTAATAAAACATTAGGGTGCAGTAACACAGCCATGTTGGACACGAAGCATGGATAACGTAAGCACAACTACAACCATCATACATGAGAATTGTCTGAGCTTTGAGAGCATCTTGCCCTCAGGCTTTTTGTTGTTGACAATGATTTAAACTATACTAAAAAGGTATGTTTGTTGTGGCCCAAAGAAATCATTGCACCATGTAAAAAGAGCCCTTGCAGATCAAAAGAAGCACACATTGAAAATCCCTCCTGTCTGAGGCAAGTAATTACCATACATACACTTCCTTAACAGAGTAGAAATCTACAACGCACACTGTACAATAAAGCTAGCAAAATCTCTCTGAAGGCCTAAGATTCATAGTTTAAAGTACTTTAAAACATTCAGATTATAATGTTCCTGACTGTGCTGGGTCAGTAAGCAATGAAGGTTCACTGTGAGATCTGATAATTAATGGCCATAGGAATAAAAGAACAGACATGAGCTTCTAGCCTAATTTGGCCTAGAGTCTGAGTCATAGAGATAAATGTGCACTTCTTCCACCCTTGCTTCTAGTATGCAAAAAAGGGATTACTCATTATAGAACAATAAATAAAGGATCTGATAAACACAGAAGGAGAAGGGCCAAGGGCAAGAAATAGGAAACTCCCATGAACAGACATCAATATGAAATTGGGAGGGTTATTTTTAAAGCTCATATCTCCAGTCATTTTCTTGAAAACTATGGTTTTCATTCTACTGACCCAATTTAGACTCCATTTCTCATATCTTTATTCTGTTGGAGGATTCTTTACCTCTAGTGTAGCATTTTGTTTACTCCTTTATATGATAACAGCTTTTCTTGGTTAAAATTCCCACCAGGACAGTAAATTTATGATGCATGTCTTAATAACAGCATGATTTCACACATTGGGGGGGGAAGAATAACAGAAGGCCTGGCATCAGATCTATCCTCACCTGGAAGGAAATCCCTCAACAGCAAAATGATCTCTTGGCCCAAGGTGAAGATGGTATCAAAGTGAGAACGAAGGCATCTCAAGTTTACATCCTGAACCAGTTCCCAGAGCTACACCCTCAGTGGGACATATGAAGGTGAGAGGGGCTTAGGCCTGGTAATGCCACATATCTAGTTTTCAGGCACATTCTTTCTGGTTTAGTTTAAAAATACATTTTTGAATACAGAAACTTATTACCCAAGTTCACAGTCATGTGGTTTTCATGTCACCTAATTTTTTGTGTTAAACGCCTAGTTGCATTATTAGATTCCATTACCCACAGCCCTACAGTCAGGTCCCAGAGAGAATCTTACAAAAAGTAAAGTACATAACATCTGGATTCAAATACCTCTTATGGGTACCAATCATGTTTAATACAGAATCCAAGAACACCTGAAAGCATCTTCTCTTCCTCTTATTCACCTCAACCAAGCAGAACTGCCTTCCTGCTACACTTGAACATGTCTCTCATGTATTATGAATGAATATTATGTCACAATGGAGCATTGTGATGATAAAGTGGAGCACTGAGGTGTCATAATTGAGCTGTGGTATAACAAGAAAACATTGTAATGTCACAGTGGAGCCTTATAAAGGCACAGGGCAGCACTGTGATCTCATAATGGTATATTACAATATCACAGTGGATCACTGGCATGCCACAGTGGATCATTGTTATATCATAGTGGAGTATTATGATGTCACAAGGGAACGCTGTCATGTAAATGAATCATTATGAAAATACAACTCAACATTTTGTTAGCATAATGGAGTAGTGTTGTGTCACAGTGGGACATTGTGATGTTACAAGACAGTATTGTATTATCACAATGGAGTATGGTCATGTCATAGCAGAACACTGTGGCCTCATATTGGAATATTATGATCTCATAATAGAGTGTTATGATATCACAATGGAACAGTGTACTACCATATGCAACTGGTGATAGTAGAAGACAGCATTGTGATATTCCAATAAAACACTGTGATATCATGATTGAGCTGTGGTATCACAAGTTATCTTTGTGTTATCACAATGGATTATTGTCATGCTATAGTGAAACACTGTGACCTCATAAGAGGGTAGTGTGATATCACAAGGGAATACTTGTAGGTACATGATTATACCAAATTGTTCCAGGAACCACTCCATCATTTCTTTCTTCTCTCCCCCTTATTCACCTCAATCAGCCAGAATGGTTTTTCTGATATCATTGAGAATGTCTCATATATATTCTGGAGGGTCTAGTGACATCACAATGCTCCGCTGTGATATACTATTCCATGTCATGTCACATACAGCATTGTGATAACACAATGTGGCATTGTTGTGTGAAAATGGAACATTATGGTGGTACAAAAGAGCTCTGTGATGTCATAGGCAGCACTATGATGATTTCACTGCCTGTTTCTGACAACATTTTCACTCTATATAGCCATAATTCACTGACTATATTATTTATGTTTGGGATCAAATGTCACCTCTTATGAGAGACCTCCCCTGTGCTCACCATCTGAGTACTTACCATGTCAGCCTTCCATCCTCATATCTGATTTACTTACCCCAGAGGGCTTATCCCGTTCTATATGATATTATGGATTTCTTCACCAGTCCTTGCCTTCTAGACTAGATATAGGCTTAAAGAGAATAAGGGTGCTGTCTTTTGGTCACTGCTTTATTCTCAGTGTCCAGTACAAAACTTGTCCTAAGTAGGAATGCTATAGGTTGTTTACTAAATGGTTGGATATAAGAACAGCCTATTAAATGAAACATGGCATAAAAATACCAGCTACATGCACTCTTCAAAGGACCTTGCTATTAAAAAAGTCATGGAACAGCAATCTCTGAAAATGGAACTAGAGCAAACATTCAAGAGTCCCCTCTGCTCCATAGATTTAAATTCTATATGGTATCCGCAGCAAGTTCAGCATAATCATCCCATGGACAACTGTGATTTAGAAGTTAAGAAGATAACTCCAGAATGGACCCTAGAAGTCCTGGGAATAAGCCGTGGTAGCCAATAGCCAGTGGTGCCACTGATGCATGACAGATAAGCCTTCTAAGACTCAGTTTCCTTACCTATTAATACAAGTCGATGGCAAGAGATAATTTTCGAAACCACATGAAACAATTTTAATGAAGAACTACAATAAAAATGTATCCATAGCGTTGTTAAAGGCCAGATGAATGTTTGATTGGTAGAAATGCTATCTCTGGAAGGACAGCCAACCAACCTTCATTCGAGACTTGCATCAAAAGAGACAGTCACAATGCTAGATGATAAGCAGAAACATCCAGAAAAAGACTGATTATCATCTAAGTTGACCAACCCACTCATCTCTATGCTCTGGTGAGTAAAAACAAACTTCTGTTACTTATTGTACTGGAGGGTTTACTAACAGGAAATTCGCTGTCCTAAAGGCCAGAACTCCAGCCTGCCTCCTAGGGGACGAACCAAGGAAGTTAGGTATATAGTGTCCACTGCTACTCCTGACAGTGTCTCTAGGAGCACTTGACAATTCTCAGTGTCAAAGACAATAAGACCCTGAAAACCAAGCATAGAAAATTTGATGCTTGGAGCCTTGCTTTATCTCACAAGCTGGGGGTGGGGTGGGGTACACTGTGAATTAGCTGACTGAAACCAAGAAAGCCAGTGTCTGTGTTCTGGTGCTTTACATTAGAAAACAACAGAAGGTAATGGAAGCCCCAAAGTGGGTCTCTAAACCCACTTTCCTTTGAGTATCTTTCTCATCACTATACTTAGGTGTAGGGTGAGGATGGCAAATGCATGACAAGTGGAACCACATCCCTCTTCTAGCACAAAAGACACTTATAACTCATATAGCCTGTCTCTGCAAGCCCTGGCATGAAATCCATACTCTCTTCCAGGAAGCACTGTCAACAAATCAGAGTTGAAACATAAGAAAAAGAAAATCAATTTCCAATCCCAGAAAACTATCAAAATGGAGCAAGAGAAGCTGCTGATGGGACCCCACCCTCACCCCTGGTAATCACCCTTTATTGAGACCCTCCCTTATGAGGCCAGTTTGGCAGCTTCAGTCCAAAGCCTGCTGTAGCCCCCACCAATGCTGACCTTTCCCGGCTCCTTGATGCATTGCCCATGTGTAAGCATACTGGGTCCAGTGGCACCAGCTGGCCAATTAGAATTAGTAGTATACTTGTGGAGTTATTAAGGAGAACAATCTATTTGGTATTCCTACTTTTCCTTTAAAAAGCACAATTCAACTATCCCCTTATAAATAATAAAGATGATTGTTGAGAAAGCAAAGCTACTATTTCATTTCGTACATGAACAGACTTGATTTCAAAGAATCGTTAAGTGGATTGTATTTGTCACACAGCCAAATAACTAAGCTATGCCTGTTATCCAGCTTTTACTTTCATTGGTTTTTTTGAAATTAATTTATAAAGGATTGGTTTTGTTGAGATGTTTTCATACCTATGTGTCATTACACTTTGCCACCCTAACCTCTCCTCAATCCCTGCCTCCCCCTCTTTCTGATCTTGTCCATAATGCTAGCCCCTGCTTCTACTTCATGTAACAAATAATCCTTTATCACCTCTTTTCCCACTCCATGCCCTACCTTTAGGCCCCTCCCTTCTCTCACATAGTCTCTTTTTTACTTTCATCTCCTATATACACGTGGGGGGCGAGGGGGTGTGGTGTTTCCGTCTATGCAATATTTGTCTAGCTGTCTGGCAAAAGCCAAGTTATCTGAATTGGTTCAGAACATTTTCCATTTGGCCGCTGAAGCTGACCTGAGCAATGCAGATGGATTTAACCAGGAAGAAATTAGTGGGCAGCTTAGCTCACTAAAGATTGGAAGAGAGACAGACTGAGCGTTCTATTGCAATCTCAACAAAGAAACAAATACCTGGCTATAGACAGCAGCCTTGCTCTTCAGCAGAATTTGAGATTAGCTTTGTCACTGCTGCAAACCAGTTGTTGCATCCTGTGGTAAAGAGCCCAAGAACCACAAGAAAGAGTGCTGAGAAATTAAAATTTTTAAATTAAAATTTTAAAATGGACTGTAATGGAAGAAGAATAAATGACATATGCATATAGTATATAATATGTATATTACATATACTATTTGCATTGAAATTTAACTGTTCACATGTAAGAAGTGGTATATTAGAAGCTAGAGATGTTTATAAATAGACATGAGGTCAAACACATTGCCCTTAGGAACAAATAATTGATGGCAAAATTCTCAGTTTTATCTCTGTATCTACCACTTACAATATGTTCTATAACTTCTCCAGGGATCAGGTTTTCCCTTCATTAAGAAAAGATATCAATCAATCACAATACATAGGGTCTTACTATGCATATATATTATATATATGATATATTATATATATATGAAACATATAACAAAAATGTTAAGCATCATCTGAAACATTTCAAGCTATTAGGATCACTATTATGATGATCTCTGCTCAATAGGTTCATATGATGAGGGTTCTTTTCTTCTTCCTGCTACATCTTTGCTTGACCTTGCACAAATCACTTAACTTTACAAAGTCCCAGTAAATAAATACAGTAGCTTCAGCCTCTTTATCTGACAAAAGTCCTTGAAAGGATCAAGTGGGATAAAATAGTAAAGTGTTTTGAAAACAGTAAATCACTATTCATTGATCATGTTGTTGGGTTGGGGTTTTTTTTTTTTTTTTTTTTTTGCATTTTAACAAAGTATATTAAAATGTAAGCTGAGCAACTGAAGATCTCAAGGGGCCTCAAGCTTAAATCAACTGCTGTTCTTGGCTAGATGATATATGCATGTTTGTGTACAAAGAGGGGGTGTTTAATATCTATCATTTATTCTACTTTTATTTCTTGACTTATAGATGTTGACAGATGCCTAGCACTTGAGTTACAATGAGTATACCCAAAATGAGATGAAAGCTTCCTGCAGCACACCTGTGCTGGCAAGTGGACACTGCATGCAGGAAACCAGTGCTAGAGAATTTGAGATCACTTCAAAGGGGCAAGAAAGGGTACCAACCCATGGAATTGACACTATAGTGAAGAGGCAAAATATGAAAAAGCGCTGAGGAGGCAAGGGCATTCCAGTAATGGGAGGTATTGGAACACCACAAAAAGAGAACAAATGGAAAACACTCAAGAATTAAAGGACATGAGAATGATTAGTATTTATAAACTAAAATGCAGGGGACTTGGTGATCTAGGCAAGATTTAAGTCTAAAGGTGCAAGCTAAAGAATTAGAACTCTTTTATTTTTAATGGTTTTGCTTTAAATAGAATTGCATCTCTTCTTCAATCCCTTTCTCCCTTCTAGCCCCTCCCAGATACCCTCCCTCAATTTGTGCCATGATCCCTCCCCCCATTCTCAAGTTGCTAGCCTCTTTTTCTTTTATTTATTAAACACATATGTGTCCATATATAAACAAGGATAGATAGATGAATGAATAGATAGATAGGTAGATAGATACAGACAGGCAGAAAGAAAGAAACAGAGAGAGAGAAAGAAAGATGATACAACCTACTGAGTCCATTTTTGTTGTTTGTATGTATATGGCTTCAAGGCTGACAACTCTGTTGGAAAGATCATCACAGAAAACCACAACTGGACAC
Organism: Acomys russatus; assembly: GCF_903995435.1. Classification (NCBI taxonomy): domain Eukaryota; kingdom Metazoa; phylum Chordata; class Mammalia; order Rodentia; family Muridae; genus Acomys; species Acomys russatus. The sequence continues at coordinate 55,141,166 of NC_067141.1, forward strand.
AACGCAGGCAGCAACAGATTGTGGGAAGCCTATTCCCAACAAATACATCTACACCACAGCTTCTGCATCTGTGGCTCAAGGAACACTTCAGAAGAGGAGGAACATAAATATTTTCAGAGCTGGGATATCAGGAATTCTGATGTAAAACAGTCTCTGCTAGAAATTGCTGCACAAACTAGACCAGAACAATAGGAATGTTATTGGATTTTTCTCATACACAAATAAAGGTTGCATGAGTTTAAATTTTTTTTTAATGTCAATTTAAAGAGATCTTTGCACTTTTCCATTGACAGATTTGTAATTAGATGGCATTACTAGGAAGTAGTGGAAACTGCGATGTAAGGTCTATTTGGAGAAGAGGTCACTGGCTGTGTTCTCTAAGGAGTATTCCTTGTCCTCGGGCTCCCCCCTCCTGTCACCCATCCCCACTCCCCCGTCTTCTCTGAATCCTGGTTGCCATAAGATGAGAAGTTTTGCTCTATACTATGTCACTCTGTCTCAACATGATCCAGAACTGATGGAGCTAAGCACCTAGATACCAAAATTTCTAAAACCATCAATTAATGTTTCCCTTTTGCTTAGGTATTTTGTGTCCATAAATAAAACAAATACACTCCTCAGAAATGATAGAAGAATAAAAATAAATGTGTGCTCTTTTCTTTCCATTTTAATGCACTGCTTAAAGTCTATAAAGCATATGCCTTAGTCTACTCTCATATGCTATAACTACAATAACTGCATACTATGGAAGAGATAATTTGTGAAAAATAAGTTCACTTGGCTGGGAAGTCCATGGGGATGATATCAGCATCTCCTCCACATTTGTTCTGAGAACCTACTTGCTGCATACAGTACAGCAAAGAGTATCACAGTCATGTAACACAGGGGCTCCAGCCTCTAATCCTTTCCTTATAAAGCCACCAACTCCACCAGAAGTTCTGCGCCCTCATGAGCTCATGGGATTTTGTAAAATATCATCAAACTCTAATTGCCTCCCAAACAACATTAGGATATGAACATGGAGATTAAATCTTCAACAAGGAGCACATGTCAAGCATATGATACACTTTATAATAAATAATTTTTCTCATAAAAGCTAGTAGGATAGCTAAATCCATATGGCTTAAACAGAAAATAAATTTTACATCTCATTTATGAATGAGAAAAGACCACCAACTACAAAACCTTGTGCCCTATAAGCAGCAAACAAATTCACATAGCTATCTATCTCCTCACTTCTTTACTTCTAAGAAAAAGATCCCCATGGAAAAACAACACTAAATAACAGAAAAGAAAGAAAGATCTATTTTGGAGAAATTTGAGTATGAAGAGAGGAATGGTGTGCACCCCGGGGACCGCATGAATGTCTCTGAACTTAATATTTGATATGCAGAGGGACTTAAATGAAACACAGACTCTAAAATAAACTGTTTGAAATGTATTTCAGAAGCATTGGGGCTATGGAAAAGAACGTTTTGATTAAGACTCGTCAGCTGGGGATTCAGCAAAGAACCTCTGTTCTTCCTACCCACTGCAACCTTTGAAGATCGTTTTCTTCACATGACAATGAGCAAGTGAAGGCAAGGCACTGTATTTTTAAAAAGAAAGCCTTTGACATGGATTAACTTCTCGACATAATAGCCAAAGCAAATGTCTCTGGATAAAAGGGAACAGATAAAAAGTTTTATGTAGAAAAGTCCTAGGGCCAGGAGATTAAAAAGAGTCTCAGGTAACTTCAGGGCTCACCTATTATGGTACCAGACGGTCTGTAACAAGGGTATGAGAAAGATCGCCTTTGAGGCCTTTTAGAACTAATTAGTACTCTTTGGTACATTTAATTCCTCCCAATCTGTCTCCAGAAAAGTTTCCTTTTGTTATAAGATACAGAGAAGAATAAAAGGAAGTTCTCAAAGCAGGCAGAGACCTGTTTCCTAAACTAGTAAAATGAATTCATGTCAGAAACTGCTCTCAAGACTCCATCCACAATTTTCCCACAAGCCAATTGGTCCCAGCAGCCTTTTTCCTGGCAATCCCCAGAAGTATCTCATTCTAAAGACTCCTGTAAAACCACAAGGGACATAAAGGTGTCACCTTCCTTTGAGTTCCTGCCTCTGCCCCTTCCCTAGGAAGACTCTCCTCACCAGGACACCTCTGTAGAGATGTGGGCCTCCACTGAGCTGCAAGCCCTTTCTCCTTTATCTACCATCCGCAGGGGTGGATTTAGAAGACCTTTACTCCACTAACCAGATCTCTATCCATATATGAGTGTTTTGGAGTTAAATGTCTGACCCATTCTGGACAACTTATTTGTCAACCAAAAATACAAAAATGAAATTACAAGTCAAAAAAAAAAAATGGACAGTCTCCACCATGGCTTGAAACATTAAATAAAATTTTAAGTCATTGAATATAAAATCATCTTTTTTTTTAAAGAGGAGTAGTATATAAAGAAAAGAAAAGGGCAGCAAGATGAATACAAAAGCAAAGAAACAAATCTGGCAAGATGACTCAAAGGGAGTTAAAGAGCTGGTCTTGTAAGACAAAAAACCTGAGTTTTATTCCAGAATCCACAGTGGAAAGAAGAAGCTACTTTCCAAAGTTGTCCTCTGATCCACATTCATCCTACATGCATATCATGTAGACAGACATCTCACACACATGCATATACATACATAATATTATTAATACTAACAATATATATGCATATATGCATGCAGTAATAATTAGTGATTTACATTTGAAGGAAAGTAGAGAAGGGCTTATGCGAAGGTTAGGATGGAGGAAAGGGAAGGGAGAAATGTAATTATTATTTATCTTAAAACCAGAAACTTTAAATTATAATAAAGAAAAAGAAAATAGAGTTTCACATAAGCCATTGCCATTTTCTGTCCTGGGTGTTCATAAAACATCTGTAGGTCTTCTCTGTTTGGGTTGATGGTCATAATTGTCTCCTTCTTGAAAACCACGCACCTTCGCCAAATACAGTCCCACTTGTAACTTCTCTACTTTTTTCTCTCATCATGGATATTTTTTTAATCTTTCAAATGCTTTCATCCCACTCTATTCCTTCACACTGCTGGTTTGGCCCTGCCCTGCTGGTAGCTCTGGAAAGCTCTGATATTTTATTTTCATTAAGAGACTCTGCTCTTACATGGGTGGAAGCAATATATTCATCCCTGGTTTCTACTGATCCCTGAAGTATGTCATTATCAGTGAGATGAGGCATAGAATGAGAATAGTGTCAGAGGTTTCCTTAGGCAAATTATTTCCTATCCATTAATTCCACTATCCCCGGGAGGATCTGGAAGCCAACAAGATTACAAGGTCCAAACAAACAGTGTACAAAGACTAAATAGTGGTTTTCATTTGTTTTATTGTGTGTGTTCTGAGAAGTGTGAGGTTCTTTGGGGTGAATATAGGCTGTACTTCCCAGAGACCTGAGATGTCACAGCATGGCTTATAGGGTGTCTATAGTTCACCAGGAGCTGGTAGCCACAAGCTCCTGAGAAACCAGAATATGCCACAGACGGTCAGATAAAATAACATAAACAAATCCATCCAGAGATATAAATTACTTACTTTCCTGAGTAGCCCAAGAGAATATGTTCTTGGTTTCTGAATAGTGTTAAACTCTAATTTTCAAATGCCTAGTCATTATTATATATTACATTGCTAAAGTGATAAAATGTCCCCAAAATTTAAACCAATTGAAGAAAACTACTTGCTTCTTCCCCAGAACTGGGGATTACACCCTAACTGACCTCCTTATAGAACCAGAGGCCTCTTTTCCCAGCAAGGATGTTCTAGTTTCCCATGATCCAGAGATCAGTTCAGGAACTGAAGTTTCCTCTTCAGTAGTAAACACATCCCAACTGGAATACAGCTAAACAATTTTATCAGTCCCCTATTGAAGAATCCATTTCGATTTTTGCCCTCTAAAAAGAGATATCAATGGTAGAAAAGGAGCTCTCCATAGGAGCATAGGCCCGCATGGCCAGCATAATTTTCTGGTCTTACATTCCTCTAGAGAATGACAGAAAAAGATGTATCTTTATTTTTCTTGATGTATCCTGACCTCAAAGTTTTCCAAATCCCCATTAAAGCTTAATCCTTGATCCTTATACCATTTCATGCAATTCTGGATTCTTCCCTAATACTGGAACCCATCACATGACAACTCAGAAAGTACACACCTTGGCAACAGTAAGTGAGTAGCCAACTCATATCTAACCAATACCTGTTCATACTTTGAGAAAATACTAGGGATTTGACTGATATTTTCAAGAAAGGAATGGCAAAAAGGGGGGGGGGGGACTGACACTCAAGAGAAGTAAACTATTATTCTGTCACATGAAGAGCATTTCAGACCAAGGATGTGGCACTGGCAGCACCACTGAGAAATGTTTGTGGAAAATGAGCCCAGTATGGCTGAAGCAGGTTCATGTGGGTTGTCATGAGATTAGAAGTGTGAACAGTGAACCAACCATCATCCAAAGTTCATACACCACTCTGGTTTGTCTCTGGAACGGATGGTAATCTGTATTACATTAACAATCAAGAGACTGTGGTCAAAGGCAGAGGAATCAGGGTTTTTCAGCATGCTGGTCCAAGTGGTCCCACAACTGAGCAGTCTAGGCAGTCCCTCCTCAGATGTTTTCTGATCTGCCTGTAACATTGTTTCTACATACTTATGGCATTTCATTCTTGACTTGGCCAGAATCATGATGCTGATGCAAGTGAAGATAACCTCTAATATGTGTAGATGTGTGTGTGTGCATGTGTGTATGTTGAGAGTTGGAGAAATGTTTTCTATACATCATTTTATCCTTAAAAGTATAGATGCTTATCAGCCATAAGGCCATGAGAGGTCATCTGTGGGAGAAAGAGGTAACACAATGTCATGTCTCCTTTCCACTACATCTTTCATAATGGCATGATACAATTTGTCCCAAAATACGTTTGCATTACAGAAAAATTACTTTAGAAATAAATACAGAAATATTTGGACATGCCCTTAGCCTGAGATTGGGAACACACTGCTCTCTCACATTCCTCTAACTTTCTATTCTCCAATCCAGGCACTGTTAACACTTAAAGGATCTAGCATTCTCTAAAAGGAAAGGTCTTGTGCCCCACGATTCTGGAGGATGGAGGATGGAAGAGTAAAAGGAGGTCTGCTTCTTTAGAACTAACAATGTTTCTCAGTTTAACCTATTTTCTGTACAAGAACCAGAGCATTTGCCTGAAGCAAATATAATTCATTCAAAATTATCTCGCGTTCTTTATATATTTTGGATATTAGACCTTTGTCAGATGTAGGGTTGGTGAAGATTTTTTCCCAGTCTGTAGGCTGTCGCTTTGTTCTCTTGACAGTGTCTCCTGCCTTACAGAAGCTTCTCAGCCTCATGAGGTCCCATTTATTAATGGTTGACATTAAGGCCTGGGCCGTTGGTGTTCTGTTCAGGAGTTGTCTCCTGTGCCAATATGTTCCAGGCTCTTTCCCACTTTTTTCTTCTAAGTGAGTTAGTGTCTCTGGTTTTATGTTGAGGTCTTTAATCCACTTGGATTTGAGTTTTGTGCAAGGTGACAAATATGGGTCCAGTTTCATTTTTTTACACATAGACCTCCAGTTAGACCAGCACCATTTGTTGAAGATGCTATCCTTTTTCCATTGAATGGATTTGGCTTCTTTGTCAAAAATCAAGTGACCATATGTGTGTGGATTCATATCTGGGTCTTCGATTCGATTCCACTGATCAACCAGCCTGTTGCTGTGCCAGTACCATGCTGTTTTAAGTATCCAAAATATATAAAGAACTCAAGAAATTAAACACCACCAAACCGAATAACCCAATTGAGAAATGGGGCTTGGAACTAAACAGAGAATTCTCAACAGAGGAGTATCAAATGGCTGAGAAACACTTAAAGAAATGCTCAACCTCCTTAGTCATCAGGGAAATGCAAATCAAAACAACTCTGAGATTCCATCTTACACCCATCAGAATGGCTAAGATCAAAAATTCAAGCGACACCACATGCTGGCGAGGATGTGGGGAGAGAGGAACACTCCTTCATTGCTGGTGGGAATGCAAACTAGTACAGCCACTTTGGAAATCTATCTGGTGCTATCTCAGAAAAATGGGAATAGGGCTTCCTCAAGACCCAGCTATTCCACTCCTTGGAATATACCCAGAAGATGCTCCAGCACACAACAAGAAAATTTGCTCAACCATGTTCATAGCAGCCTTATTCATAATAGCCAGAACATGGAAACAGCCTAAGTGTCCCTCAGTAGAAGAGTGGATAAAGAAACTGTGGTACATATACACTATGGAATACTACTCAGCTATTAAAAACAAGGAATTCCCGAAATTTGTGGATAAATGGATTGAGCTAGAAATGATCATAATGAGTGAGTTAACCCAGAAGCAGAAAGAATCAAATGGTATATACTCACTTATATCTGCATACTAGCCCAAGGGGCATGGCCCACGAAAGCCTTCACTTACCAGGAAACTGGGACAGAGGGGAAGGCATCCTATTGGGACTCTAAATGAGAGACGCATGGGAGAACAGCAAAATAAAAGGATCCAGAGGGTCCTAGAAATCTACAAGTAGAACAATATGATAGGCAGATTTGGGCCCAGGGGTCCCGCTCAAACTAAGGCACCAGCCAAGGACAATACAGGAGGTAAACTTTAAACCCCTTCCCAGATCTAGCCAATGGTCAGAATATTCTCCACAGTTGAGTGGAGAGTGTGATACGACTTTCTCACATACTCTGGTGCCTCACATTTGACCATGTCCCCTGGAGGGGGAGACCTGGTGGCACTCAGAGGAAGGACAGCAAGTAGCCAAGAAGAGACTTGATACCCTATGAGAATATATAGGGGGACGTAATCCCCCTCAGGAACAGTCATAGGGGAGGGGAATAATGGGAAAATGGGGAGGGGAGGAATGGGAGGATACAAGGGATGGGATAAACATTGAGATGTAACAAGAATAAATTAATAAAAAAAAAAAAAATTATCTCGCTAAATTTATCTTTAAAAATAGATGTTTCCTCCTGTTTCCAACTCTGAATGCTTCCTTCATGTCCAGACACTGCACTAGAGTGAGCAGCACTGAGCTACAGGGTGGTGCATTTCTGGGGTCCGTGGCCACTGCTGGCTTCAGCTCTTCTGGTGAATCGTTTGTAGACTGCTCATGACTTTCACCTCTTGTCCTGAACCATGAACTCACCACACACTTTCTAGACAATTCTGCAGATGTCTGGTGTTCAGCCCCAGGCATTCTTCATGGTCTTTACTCCACTCTTTTTTTCTTGGAAGTAGGAGTGGGTTGTGATTCTGAAAAATCTACTCCTTAATTTTGTTCAGACACTAATTTTTAAGACTTCACCATCAGTAATGATTTTCAATGCAAAAGTCACCTTATTAATTATTAGAAGTGTAATATGAGCTCCATAGAAGTTGATATAAAAATAATATATAATAAAATTTCCATGCTTAGCTTCTCCAAGTTTCAGATGCCTCTCTTGCCTGCATAAAGGGCAAACTTAACCTTCCTATTCAACCTCTGTTATCTTCTAAGTCATTCAGCCTTTGAGGACTAAAATAGCTTCCACATTTGTACAAAGCATTTAATATATATTAAAAGATTTGATTATGCCTTAAGGAACAGGAGCAATGTCATAATTTTCACGGTCACTCCATGCTCATGTTTTAATTCTGTGGTGACTAATTACCAGAAGAATTATTTTAAATAAGGAAAAGAGAAGAAAGCTGATGTGTATCATGTTATTTCTTTAAATACGTGCACGTTCTAGAATTTCACTCCCTGACCTAAATTTCCTAAAACTCTTGAGATTATAAACGTATGGATTTTCCGAATCGAAGACCCAGATATGAATCCACACACATATAGTCACCTGATTTTTGACAAAGAAGCCAAATCTATTCAATGGAACAAGGATAGCATCTTCAACAAATGGTGCTGGTCTAACTGGATTTCTACATGTGGAAAAATGCAATTGGACCCATACTTGTCACCATGCACAAAGCTCAAGTCCAAATGGATTAAAGACCTCAATATAAAACCAGAGACACTAAATCAGTTAGAAGAAAAAGTGGGGAAGAGCCTGGAACACATTGGCACCTGGCACCGGAAACAACTTCTGAACAGAACACCAACAGCCCAGGCCTTAATGTCAACAATTAATAAATGGGACCTCATGAGGCTGAGAAGCTTCTGTAAGGCAGGAGACACTGTCAAAAGAACAAAGTGACCGCCTACAGACTGGGAAATAATCTTCACCAACCCTGCATCTGACAAAGGTCTAATATCCAAACTTTATAAAGAACTCAAGAAAATTAAACGCCACCAAACCAAATAACCCAATTGAGAAATGGGACTTGGAACTAAACAGAGAATTCTCAACAGAGGAATATCAAATGGCTGAGAAACACTTAAAAGAAATGCTCAACCTCCTTAGTCATCAGAGAAATGCAAATCAAAACAACTCTGAGATTCCGTCTTACACCCATCAGAATGGCTAAAATCAAACATTCACGTGACAACACATGCTGGCGAGATGTGGAGAGAGAGGAACACTCCTTCATTGCTGGTGGGAATGCAAAATAGTACAGCCACTTGGAAATCTATCTGGTGCTACCTTAGAAAACTGGGAATAGGGCTTCCTCAAGACCCAGCTATTCCACTCCTTAGAATATACCCAGAAGATGCTCCAGCACACAACAAGAAAATTTGCTCAACCATGTTCATAGCAGCCTTATTCATAATAGCCAGAACATGGAAACAGCCTAAGTGTCCATCAGTAGAAGAATGGATAAAGAAACTGTGGTACATAGACACTATGGAATACTACTCAGCTATTAAAAATAAGGAATTCCCGAAATTTGTGGACAAATGGATTGAACTAGAAATGATCATAATGAGTGAGCTAACCCAGAAGCAGAAAGACTCAAATGGTATATACTCACTTATAACTGGATACTAGCCCAAGGGGCAGGTCCCATCAAAATCTGCACCTACCATGAAAGTGGGATAGAGGTGAGAACATCCTATTGAGACTCTAGGTGAGAAAAATATAGGGGATAGGGAAGTAGGTGGATCCAGAGGGTCCTAGAAACCTACAAGAGGAACATTATGATGGGTGGATCTGAGCCCAGGGTTCTGCTTGATCAAAGGCACCAACCAAGGACAAAACATGCAACCATCATCAAACCCCTACCCAGTTCTAACCAAGGGACAGAACATTCTCCACAGTTAAGTGGAGACTGGGGACTGACTGTCACAGGATCTCTGGTGCCCCATATTTGGTCATGTCCCTTTGTTGGGGAGGCCCAATGGTGCTCGGAGGAAGGATAGCGGACTACCAAGAAGAGACTTGATACCCTAGCACCATATTCAGGGGGAGGAGGTCCCCCTTGGTCACAGTCATAGGGAAGGGGGATTGGGGTGAAAGTGGGAGGGAGGGAGGAATGGGAGGATGTATGGAATGGGATAGAAAATGAGATGTAATATGAATTATTTTATCTTTCAATAAAAATGTGTTAAAAAATAAAATAAATAAATAAAAAATAAAAATAAACGTATGGATTTCTTTAACAAAGCCTTCTGCAGTAAATTCCCTAGTTTATTTAACATTATATTTTAATTTTAGATATCTAAATGTGTGCTATTTCTTAGATGAGTGTCTTCTTGATTATAAAAACAGTGTTTTAGAAAGAAAGAAAAAAGAAAAAAGAGAGAGAAAGAAAGAAAGGTTCCTTCTGTCACAGACCTAGGGGAGGGGAATAGGGTGAAAGAGGGAGGGAGGGGGTAATGGGAAGATACAAGTGAGGGGATAACAATGGAGATGTAATCTGAATAAATTACTTAAATAAAAAGAAATAAAGAGGAAAAAGAAAGAATGAAGAGAAGAAGAAAGGAGATGGAGGGAGGAAGGAAAGGAGGAGGGAGAGGAGGAGAAGGAAGGCAAAGGAGAAGACATTACTATAGATATGAGAAAGAATGATCATTTTCAGCCAGGATCATATTGTGGTACAGAAACATCCACTAATAAGTCTTAGATTCAAGGGCCTAGGGAGATAACTCAATAGCTAGAGCACCTGTCTAGCATCCATGTAAAAACCCACACTCTGTGATATGCATGTGAAACAGCAGTAACAGTGGCAGGTGTTGTGGGAAAGGGAATGCAGGTAGCTTCCCTGGGGATTGTTAGCCAGCCAGCCTGGATGAGCTGATGAGCTCAGGGTTCAGTAAGAGATCCTGACTCAAAATCATAATATGGAGAGACGTAGACAAAGATGCCCAACGTCAACCTCAGGCCTTCACCTACATGCATTCATACATGTGTGTGTGTGTGTGTGTGTGTGTGTGTGCATCTGCACATACAGGTACATACAAATACATATAAGTGCACCAAACACCCACACAATAAACCATTTAAAAATAAAATGTAAAGATTGATGGATACAGTCGTCAGATACTGTAAAACAGGGAGTTGCCCAGGCATCAAGCCAGTTAGGCTCTCAATCAAGGTCAAGTGAAGTCTCAAATTCAAGGCAACCCAGTATTGTTTTTCAAGACATGCCGAGAACCACTCCTGAGACGGCTTCCTGTTACTGACCATGCTTCCTAGCCTTGTTGAACAGCTTCCTGAAGTGGAAAGCATAACGTGGGGGCTTGGGAGATGGCTCAGTGGCTGAGAGCACTGTCTTGTGTTTTACCCCGCAGAGGAGCCAGGTTCAATCTCCAGCATCCACTGGATGTCACTCCAAGGAATCCAATGCCCTTCTTCAGGCCCATGAACACCAAGGACACAGGTGTTGTAAAGCTGTACATACAGGCAAAACACCCCATACAAATAAAATAAAGATAAGAGAACATTTTAAAAATCTAATTTGCTGGGGTAACAATAAGACATTCAGCAAACACAGGCAAGATTCAGCAGAGTATTCACTTCTTCTGCAGCTCCCTGTCTAGGATTTCTGGGTGCTTGGACAGATGACTGCATTCATCTGCCTCTCATAGAAAATACTGTCTCAGTCATCTACTCCAATAATTGGTGTTTACATTCTGTCCTAAGACAACTTCATCTCAAAAGGTCACAGCTTTGTTTAGTGAACATAAGATGCGCGACAGATAAAGTAATAGAGGTGACCTGAGGCAATGGCATTCCAGCACCACCATTACTACTAAGAGCTTCTAGCTGCATTTACCATCCAAGAACAAGGAATTCCCCTTCCGCTATTTCCCAGCATAATTGCTGCTCATAAACTGAGGTTTGGATGTCACAATTTTAGCATTTATAGCTACATGAAATCTTAAGAGAGCATCCAGCTGTGTCCTGTCTCTAGGGGCCTCCGTCTGTAAGGGCCCTCCCTATAAAGGGCTAAGGAAGCTTGTTTGCAGAGGGTTCTCTACTTTCTGAGAAGCAGACTCATGCATAAATATATATAGAATAGAAAGATGTGGCCTATGCCATATTGGGTAAATTTATGCTGTAGGATATTTTTTAATATTATTATTATCCCCCTAAGATGATTCTCCCAACTCCCAAGCTATGAATGTTCTCAGTCTATTTGACAGGGCTAGAGAAAAAGCAAAAGAATTCATACAATCACTGCAAATAAAGAGCCCTTGACTGCAACTCACCAAGACCGGCTTAATCAAAAGAAAAAAGGAAAAGAGAGAGAGAGAGAGAGAGAGAGAGAGAGAGAGAGAGAGAGAGAGAGAGAAGGTGAAGGCTCTCAGAATATCATCAAAGTACTTCTGTGTGTCTGGATCATAAAGTACTCCTTGGTAAAACGATTCGCCAGAAAGATTCACTCACACAGCAAGCTTGAATGTCCAGATGTGTGTGTGGTGCCCTACTCCCTCTCTTTGCCCCTCCCCCTTCGGCCCCTCTCCTTCTCCCTCCTGGGATTCTGACTCCTTGCAATCTCTGCCAATCAAACTACTATTGATTTCCAAGGATTAGCTTAAATGAGCCACCATTCTAGAAGACACTCTCAAATTATTCAAAATATTTTCCTCCTTTGTGCCATTCAAACATCTTTTCTCTTGTCCTTTCCACTTGATAGAAGTTTATAAGGAATTTTAAAAAAAAAGGAAAACTTATTTCTCTGTGTCAATTTTAGGACCTGGAGCTCTTCTAGTTAAGTCTGACTCATGGGACAGCACTTGATTATCCAAATGTGGCCTTATCTCAGACAATAATAACTTCTATGAAAATTCTTTCTTAAATATTTATTTATGAGTGTGTATGTGTGTGTGTGTGTGTGTGTGTCTGTGTGTGTCCGTGAGTGTACGTGCACTTGTGTACATGCTTGTGTACATGTAGAGGCCAGGGCGCTAGATCCCTGGGTGCTAGAGCTGCAGGTGTTTCTGGAACACCAGCTTTTTACATGGGTGCTGGGATCCAGTTCTCCTGACTTCATAGCAATATCACATGCTCTTCATCAGTGAGCAATCTCTCTGTCTCTCAGACAATAACTCTTAAAGGGAAGGAAGTAGCTTTCTATTGCAGGCTACTTGGGCCTGTCAACTTAAGTATTTTACATGTATTTCCCCATGTTTTAAGATGCTTCTCCTCACTGTACTACATGTGAGGACAGATCCTGCAGTTCATACATTTTTCTCAAGAGACCTCGTAGCTAGCACATCCTAAAGCCAGAATTCAGACTCAGATGTATCTAATTCTATTTGAATGTCCTTTTCCCTCCCCTCATTTTTTTCCTCAGGGGGGAAAAAAAGAGGGGGCTTCAGTTTCTCATTCTAATCTGAAGCTGGTGGAGAAGTGACCCCCACTAAGCCTCTTTTCTACCTTTTCTTCCCAGGTTCCTTTTTGACATGTACAAGAAAGTCACCCCACTGAGCCTGAAATTCAAAACCAAATACCACCCTCCCTTCTTCCTATTTCCTTCCTTGCTGGTTCAGGGTTGAGCCGGTCAATGAGGCTCAAGGCAGGCCTGTTCCTGCAGCTAAGGACAGAGTGAGTGCCTGTTTAATCAGAGGAGCAAGCTTCTTAACTACCAAGCATTCTTTCTAGTATGTATCAATATAGCTCATATAAAACACACTGAGAAATGGAAGCATAAATGTTTAATTTATGTTTCAAATGAAATAATGACAACTCTTTTCAGTGTTATAAAGTATGACTCTCTGGTCATAAATGAATGAAACAGATCAATCTATTCCTTAGTTTTTGTAGGACAAGCCATGCAATATGCCCATGAAAAATATGATTAATTCTTAGATTGTATGTAGGATAGTAATATCCAAAGTTGGAGGAGTGATGACTGTATCATACCCTGACTGGTATAAAGTATATGAAATGAGAATCGTATTTACAGTAAATGTAGACATGAAAACAAAAATTGTAGAAGGGAGCGCCAATGAGGCTGAATCATTTTTAAAGCATATGACTGACAGTGAATCAAAGAGGAACTAGAAAAGACAGAGAGAAGTCCCAGAAAAAGTGTTTCCCCTGTCCCCAGATGTCTGATAGGTCACCATGGAGGGGGAATCCCGGCACCTCCCATGTTTCTCCACATAGTGAAGCTGATATCAGAGAACAAAACTCTCAACAGAAGCTTATCTCAGAAACTTATCAGCTCAGACTTGTCAGCTCCTGAAATTTTCATGACATCATTTTTAACAGCTAAGTACTATTCCATTGTGTAAATGTACCACATTTTCATGCATTCGTCTGTTGAGGGGCATCTAAGTTGTTTCTGTTTCTGACTATTATGAATGAAGCTGCAATGAACATGGTCAAGCAAGTGTCCCTGTGGTAGGACAGAGCATCCTTTGGGTCTACTCCCAAGAGTGGTATAGCTGGATCTTTTTAAAAAATTTTTATTACTTTATTTATATTACAACTCAATTGTTTTCCCATTACTTGTATCCTCCCGTTACTCCCACCCTCCTGCTTTCACCCTAGTCCCCTCCCCTGGGACTAAGACCAAGGGTGACATCCTCCCCCACTATATGGTCATAGGCTATCAAGTCTCATCTTGGTAGCCTGCTTATTCTTTCTTTGAGTGCCATCAGGCCTCCCCACCATGGGGAGGTGGTCAAGGTAGATAGTTTCCATCTTTCGGAGGAACTGCCATATTGATTTCCACCATGGCTGAACAAGTTTGCCCTCCCACCAGTAATGGAGGCGTGTCCACCGGTAATGGAGGCGTGTTCCACATCCACGCCAGCATAAGCTGGCACTTGTTTTATTGAGCTTAGTCAGGTCTAAGATGGAATTTCAAACTAGTTTTCATTTGTATCTCTCTGATGGCTAAGGATGTTGAACATTTATTTCTTCAAGTGTTTCTTAGCAATTTGGGTTTCCTCTTTTGAGAAGTCTCTGTTTAGATTTGTACCCCATTTTCAAATGGGTTATTTGGGGTCTTCTATCTAGTTTCTTGAATTCTTTACACATTGTGGATATTAGTCTTCTTTCAGATGTAGAGTTGGTAAAAAAAAAATATTTTCCCAGTCTGTAGGCTGCTTTTTTGTTCTGTTGACCATGTCCTTTGCCTTACAGAGGCTTTTCAGTTCCATGAAGTCCCATTGATTAATTGTTGATCCTAGTGCCCAAGGGCAAAAGAACTTTTGATTCTCCTGTTATAATTGTTGTCTGGGAGGCTTACTACCTCTGTCTGCTAACCTAAGTCTAGGCCTGAAAGCTTCTAGCTTCAATACAATCTAACCTAGGCCTAGAATGTTTTCAGCCTCTGAGACTTCCTGCTTAATAAGGCCACCCTTGTTCTTTCTCAGCTCTCGCTGGTTGGTTCAACTTGCTGTTCTGGCTCAAACTCTTCTCCCAGCTGACTTTTTCAATGTGGCTTCTCCTCAACCCAGAACTGCTCTGCTTGCCCTCAAACTAACCCATCAATCTGCTCTAATCTTATGGATTCTTCTCATTTTCTGTCTTGTTCCATCTTCACCTGAGTTCTTTCCCTGCAACCCTTCTCTCTATTACTATCATGGTAAAACTGCCTCCTTTCTCTCTGAAACACTGCCTCTTAAGTAGCTTCCCTTTCCACTCTCTTCTCATGAGAGTTAGGCATATCTATTCTATCAAGTCTCTGATTTTCACTTTTTCTGCCACTCAATTAGGCATCACTAACAAACATAGGTGCTTCCTTCTACAAACTAACTTTACTTTTGTTTGGGATTAAATGCATATATCACCAAGTCTGGATCTAAGCTTTTCTTTACCTGATACTTGCCATATACAAGACTGGCTGTGAACCAAGATTGTTTGCCTCTGCCTCTGTTTGTATTCCAGTTGGATCCCACATACCCAGGAGGTCTTTGGATGTGATCTCTTGCCAGAACAGTCATGTTCTGATTTAACATTTCTCTGCACCTGAGCTGTCAATGTTCCATTCAGAAAGTTGTCTCCTGAGACAATAAATTCATGAATATTCCCCACTTTCTTGTCTATAAGATTCAGTGTATCTATCTGATTTTGGATAGATTATCTATTTAGATTGAAGTCCAAATCTTTGACCCACTTGGATTTCAGTTTTGTGCATGGTGAATAAATAGAGATCTATTTGGATTCTTCTATATGCAGATATCAAGTTAGACTAGTTGCAGACTTGTTGAAGATACTGTCTTCTTTTTCCAGTGTGTATTTCTGTATTCTTTATTTGAAAAAATCAGGTGTCCATACGTCCATATCTGTATGGATTTATTTCTGAGTATTATTTGATCCTATTAATCAACATGTTTGTATTTGTGCCTATAGCATACAGCTTTTATTACTACAATTCTGTAGTACAACTTGAAAGCAGGAATGGTGAGACCTCTGGCAGTTCTTTTATTGTTTATGTTTGTTTTAGTGTCCTGGGTTGTTTGTTTGTTTGTCTTTCCATATGAAGTTGGAAATTGTCCTTTAAGGACTGTAAATAATTGTGTTGGAATTTTTACAGGGATTTGCTAAAACAAAAGGCTTCTCTCCACAAACTGACATCAGTTCCCCATTGCTGAGGACAGTACCCACACAACTCATTGAACAGTGCTTACATTGGGATGCACCAGGTCCTTTGTGTATATACTACAGCTTTTAGCTTGGTATTTTTTGATATATTTTATTAATTTATTCATATTACTTCTATATTGTTATTCCATCCCTTGTATCCTCCCATTCCTCCTACCCTCCCATTTCCCCCTTACTCCCTTCCCCTATGACTATGACTGAGAGGGACCTCTTCCCCCTGCATATGCTCATAGGGTATCAAGTCTCTTCTTGGTAGCCTGCTATCCTTCCTCTGAGTACCACCAGGCCTCCCTATCCAGGGAACGTGGTCAAATATGGGGCATCAGAGTTCGTGTGAAAGTCAGACCCCACTCTCCACACAACTGTGAAGAATGCCCTGTCCATTGGGTAGATCTAGGTAGGGGTTCAAAATCTACTGCATGTATTGTCCTTGGCTGGTGCCATAGTTTGAGCAGGACCCCTGGGCCCAGATCCGCCTGTCATAATGTTCTTCTTGTAGGTTTCTAGGACCCTCTGGATCCCTCTATTTCCCCATTCTTAGCTTGGTATTTTTATGGGCTACTGACTCTCGGCAAGTGGGTCTGTTACCCTTGTTCCTGCTCTTGAGACTCTTTCCCACCATTCGGATTGCCATGACCAATGTCAATGTGATAGTTTTTGCTTTGCCTTATTACATTTATTCTGTCATGTTTGGTTGTTATCTCTTAGAAGCAAGTTCTTTTCTAATGAGGAGGGTGGATATGTAGGGAAAAGGAGGTGGGAAAGAACTGGGAGGAATATAGTGAGAGGAAACTATAATCAGGACATATTATATGAGAAAAGAAGCTATTTTTAATAGAAAGGAGAAAGGAAGTATTACTTCTGAGTTAATAAAAACAATTATAACCATTAGATCCGGTTAAAGTGTAAGAGACATCTTCTAAAAGAAGAAGCTCCCGTCTTTCTGGCATCTCCCAGAAGAATCTTTAAACCCACTATCCTCTAGAGTCCACCCAACATCCACATTCCCAATGATTGACTCAGTCAAAGCTTCAATTTACTACCTTCCATCCTGATCACCTTCTCACACAGTCACAGGGGGCTCCATGGAGGCTGGCAAAGTGGCACACACAGGCCTAGCTGAGATAGAACCTCTCATAGCAGTTTGGTGGCTTTTGACAGAAGTTCCCTGGGTCTTTGCCCTTTTCAAATGCTGTTACCAAGGCAACTGCTTGCTTGTGACAATGAGAGGAGACAGCTCTTACATGAAATTATGGCCACTTTGTTCTAAGAACAAAATGATTTTTCAGTGATCAGAGCTTGTTTTACACAGAGCATGAGCTCAAAGCCTATGTTCAAAAATGAAACACCAGCTAAGTGGTTCCTCTCAAAGAAGAGTGAAAGATGTGTGTGAGCATTAACCCTCCAGCCTTGGGATTTGCCATCAGGAGCTTTGCTCACGTTTCCATTAGAATTAGTGAAGTCCCTGCCAAGGTCAAGAATGACAATCTCACATCCCAGGAACGCCAGTTTTGCCATACCACTTCTGATGTGAATAAAGTCAAAATAGGATAAATTTTAAGTGCATGGATTTTCAAACAAAGTTGTCTTGTTTTAAACTCGTTTGGCTACTTAATAGCTCAATGATCTTGATTTTAGTATGCCACTGAACCTTTATGCCATTAGGATCGTTCTCTCTGAAGTTAGTGTGTGTGTGTGTGTGTGTGTGTGTGTGTGTGTGTGTGTGTGTGTGCATGCGTGCATGCGTGCGTGCGTGTGCACACGTGTGCGTGCATGCCTCTTAGTGGTTGTCTAAACAAATTGGTAAATATAGAGTGTTTAGCAGGTATTTGACCTATGTTATGGGTGTTGATTGTTACAATAGTGAACATGATTCTAGAGGTAATGATTAAGATGAAGAAAATGCTGACAGAGAGCAGGAGGCAGTGCAGAGAGAGCCTGGGAGCCCAGGAATGTTTGCCTGAGTTACAGGGGCAAGCAGATCCTGGAAAGAGGAAATGGACTTTATTCTGAGCCTCTGTGCTCAAATATTCTGTCATCAGTAAAAGTAGCAGCTTTTGGTAGGGCCAGTCCTTAATCCATACAAGGGACTGTAGAGAAAATAATTTTGGTGCTGAAGTTTCACCACGACCATTAAGGCTACCTTGGAGCTCTTGTGGTATAAAAACAGCTTTCCTCCTTTACCCCAGTCTAGCACACAGACACCTCTGCTAAAATGTCACAACTGCATGTACTTTTTTTAAACATTATTTGTTTCTACCTACAGTACAATGAATCTTTGGGGGTGGGTCACACTTAATCTGTGTTATGTACAATGCAAAGCCTTTGCTTCAGTGTGGCACAGAGGGTATTTCAAATAATATTAGTTGACCTCATCATAGTTACACCATAAGATACATTCTGTACAAGGTTTGAGATAATGCAATATCTTCAAGTTACTCAGAAGTCAATACTGATCCAAAAAGAATGACACCTCTGGTTCTTTTCTATGAAAGAAAATTAAATGCATGAAAGTCTAAAAAGATCAGAATATCTTGTTTTCTATTGCATTCATCCTATAATATATAATAAAAGCTACTTTGTACCAGGAATGCACACTTAATTTTCCCCCTCCAAGTTGGTGGCTTTTGTGTTATAGAAAAGCCCAGTGTACTGGGGCTAAACAGATATAATACAGACACAGCAGAATGAAAATGTCCTAGCCCAACCTCCTAGCAGGCATTGCCACTAAGATTTTCACTTCCTGTAAGTACTGTTAGAGAAAAACCCTCTCCTCACAAAGAAACAAAACAAAACAACAACAAAGGCTCATCATAATGACACAGTTGGGCATATGTATATGCTCAAACTGGACTCACCTGGAGAACTTACAGGACTATTTATTCTCAGGCTCCAGTTAAATTGCATCATGTGTGGTTGTTTTCAAGGCATCGGTGTCCTAAAAGGACTCTAATGTGTAGCCAGGATGGAAAGTTCCGAATTGACACGATCCCTCTCTTTACTATGTTGGTTTAAATCATGATTATAATTATTCAGTGATCACCTGTCTGAACTATAAGCTTTCTTCTTGGTTCAGAAGAATGGAAAGTGGGAAAAAGTTCTGCTAATGAGCACCTGGTTCCAGTAACATCTCTAGCCAGTCAGTTGGAAATCAGTAGATCGTTGATACTGACAATTTGCTTTGGTTTGAGGTTCAGTGAATTGAGCATTTGCATCAGCCTATTATTTGAAGGATTCCCTTGTACTCTGTTCTTTCATCTTGTTGTTGATTAGAAGTACAACCAGCATCTCTGTTGCTCCTGGGAACCAGAAGAGGTATCTGACACTCCATGACAGCTGAGTCTAGGGCTTTCTTCTCTCATGGATTGTGTTCTCACAAGTAATGAAGTCGGTTTTGAAAGTCTAAGGATATTCCAAGGACATAAACTGAGGTTTAAAAACATGAATCATCCTTAATGTACGAGAGGGGATTCTTGGGGAAGAAGACAGGAAGAAAGAGTAAGAGGGCCTGGATAAGGGAGAGTAATAAAGTAGTGAATATGGTCAAAGTATGTTACATTCACATGTGAAAATGTCACTGTGGGACCCATTGTTTTGTACAATCACTACTCTAAGGAAAAAAATAGAGGAAAAGAGAAAGTAGATAGGGGGAGGAGGAGGATGTGGAGAGGGAGAAGGAGGAGAAAGTGGGGAGAGAAGAGGGTAAAGGAGGCAAGGAGAAAGAGGAAGAAGAGGAAAGAGAACAAATCACAGAGGTAAAACAACTGGAATGTGAGTCTTGGTTTGTCACCTTTTATTCTGTATGACTTAGGATGAATTGCTTAAGCTATTTGTGATTTATTTTCTTCACAACAAAGGAGATTATATCCTGTTTATTATTAAAGTTGTTGTGTTATAACACTAAATATGTGATTGTAAGTGTGACATAAGAGCACAGACTTGTTAATCCCAACCCAATGCCACTGTACAATTTGGCCGGAATTATGGCAACATAAAAGAGTACCAGCGGCATTTGTTTGCTCAGGCATCTAGGTGTTGCTGCAGCCACTTCCTCTATAGGGCGAGTCAGATGGGGTGCTTTTACAATGCCTTTCTTCCTCCCTCTGAGTCTTCTAAGTTGTGTATGAGTCTCTATGCCTATGCTTCACAAACAAGAAGAGCTATAGACAAATGTGTTACAGGCTAATAAAGTCTTGCCTCTCTATCTCAGATATGAGGGAAAATATTGCGATGCTCTTGAAATCAGCCAGCAGCCCTCAGTTGGCAAATAGCATAATTATATCTAATGCTGAAACTTTCCATCTATAACTTCAATTTTCGGTAATGAACTCAAGAAGGCTTTTTTTTTTTTTGCCTTGGAGATAAAGATCAGCTTAAGAGTTACATCCCATGCATGAAGCACTCATTGCCATGCTGTGCAGTGGGAGTTCTTTGTCCCGTGTAACCCAGAGCTGTGAACACATCACACTCCTAAGAAAGACAAGGTTTTTGAGTACCTCTAAGTGGGTACCTCTAAGACATCATTTCTCTCCTTAAGAGCATTTATTTCATCTGATTTATGAATGAGTCCATGTTGATTACCACCTAACTAATCACAGTTTGCCCATAATATTTCAGAGACAATCAAAACAAACAAACACATGGGTCATGCCCATATCTCCTGCAGTCTTAACCCCAGTGAGCAGCATTCATCGAGGGGACAGCAGTCACCATGTAGAGAGAACCCTCATATGCATCTTTTACTTATTTCTACTTCAGGAAAATCTTCATAATCCTCTGTGATAATTATTATAAGTATAGAAAATCCGAAGACTAGAAAAGCATATCTAGAGTTATGAGCTTAAAGGGGGAAATAGAGTTTTATACACATCTAACTCTCAGGAAGAAATAAGAACCACAGATGTTTCTAGAAAATGCTGTTTAACTGCAGGGTTCTGCTCCAGAACCCAAAGGGAGGACATGACCTCCCAAATGATAATCTGCTTTCAGCCTTTTAAGCCCTTCCCTGCCCTTCTACACATTAGCTACATTTATAATGGTGGTACTTAGTGTGTCAAAGACAAAATATATGTGCTGGCTCTGTTTCTTAACAACTAAACTTTATTATACAGCCCAACTAGCTTATACAAGAGGGAAAAACGGTTAAAGGGAAACAAGAATGAACTTCCCAGTATCTGTTCTGTGGGATGGGTCCCTTAGGTGTCTCTGGCCAGCGTGCGGGTCCGACCTGTTTGCTGATCCTTTCCCCGATCCAGGTGCGCTTGGGTCCAAACCTGCAGCCTCCTCTCGACCTCTCTGCCTGTGTCAGTCTCTCTCCAGCAATGGCCTCCTCCCCACATTGAGGTTTGGATAGAAACACAATAATCCAGGTGGAGTTCCCGGTCTGCTTCCTGAATTCCAGGCCCAGGATGGCTCCACCCAGTCCATCTCAAGGTTAATCTCAAGGAGTATCTATGGTATTTCCAAGAGGCAAAGCCCACCAAGATTGCTTTCACCTGGGGCAAAGCCTACAAAGGGGCAAAGCCCGCAAAGACTGCTTTCACCTGGGACAAAGCCTGCAGCCCTTCCACATATATGAATAAAACTTAGAGAATTACAACTTACTGTTTTGGCAATAATAGCTATGGCTATAGCATTTACATAAAATTAATTCTAGAATAAGTGATAAGATATCCATAGAATGATGGTTATTTTCTTATGGTTGCTGTAGAAAGATTACCACACATTTAGTGGCTTAAAACAATACAAATCTATCAAACCTGGTGCTGTACACCATTAATCCCAGCACTCTAGGAGCAGAGGCAGGCAGTTCTCTATAAATTCTGGGCCAGATACATATACCTACATAGTAAGTTCCAGGTAAACCAGTAAACTGGGGCTACATAGTGAGACCCTGACACACACACACACACACACACACACACACACACACACACACACATACACACACACACACACACACACACACAAATTCCACGTGTTCATTCTCCAATACTTCTGAAAGTTGAAGCATAAAAATAAATTTCTGGAAGCTAAAAGTAAGGTTTCAGGAGAGCTAATTCATTCTGGGTCCTTTCCAGATTACAAAAATCTGCATTTTGGGGCTAGATCTCCTTCCTCCATTATGCCCAACCTTTGCCTCTATCCTCACAACTGCTTCTCATTGGGCCCTTTGGTGCCTTTCTTGTAAACGCCCTGTGAGTTTCTCTCTCTAGAGCCAAAGTCCACTCCAAACCTAAGATTTTTTTTAACTTGGTTATATCAGGAGAATCCCTTTTGCCATGGATGTCTGCACTCCCATATTGGGTACTTGAGGTTAGGGCAGAGACATCTTTTAAAAGAAAAAAATTATGAAAAATTTAATGAATTATTTTGAGTTTTCCCAGGGAAATGTGAATGAATGTCTGCTTACCTCACATAGAGCACTAGTGATAGAATGAAGAAATGACTCCATCCAAATAAAGCTTGGTGAACCAATGAAGCCATAGGGGTTCTTAAAAGAGCCTGAACGACTCTGAGAGATCTGGACTGACTCTGTAGCAACTCAGAAAAGCTGCGGCTCTGAAGCTTCCTGCTCAATTTGTAGGCAGTTCCACTGAGGTCTCCCCCTGCCCTGCAGCTGCTCATTACTTACTTTACTTCAAGAAGGGCTCCCCTGATCCTGACACTTTCTGAGCTTTTATCCTCCTCTGGAAGAGAATTTTTCACTTCTGAGAAAATAGCTCCACAACAGCCCTTTATCTAAATGCTAATTAATTTGTGGGGTTTTAGAGAGCTTATTTTCATGGTAATAAATTGATATCTTTTTCTTTATGTTGGCATAGTGACCAGTTCACAAAACAGCTCGGATAAGTACTGACACAAGAATTTCTCTAGTAAGTTATATTTGGAAATTCTAACTTTTCCAAATGTTCTGGAAAGGGCTATGCCCTTACTAAGAAGCACCCTTGAATCTCTTGCAAGGGAGAGTGGGAATTATAAATTTCAGAGAGTGGCTAAGTCAGTGCCTTTAATGCTAATGTTAGCTGACTGGTAAAGAAAGCCAAGAGGGACAGAGGAGAAAGGAGAAAACTGTAATTTTCTGATTGATAATTGAGCTATTTCAAATCCTGATTTTTAAAGTGCATGACAGCAAAACCTGTGCTCTCTCTTCCTGGAGCTTTTCAGTTCTAGCCATGAAAAAGAAGCAAACTAATGTGTAAAAAAACTTTTTGAATGAGTCTGGAGACCAGAAATGAAGAACGCCTCGGGAAACTTGTGGTGAACTGAGCCTCTCCAGAATGGTGCTTGGCTTTGCTTCATTTTCCCTTGGGGTCAGTGAGTTGGACAGCACATCATGTATGTCCTGGGATGGGGCAGTGCCCTGATGAAGAAAGAACAGACAATTCTCAAGGTACAGACAAGACTATCCATTCTGATGGTTCAAGTTCCTCCTGAGATAATCATGTAAAAGTCAAGGTGTCTTTGCAAAGAGGTTCATGAGTTCTAACACTAGGAAAGCCTCAGTTATCAAGATATGTCTCTTTCCCAGCTTGTTTCTAAGAATATTAATCTAGTGTGTGCATATAATTCATCTGCTCAAATGGCATTAATTCATAATGCTATTTTTAAAGCCATAAGTTTATTCTCAAATATTGTCTAACATAAAATATGTCTAAATTGCTTGAAACAACTAAAAATACTGAGTAAAATATTATTACCTTATTAATTATTGAGTCCTAATTAGAGTTCCTTTATATTAGGGGAAATTGATAAGCAATCAGGCAGACGAAGGCTGTGATCTACCAGTTCCCAAATCCTACTAGATCACGTCTCACATTTGGAAAACATGCACAGACACTGGTTCATGCACAAAATGCATAAGGATCATTTTTATAATGCATATGCTGATGCACGAGGCCTGGGAACTTTGCGTTTCTTATAAACTCCTGAGAGGTGTCATTGTTGCTGTTTTTCTCCCCTTTGAGCTGCATGTTGTCAAGAACCTTGTAAATTACAGATACCAAAGTACCACATCAGACCTCTAACAGATATGTCATTTTAAAAACCACTTCAGACATCTTATACTGATATAGTGAAGTGGGTTTATAAAATGCTTTTACAACATAAATGCCTGCTTGGACACGTAGCTATAAAAGTAACCAAATCTATTTTTTTATTGTTCATCATTTGCTATTATCCATTATTCACATAAACTATGAAATAACTACCTGTGAAGAACTCTACGAACATACCTGAACAAATTTTGTAAACCATGGCAGGAATTTGCCTATCTTTTAGTCCACTGACGGTCCAGTTACAACTCCACAAGAGGCCACATTTCAGGGATTTCATGACTCAGCTGCTGAAGTTCTCAATCCTGCCTTGATAAGGTTTCATTCTGAGTCACCTGAGTGTTGGTCCCCTAGCCAACACACACAGCTCAGAACCCAGCAGTCCTGGGTGCTGTCCGTGGTGCTGACTCCAGACTCTCACTTCAGAAGGCATTGCCTGCTTTTTTCATCATCTTTCACAACTTAAAAAAAAAAATTCTTGAGTCTTTATGAATCTAATATCACGCACCCCAACCCTACTCATTTCCCTATCCCTTCTCATCCATCCTCCACCCTTGCATCATATCCATCAAAAGTACATAAAAATTAAAGCAAAAACAAACAAAATTTAATCATGTGTGTTACACAGTATATCCTTTTGTCTAAACATTCTTTATGTCAAATGCTTATTGGTCTGGTTCCAGGCCTCCAGTCTATGCCACATCATCAATACTGGATCCTCACCTAGCTCCCTCTCGGATATTCTGTTGTTGCCCTGTGTCATGGAGATGCTGCAGTCCTAGATCCACATGACTGGCCCCTCCAGAGCCCCAGCATTTCTGAGATGGGGTAGATGTTGGCTTCAAACTTTTTCAAACCTACCTTGTTTGGGATTCTTTAATGTTTATACCTCCCTTCCAACCCACCTACCCTAGATAGGAGAAAAAAAGAGGTTAATGGGAACAGGAGAAGTAGGTCTTTTTAGACTCAGTTCCTTGGAGCAAGTCCACTGGCTTAATCAGCAGGATACCAGCAGACCCGTTAAACAGCAAACCAGGAAATCAGCAGAAGTTACTGCAAGAACAGCTGCCAAAACCCAAAGCAGCAGCTGGAACATGGAACCTCGAAACGTTCTCTGGAGTGGTTCTCTCTAGAAGTGTCTTGAAGTAGAATGATAAAGAGCCAAAAAACAAACAAACAAACAAAAAAAACAAAAAACAAAAAAACAAAAACAAAAAAAACCCTGCCTCTTATTTGAGCGTGTGTGTGTGTGTGTGTGTGTGTGTGTGTGTGTGTGTGTGTGTATGTATATCCTCTCAGAGTCTGTACTATGATGTTTACCAGTTGGCAAAGACCATGCCCCACCCACCACACCACACCCCCACAAGAGGCTGTTCCTTTTCCAGTGGACAATCACCTGTTTTCTTACAAGTGTGTTCTTGGTGGAAAAACACCACATACACTTACACAAGTCTGTTTCACATCCCACACTTTGGATCAAAACAAAAGCATGCATGTTTCCATCTACTACAGTGGAGCAACTCAAATCCCTTTGTCTAGGTCCAGGTAGCAGCCAAGCCATTCAGCCTGCCAGATCCCATGCACCCAAACCACCAAGACCAGTTCTCCAACATGCCATAGTTAGCTCATGTAAATGCTGCAGGCAGCAAGGGGCAAGGCCAGCTCTCCTGCTCTCATATTCTCAACCAGCTCACACATGCCCATGCCTCTGGCTTCCAAGGCCTTCTACACACACACACACACACACACACACAAACAAACAAACAAAAATTAATATTATTACATTTCAATGCCAAAATAGTTTTAATAAAATATAATTTTAACTCAGAGAGTATACTAGGAAATAGAGAAAATGTAACACTAAAATTAAGAAATAGAGTTATCTTTGAATTGCTAGTAAAAACAAGCACAGATATACATTATAGACCTTTGGACTTACCTGATTGGTTGGCTTTTCCTATAAGTGTCTTGAAGAGTTGTGCTTGATAAACTAGGGTTGTCTGCTGTTCAACAACACAATGATACAACTGTAATGTATGAGATCATACACTGAGGATTTTTGTTATAATGTCTCTTCATTTAAGGATACAAAACGCTAGCTATATAGAGAGGTAGATATATTAATTAACTAGAATTAATACCTCACAATGAAGTTGTGCATCTTATATGTATGCACGATTTGTATGTCATTATTAAGCTGTTGTGAAACAAAAACTGAAACATACACATGTACTTGATTGAGGAGGCAAAAGTACAGAACATCAACTTATCTTCCTTTAGGGTACAGCTGACTTTCTTGCAGCTGTATAAAATAATATGTGTAGTAAGGAGGTGTGTGGTTTCATGCAGAAGAACGTGTTCTGGTGCTCTGTCCTCTGAACATCACCCAGAGACTAGTAGGCACTGGTTTTTTTGTTTCCCATGCTAAACAAGTGACTTTTGAGTTCATGAAATGAGTCCCTACAAATGATCCAGAAAGAGTGCAAATGGGTTTGACTTCTGGGGACAAATGTTAAGTCAACAGAGAGTAGACCAAGAAAAAATGATATGAAATCAAACTTACAGAGATAGAATTAGTCTCACCAAAGCACAAATTATCTAAGAGTGATATGAATAAAATGAATATTTAAAGGAAAATGGTAGCCAATTTTAATAGCTTTGTCAACCAAGCTGGATTTTAAAAGAACTTCATAAAGTCACATAAAGACAGTGCACCCACATGTTATAAAGTTTTATCCAATGAGCTATAATTTTTCATCCTTGTTATTATATGGAAAATAAAAGTTTCTTGGGAAAAAAATCATTAGATATTTTGCTCCTATGACTTTTTATGTCTTGTATATAATTTTCTACTGTTGTTTCAACAAATTTTCATAAATTAAGTAGCTCAAATACAAATTTATTGCTTTATATTTCTGGAGCAAGAAATAGGCAATGATAGTAAAATTGATGTGTCAGCATCAGACATTTTTTAGGGAGGCACCATAAGGGAGAATCTTTGCTTTTTCCAGATTCCATTGGCTGCCAGTACTCCTTGGCTTGTGTACACATCATACCAAGTTTTGCTCCTGGTGGCATTATTGCTAATTTGATCTCTTCCTCTCTTGATGTGATCCTTGTCATTACATAAGTGACACTGAGTAATTTAGGTAAAAAATCTACAATGATAAGATTTTTATCGATCTGGAAAGTCCAATTTGACATATAAGCTAATACACACCAAAAAAAAATGAGATATAAAAAAGATTGGGCCTTTTTAAGCTAGCAAGGTCAAAATAACTTATACACAAAGATAGGGTAGCTCTCTACAGGCAAGAGACTATTGCCCCTCCTATTATTACATGAGATGGTTGCTGTACTGAGAAAAATCAGGCTGTTGAGTTACATTTTCTTGGCAGATGTGAGCCAATGACTATTCACTCCAGACAGGATACCAGTGACAGAATAAAGAGCAGTTGCATCTAAATCAAGAATAGGGAACCAATGAGCTTATTGGGATTAGTTATATGAGCATCGATGGCAAAGCAGCTACAGTATGAAAAGTCCCACCTTCAAATGGGTGATGGCCTCCCAAAAGCTTCAGAGATGGAAGTCTCTCCTTCGGCTAATGTTCCCCCTCATGTGTACTGTAGCATCTGTCAAGACCATGTGCAGCTGGAGCATGGATACTGAGGGAACAGTGCAAGAGTGAGTGAAGGCTAGGTGAGTGGGGGAGGGGTTGATGATCCTCCCCTAACTCCTTCTATAAGAGACTGTTGATAGCCTGGTCTTGTGGTCTTCTTACAGGTAATCTCTACTCTGACTTGAAGATGCTAACAACACACCTTGCTCAAATCACAGCACTGCACATCAATCCTAGCCTTCAAGTTAATGCAGCTGTCACCCAAAGGTGACAAAGAGTGATTAGTTTAAAAAACAAATAGCCTGTCCAATGATACTAGCATCTTAGTCATGATCTTGACCTAAGCTTCCTGATAACACACCCGCCTTCCTATTAGCCATTTAATAGTTTAAGTCTATACTTTGAATTAAAAACTTTGAGAACTTTCATTGCCTTTGGAGGGAAAAATCCTTTTTTTTTTTTCAGGTGAATTGAACTATAAAATACTATAAGTCTGGTGGGTCAGCCTACATCACAGGCAGGCCAAAGCTTTTTTGCTTTTATCACTTACAGACCCATACAAATGAAACACACTTCATGCAGAGATAAGACAAAGGAAGCCCAAAAGTCAAGCCCTCTGCCAGCCTCACCTTCTGAACTCCTGTCCCTGGTGAGCTCACTCTTGCTATTATAGCTGTCAGCTGGGATTTGCCTCCTGAGACCCCTGCTCCATCAGGCCAAATGGGAGCTCTTCATTAACCATGGAGACATAAGAAGATGGGGTTAAATTGGGACCAAAATGGCCAAAACGAACAGTGCAGTCTGTCCTTTGCTTTTAATTTTTCTTAGTAAATATGCTTGGATGTGTTTTGTGGTTATATATATAGGCTCCAGATATCAACACTTACTATGACATTTCTAAATTGTGCCTCTTGATTTATTTGGTTTATCTTAATTTATTTATCTCTGTGGCCTTGTCCTATTGAACACAAATTCAAACTTGCAGTTCAGTGTAGCCTCATCTTCAGCATAGCGAGTCTACTACACGGTGTCTCATTTAATTACCTACTAGCACCTGACTTGAGGAAAGTGGGTTCCTTTTTTGTGATCCCCACACCCACTTTCTCTTT
This sequence comes from Acomys russatus, assembly GCF_903995435.1. Classification (NCBI taxonomy): domain Eukaryota; kingdom Metazoa; phylum Chordata; class Mammalia; order Rodentia; family Muridae; genus Acomys; species Acomys russatus. The sequence continues at coordinate 55,169,984 of NC_067141.1, forward strand.
CTGTGAGTAAACTTGCTGATTAGTGGGTTTTCTAATGCCTCTCCTTTCCATTTTAGTGTTTGAAGTAATTGGGGCCAGAGAACTTTCTAAGAATAAATGCATCAGGTCTTCAGGAAGCCCAAAATACCCTTGGGGAGAAAATAAGCAATAGTTGAAGAGTTCCAAATGTCTCCCTTAATTTGCCTGGGGACAAACTTCCACAAAGAGCAACCAATGGTGGTGGCCATGAAGTGAGAAAATGTCATCATCTGAAGTCACTGCTTCTGTGGTTTAGGAGAGGATGACAAAAGACATGGATTGGAAAAAATGGTAGAAAGACAGTTACCAAATATGCTAGGGTGTGATGGAACATCCCCTGCAATAGATATTCAACTCTGTCATTGCTTGTAAGAAGAGATGTGGACAATGCCAATATAAGCCAGTGCTGTTTTGAACCACTGCAAAAATAGATAGTGGAACTGGCCCTTAGTGCACCTGTGGCTCAAGTGCACTTTATACTACGAAGTGGCAACTTTATTCCCACATACTGAGTGAGACACAAAGCCTGGTAGAGTTTAGTGTCATCCCAAGCATCTACAGAATGTCGCAAAACCATAGTAGGAATTTGAAAAATACTGAACTAGGAGATAGTTATGATGTGAAGCCAGCTCCCACAGCTTACTTAACTGCAAACTGCCTAATTTCTATGAATCTAAGTTTCTTCATTTAAAAATTTTAAAAGGTTATCAGTATACGGTATAAAAAAGGGGTGGTGGTCATAACAGCTTTTGAGCAGTCTCATGAAATTTAAAGTGCTCTTTTCACAGTTATCATTATATTAAATATAATAAATGACTTGGCGGTTACTGAAAGCCTAGATATTTTTGTCTCAGTTCCAACATTCTGGCCTGTAGATAGCATTCCCATCTTACAGATAAGTCACTAATGTCATGTGGTAAATAACTCTGAAAGTGCTCACATACTGCATGAGAATAGGGCATTACAACTGATGAAAGCACCATGATGATGCCTCCCAAGATGCCCTCCATAGTTTGAATTAGTGAGGTTTGATTGTAGTTCTTTTTTTTAAATATATTTTATTAATTTATTCATATTACATCTCAATTGTTATCCCATCCCTTGTATCCTCCTATCCCTTCCTTCCTCCCATTTTTCCCTTACTCCCCTCCCCTATGACTGTGACTGAGGGGGACCTCCTTGATTGTAGTTCTTAACATTGAACTCAACATGCTGTTAATTCCCATACTATGTGTGGGCAGCCATCACCCAACTTAGTAATTTCTGCTCTCTATATAGGGTCAAATATATTCCTTAGAAGGAGAGCCCAGAGAACCACTATCTACATTTCTTTGATCCCCACCATGATAATATATGCAATAAAAGAGTTTCTGTTTTTAAGAAAACTTAATAATAGAGTTGGGTATATGTCTCCCCTATGTCAGTTTAACTTGACATTTGTCTCCAAAAAAAAAAAAAAATCCTGTAGGTGAGAAGCTTGGAAGAGTCTGCATGGTGTGTACTCATGCAAAGACAAGGCTTCCAGATACACAGCTAGAGAAATTCTTAATGAGCATTAAACTTTATGACCAAGACAAATGATACAAACCGAGACTTTTACCACTGCTGCCCATCTCCACCCCCACCCTCACCCCACCCAGGTATTAACCTTAATCATTATATTTTTTAAAAGCAAAAGTCACAGCTGTTGGATTTCATTTGAAAATCACCAACCCCTTGGCACTTTCAATGACTCTTTCCAGTTTTCTTGGCACAACCCTTTTACTTTCTGAAGGAAATAGTATTTTAGTATAAGAAATTGAGAATATATTAAAAAAAATAATTAGTGAGGCAAAAGTAATCTGTAGTTCCTTAGGGCAGATTGTTTGTGAAGGTGACCACACCCATGCTGCCTGTCCCATAGGCTCTTCTGTTAAGGTGAGTTTGTCATGGCACATAACTAGAGATCAAGGTTGGTTTGCTGTCCTCATAAGTCCTCATAAGATGACTCAGAGCTTTCAACTTGTTTGCTTGGAACTTTCAATCTCTTTAGTATTTCTAAAAGTGTTGTCTGGTTAGATAAGCTAGGTGAGGGAAATCTAATTATTATCTGCCACAAGGGAGTCTTTCAATGGAAAATCATTTATATCAAGACCAGAGAAGATACCAAACCAAATGAAGAAAGAAAATCAATAGCTACCAATATGATACAGATGTTGACATTATCTGATAAAAATGTTAAATAGTCCATCATAAAACTGTTTCAATAAGTATTCAGGAGCATGCACATACTAAGAGAGTATGTGCAAAATCAAGGAAAGAAACAAACTACACAGAGGAACCAAATAGAAGTTTTAGAGATAAAGCTTGCAATAAACAAAATTCTAAAATTCACTGGAAAGTCCCAACAGCAGACTGGTGAGGATAGAGGAAGAATCAGTGGAGCTGAAAATTAAACCATAGAATATACTCAACCCAAACAACAGAGAGAAACAGACTGAAAAATCACACGCATGGAGGTTGAGATGAAATCCCGAGGCTGAATTAACAGAACCAAGGGAAAGATAAGAGGAGGAATAAACAACACCAGGGATGTTTTTAAAAAGACACAGGGAGGCTTACTGGGACAGAGGGGAGGGCATCCTATTGGGACTCTAAATGAGAGACGCATGGGAGAACAGCAAAATAAAAGGATACAGAGGGTCCTAGAAATCTACAAGTTGAACAATATGATAGGCAGATTTGGGCCCAGGGGTCCCGCTCAAACTAAGGCACCAGCCAAGGACAATACAGGAGGTAAACTTTAAACCCCTTCCCAGATCTAGCCAATGGTCAGAATATTCTCCACAGTTGAGTGGAGAGTGTGATATGACTTTCTCACGTACTCTGGTGCCTCACATTTGACCATGTCCCCTGGAGGGGGAGACCTGGTGGCACTCAGAGGAAGGACAGCAGGTAGCCAAGAAGAGACTTGATACCCTATGAGAATATACAGGGGGAGGTAATCCCCCTCAGGAACAGTCATAGGGGAGGGGAATAATGGGAAAATGGGGGGGGAGGAATGGGAGGATACAAGGGATGGGATAAACATTGAGATGTAACAAGAATAAATTAATAAAAAAAAAAAAGACACAGGGAAAGAGCAGGGTGTGGTGGCTCACGCCTTTAATCCCAGCACTCGGGAGGCAGAGGCAGGCGGATCACTGTGAGTTCGAGGCCAGCCTGGTCTACAAAGTGAGTCCAGGACAGCCAAGGCTACACAGAGAAACCCTGTCTCGAAAAAACCCAAAAAAAAAAGACACAGGGAATCATATTATTGTATGTTCACCTAAAATTACATATAATGTGCATATGTACACAAAGATTATATAGATTAAATGAAGTTATGCCATCTAGAGTGATAATGGCCCCTACAACAGCCATAGACTAACAAAACCCCAATACCAGGCATGAGAAGGGATCTCTCAACTTCTTGGTCAAAGGTGTCCAAAAGAGACCCTCAAACAATAGACTCTCCCCATTGCACTGAGTTGCCTTCCAGAATATGAAGGTAAGATCCTATTTTAACAATAAACAAATCCTCTAAATTACGTGTTTGTGTTTATATGACACCTCATTCCTTTCTGTTCCAAAGCAAAAAAAAAAGGCTCACAGACTTTTAAAAATGTTGGTTAGACACAAAATTTGATAACTGTGTCTCCTGAAGCACACACTAAGTTTATTTTACCAGCACACTGAGTAGAATGTGCTTGTGGTACATTATGCAAAGACCCTCAAATTCTTCATGGTTTTGCATGTCCCTACGAACTCACAAGGAGAGCATAGTACATTGGTTGATAGCATAGACTCTGAAATAAGATCACCTGAGGTCAAACCCCAAATCTACCCTTTATTAGCTGTGAAATACTGCCTATGGCACTCAACTTCTCCAGGTTTCAGTTTCTTCCTAATAAAAGGGGGAAAGAATAGTGTTTATAAAGGTGAAATGAATTAATGTACCTAAAATACTCCAAATAATGCCTGCTATTAAGCCAAGTAGAAAGGCTAACTGCATCTGTTTGGTGAAGGCCTAGATTCCGCCCAGAAGCATGTAGACAAGAAAGTGATTTTTGGCCCTCTCATAAAATTAGGAGGGAAATCTCACCCTGTCTCACTATTTATCAATGTAATAAAGTTATGTAGTAGAGCAATCAGTGTGTCACTGAAGTCTGTAGCCAGCTACACACTGCCTTCCCAATAAGCCATTTCTGATAGATGAGGTAAAAACTTACACATAATTTTTCATAAGGGTTTTTTCCATAGGAGCTGCTTTTAGCTGCATGCACATGTTAGAGATTAGCACATCTCTTTCATGGCAAAAAGATTGGCTTATTTCATCATGGCATCCGAAAGACTCAGTACATGCATTGAAATTTTTGCAACCCTTGACTTAAAAGAATTCCTTGTCTAAAGGGGTTTATTCTTGGGTTTCTTACAGTTGTAAGTCAAAACAGAAGAACATGGTTTGCAGAATACTGTTTGTTGTGTTTTTAAATGGAGTTTAAAATAAACTGTTAAGACATCTATTAAACTATGAGCTTAGAGTAAACTATTTGAGGTCCATCCATGGACCAAACCTGGAGGAATCCACCGAGCTTGCTGCCCACTGCCGAATCCTGCAACCTGTGGGTCGTGGGCAGGAACCTCTGATCTCCCTCACTCCAATTCCCCAATGTCCTCTTGCTTCCTTCTCTGGCTTCCTCTTCCTAATTGATGGTCCTTTTTGCAATACAGTACCGTGGGCAGAGTCACTGGAGCCTGTCTTTTGTCTTGGGCTGAAACTTCCTCCCTCTAAGTCTATCTAAGATCTTTATCTGTTTGTAGAGGCAAATTCTCAGTGAGGTCAGGCCACCCAAGATTGCTTTCACTTGGGCCCAGCCTAAGGCAAGGTTACATTCTCTTCAGAAGACCCCATCTCAAAAAATGTAATCTTTACCTTCTTTCCTATTTGAAGTTTCTTTTTATCATTTATAATGACTGAGTTCATTTTGGAATGCCTATGTGGAACAGTCTAGGAAAACCATGCATTAATCTATCTCCTTTATTCAGCCATGTAGCAAGACCTGATAAGCCAAAGAAATTATTCTATATTGGTCAGACTTCCTGCATCATAGAAAACAGAAATCTAGATACCTAATACATCTTTCCTCAACTCATATCTAATTAGCATGTCAACAATGTATTTCAGATGGCTTCCACAGTTCTATGTTAATCAAATATTCTTAGACTACTTCTAGCAAATCCCAGAATCTACTGGAAACTCAGGCAGCTGAGCGTTCTCATTACATCTGGGGTTATCCTATGATCCGACAAGCCAGGTGTCAAATATAAGCTCTGGAGAACAGTAGGAATGGAATTCTAGGCACTGCCTCTCGTTTACAAGTACTCTTGGGGTTCAAGGACTGCCTAAGAAGAGACACCTCTCCAGAATTCTTAAGAACATCTGTTCTAGTCTGGTGGAAGCCTCACAGATTTACAGGAGCATAGCTATAAACAAGAAGACAGCTAGAGCTCTTCCAGCTGGGGCCCATGTGTGCACTGAAAAATGTTTTCATTTTGAATGAATTAAAGGAGTCAAGGGCAAGGTAGTTGAAGGGGGAGGCCAAGGCGCACTCCAGCCTCTGTGTTCTGATAGGGTGGTCTGAGTCACTCAGCACAGGGTTACCTTTTGTCTCCACCATTTATTAGTTGTACAATATTAACGATGCTCAAACTTTGTTCAACTGTAACACTAGTCTCATTACAGGTTTGTTTGGGATGATTGAAGGCACTAGAAAGCCTAGAATAGGGCTGCTAAAACATTTTGGCATTTCTGTCATTGAAGAGGCGTTTACAATACGCTAAAGAGAGGTTTACAATAAAGTCTGGAAAACAACAGCTACTAAAATGCACTGTGCCTTCCGTTGTTCTTCCCTATTTGAAACACTAAATACAGTTATATAAAAATATATAGGTAAATGGGTGAAGTGATAAATACCAAACGCAGAACAACTCCAAAATTTTATACAGATATTCTGCCTTCACAGGAAAATACAAACCTTTAGTCCTTAAATATGTAGTGACTTCAAAAAATACCATGTGGAAGAGGGTATGTAGGTATGGTGGGGGAAGCAAAAATTTTACAGTATTAAACTTCCTTTTAAGTGTTAATCTTTATTTTATTTTGCTTAACATTTTTATTAAATTTTTTTTATTTTTTACATATACATTTATATTATTACACATATATAGAATAACCTACCTATAGCAAGAAGAACCATGACACAATCAGGAATTATATAAATGTGATGTTTTTAGTGTTTTGGCTATTTGTATTTGACAACCTTGAAGAAAACATCTTTTCTATCTTGGTGCATCTAAAATTCTGAATATAGATCAGTATCTATCATATCTCATCATTATCAACCTAAAATATCTATCTAGATCTAAAAATATCTTAAACCCTAAACAACTAAGCTTAATTGTAAATCTAAACTATCTGGTTTTCAACCTCATCAGAGATTTGAGAAGGAATAAAATTGATTATGTGAGTATGCTGGAAGTGCGTGTTAGTAGCTATCCAAATGAGAAGATGACAGAGACAGTTTGCTACCTGAACAGTCATCCAAAACTCTCCATAACATTGGAGCATCATCTTCAGCCTTCTGTCCCAATGCATCTGGTAGACATATTTGTGAGGCAGGAACTGTTGAGGTCTTGCTTACCCTGTTTGACAGACTTTGGCCATCGATCTGCCTGTATCCAAGCTTTCCCTATTTAGGCAGAATTCTGTCTGTGGTAGAAACAAGGACATTTTTCCCAGTGAGTTGTTTGCCACATTTGAAGCCATCTCCATAAGGAGGTTCTTTGATGTTCAGCATCCTCTTTGAGGTAGGCTGGGTGTTGCCAGGAGTTAACCTGTCTCATTGTCAGTGAATCTTTAAAATAATAAAAATATTTTTAAATGCCATATTCTGCATGTCTCTAAGGTTTTTGAAGACCTTATCTAATTATCCTACCGTATCTTTCCATAGAATCATATCTATCTGTTGCACCCAACATGTGTATTCTTATGATAAAAATACACTAGTAATTGATATGACCATGATTAGATCAACTAACAATTAACTTGTATAACTTATTTATCCTAAACAGCCTGCAATAGCACTTTTAAAGTATTGGAAGTGAATCTTGTATTATAATTGAGTTATATGGGTACAATACCTCATATTAGAGTAGAAATACATATAATGTGTATGAATAATCTTACATTTGTATTCTATACCATTGTATGTAAAATTAAACTTATTTTGTATCTATATACAAAATTCTATACCAGTGAATTAAAAACAACCTTGTGATATGACAATTGAGAAATTAAGTTGAGGAGTAGATTTACTAACCTAACTTTTTGTTCTATTTTCCCTATATATTTCTATATTCCTCCTTCTTTCTTTTCAACCCCCACCTCTAAACCCAAGAATGGAAGATAAAGATAATAACTTGTAACCAATTCCCATTGAAAATAACCTTCTGTAGCCCAAGAAAGCAACCAAAAACCTACCCGATCCCCCTTAAAGGAAATGGGACATCATACTCTTAAGGTTTCTTCTGCCTGATTTGGGACCATTAATATCTTTGTAGGGGCCCAAATAAAATTGAGCAAATGGTTAAACAAGCTAGGAATAGCAATTGTGGTCCCATTTCTAACTGTTGAGAAACTCTAGGCTTAATTGGAGTCCTGTGTGAGACAGACAGTCTAGAATGCTGGACCAATTGGGATTGGAAGCTTTCTTCGAAGATGTCATGGGAGCTGTTTTGTTCTGTTAAGGAATAGCAACTGAAGCACTTGGTGCTGGAACATGAAGGATGCAGGATGTCAGTGTCCAGCATGCTGAGAGGAATGAATCCTGTCAGGTCTGATCCAGTGTCAGTGTCTGAAAACATATGATTTCTTACAAGCATTATACAGTCCTAAAATTATAAATGCATAAGGTGTGCATGATACACAGAACAATTAAGGCTGGTTTTTAAGTGTTAATCTTTATACATATAGATTATTGCATTTCCTCCAGCTTCAACTGGAGGCTTCTTTTTCCAGTTGATGGTGATGGAAAAAAGAGACCCATAAGTAGTCAATGTGCAGAGATAAAGAGACTGTGGGATGTTTAGCTCTCAATGGGGGCATCTATATCACACTTTCCTCCCAAGACTCAAGGCTCACCATGGAAGAGGGACAGAAGGAGAGTAAAATCCAAAGGTCACAGATGTCTACAGCAGATCATTCTCTGGATGTGACAAGGCCTCTGAACACATGAACTCACATTGACAGTGACTGCATGCACAAGACTGTACACGGTCAAGCTAGACAAAATCCCAGCATAGATGGGGGAGGGGCCATAAGGCCCCAGCCCTAGCTGCAGAGCTACTGGCAACAGATGACTGTTGGGAGACAAGAATTCAATTTTCCTTAGGGACTCAGCCCCTGAGGGTTGAATCCTATGGTCCAGTAGAGGAAAATGAGCCCACGTACACACTGACAGCAACAAGTGGACTCAGAGAATTGAAAAATAAAAAGGGGACACATGAAGTTGGAAGTAGAAAATGATGAATATGGGTAAGTTAGGTATTGGATGGAATGAAATGGGGTGAATTTAATAAAAACACATCTGCAGGTATAAATTCTTAAACCATGTTTTAGAGCAATCAGGTTGGCTAATACCTGTTACTCCAATGCTTAAGGACAGAGATGGGTAGATACCAGCGCAGGGAGGCGAGCTCCAAGTTGAATTAGAGACCTTGTCTCAGAAAATAATGTAGAGAGCAACAATGGAAAACTCATGATATTGACCTCTGGTCCTCATATGAGCAACTTGGGTGAATGTACCAGCAACACATGTACGCATACATGCATACACCACACATACATGCACAGACACACATAACACACACACACACACACACATACACACACACACACACACACACACACACACACACACACACACACACACACACATGCTCCCACAGCCACAGGGAAGTGGAAGCCCTCGAAGATGACTTTAAGAGGAGATGTGAGACAAAACAGCAGGAAACACTGCCAGAAAACATCTCATTGTATTTAAGTTAAAATGTCTGTCATTCTGCTCCTAGGAAGGGCAGCTGGAACCCACCCATGAGGCCTGTCCAACTGATAGCACCATTTATCTGCCAATGTCACTGAACTCGATATACCAGTGACTTACAGCCTCTGCCTAAAGAAATGCTTGTGACAAGAAAAAATAAAAATTAAAAAATAAAAAATAAAAGACATCATTGTTAGTCAGAAAAATCCCTTGGAATGCATAAGATAAGCATAGAAAGCTTGATCTAGATAATTCCTGGCCAATCTCAGCCTATGGCTAATTCATGTGAATCTTTAGGTCACTGAGAGTATGGAAAGAAGATATTGGACTACAGGGACAGTACTTCCACAGTCACGCAAGATGGAGGGTTTTATAGTGTGAATGAAAACGGTTCCCCATAGGCTCATAGGGAGTGGCATTATTTGAAGGGATTAGGATATGTGGCTTTGTTGGAGTACTTGTGGCTTTATTGCAGGAAGTATGTCATTGGGGGGTTGGGCTTTGGTGTTTCAAATGCCCAAGCCAGGCCCAGCATCTTTCTCTTTCTATTTCCTGTGGTTCTGGAGGGAGAACTCTAGATTACTTCTTCAGCACCCTGTCTGCCTGCATGCCACCATGTTCCCCACCATGATAACAATGAACTAGACCTTTGAACTATTAGCCAGCCTCAGTGAAATGTTTTCCTTTATAAGAGTTTCTGTGGTCATGGTGTCTCTTCACACCAATAGGACATTGACTAAAACAAGGAAATGCCTTGAGACTTGGATTCTACATTGGACACTAATAAATTTACAATTTTCCATCACCCAGAAGACAAGTGGATTTTCCAATTAAGCACAGCAGTATAAGGTAACAGGGTTAATCGTGCATATTTAAATACCAATTTGTAAAATGAAGAATAGAATTTATCCAATCAATACCATTTACAGGCAGGAAGGCTATGTGCCGAACCGTGGCATAGTCCCGTCCAAACAAATATCCCATGGGAGTTCTTTTTATTGCCCAAGTGTTCTGAGGATAAAATACACATGATTTAAACTTGGCTGTCTTAACAATTTATAGGTGATCAGTGGCATTAAATACATTCATTTCGCTGTCCAAGCTTCACTACTACCTGCAGATTTCTTCTTATAAAACTGAGACTCTGGTCTACACCAACTATACAATGGCTCCTTGTTCTTCTCTCCCCTGAGCCCATGTATGAGTTTATGAGTACCTACGTGTGTGTGTGTGTGTGTGTGTGTGTGTGTGTGTGTGTGTGTGTGTGTTTGTGTGTCTGTGTTTGTGTATGTGTGCAGACATGCATGATACACGGGTGCTTGCATGTTAATAATAGCCATCTTAATGAATATGACCTAATACCAGTTTTAATTTTCAAATTAACTTTTGAAGAAGTGCCTATTTGGGTCATTTGCCCATTTCTAATTGCTTTCCTTGGTTCTGTCATTAAGTTTTATTTCTCCGTTCTATCCCTATTGTATGAGATTTTGATACTTACCATTTGGCTTTTGTGGCTACATTATTTAGCTAATAAACTATTCAACTTTGCATCTTTGTAGCAAATGTCAACAACCTTTAAAACTTCTGTTTTTAAGGCTGAATGATATTATGTTGCATGCATATGACATTTTGCTTTGCTGTGTATTCATGAAGCAACTGAAGGAGTTCCAAATTTTAGCTATTGTGAATAACCCTTTCTTTGAATGTAGGAATATAAATACCTTTTCAAAAATATGCTTTCAGTGAGATGTATAAATCCTAAAGGGAACTTATGAGATCCTATGGTCTATTTTTACAGTTTATGAAACTTCCATACTGCTTTACAAAGCAACCATGCCATCTTATCGGCTAAGTCTCAGAGTTCCCACTTCTCTATAAACTTGAAAAAAAAATCAGTTATTTTTAGGGTTGGTTGGTTTTGTGTACAAGTACCCGCCCCATGTATGTATTTGTGTGTGTGTATGCATGTGTTTGTGTATGTGTGTGTTAATAGCAGCCATCTTAATGAGTATGAGCTGATTACCACTTTCAATTTCCAATTTGTAAATTTTTGCATAAATGTCTATTCAGATCACTTACCTATTTTCCAATTGAATTCTTTAGTTTTGTCATTAAGTTTTACTTCTCTATATTCTCAGTGTTAATCTCCTCAGATATGTAAATATTTATAAATAGTTTCTCCCATCTTGCTGGTTGCCTTTTAACTGCGTTCATAGAGTTTTTTGATGCAGAAAAAAATTAAACGACTGTGAAATTCAATTTGTCTCATGCTTCTTTAGTTGCTTAGTTCTTTGGTATCACACCCCAAAAATCTTTGCCAAATCCAGCACCATGGAGCCTTCCCTTTGTATTGTAAGGGCTTAATCATTAGAGATGTTTTCTTTCCTATTATTTTTATTAATTCTTTGGGGGGGGGTTGTTTTGATTTATCTCCTCTTTGCCTGTTCCCTGCTCTCCATACGTAGTGTTCCCTACTGTTTTCATGTCAAATGTATTCAATTGCCCTCTCTTGTTTCTCACATCATAAGATCCCTTCCTTCCATTACAAGGTTCCTTTTCTACTTCATGAGCTACATGACACAAGTACATGTATGTGTATGCATATTTTTCTTCACAGATGAACAATATTCTATTGTGTATATGTATCATAATCTATACATTCATCTGTTCATGGATATCTAGGCTGTTCTCATATCTTGGCTATATAAATAGTAATGCAAAAAGCATGAATATGTAACTATCTCTGCTGTATGTTGACATAAAATCCTTCAGGCATACACAGACGAGTGATACAGCTGGAATACACAGTTGCATTGTAGTTTGCTGAGGAGCCTACTCATTAAGTTCAGTAGCAGTTTACCAGCTTACATTCTCCAGAAATGGGCATGTCCTGAGCCCATAATTTCAATAACAGTTATGAACACTCTAGGCTTTCATTTCTTCACAATTCCATGAACTGTTAGAATTGATATTAGATAAGAGAATCAAATAAATGCAGGCACTGATGCTGATGGCTTGCTTATTCTCTGAACCAGGCTCAGGAGCCAATTAAAAGTTCTTAATGTGGATACTCTCAACTATACACTCACTGGAAAAGCAGAATGCAAGCTTAAAGGGCTGTTCTAGTTATTTGATAGATTTGCACTTGTGAGGCCATTACTCCTGAAACTATTAATTCTTGGTTGGTTCCATTGCATCAGAGGTGAGGCTATGCTCTTTACCCAGTTATTTTTGCCTAAGTGTTTATAGCCATTGATATCAGGGTACAGAAGAGAAGATTCTATCATAATTCTCATCTGTAGGCATATAACTAAATATTTTCCTTCATAAATATTTAAAATATTTAAACATATTTTTTATTTAAAAAAAAAAACTGTCACTTTTTTTTTTTCTCCTGAGAACCGAATCCCAACAGCTGCCATAGTAGTACCAAGTAGAGCTGTGTACAATGACCAACACCACAGCCATTGATGCACTTTGGCTCATCTGAGCCAATGTTTGGCCTGAAATATGGCAAGTATTCCTTTTATCACTAGAATATAGGCCAGGAAGAGAATTGACTGAGACCTGTAAGGATGGCACTATCCTTGAGAAGAATAATGAAGAAAGTTGAAGGAGAAGGTAAGGAAGGAGAGGAATACTAATCATTCATTGTTTTCATTGTTTTCATCCCTTTCAGATGACATACTCCCCGAACTTCAGCTTCAGCATTATCTGGCAAGGGTTAAAGATTGTTGACTGGGTTATACTCATGCAACTGTGATCACGTCTTGTTTTCCACTCATGCCTGCAGGACTTTTCCTCAAGCCTTAAGCTAAAGGGCTTATGAAAAAATAAATTAAACTGAATAAATGTATTAAATATGGGACTCTAAATGAGAGACGCATGGGAGAACAGCAAAATAAAAGGATACAGAGGGTCCTAGAAACCTACAAGTAGAACAATGTGATAGGCAGATTTGGGCCCAGGGGTCCCGCTCAAACTAAGGCACCAGCCAAGGACAATACAGGAGGTAAACTTTAAACCCCTTCCCAGATCTAGCCAATGGTCAGAATATTCTCCACAGTTGAGTGGAGAGTGTGATATGACTTTCTCACGTACTCTGGTGCCTCACATTTGACCATGTCCCCTGGAGGGGGAGACCTGGTGGCACTCAGAGGAAGGACAGCAGGTTACCAAGAAGAGACTTGATACCCTATGAGAATATACAGGGGGAGGTAATCCCCCTCAGGAACAGTCATAGGGGAGGGGAATAAGGGGAAAATGGGGGAGGGGGAGGAATGGGAGGATACAAGGGATGGGATAAACATTGAGATGTAACAAGAATAAATTAATAAAAAAAAATAATGTAAAAAAAATATGAAATTGAATGACTGTAATCCAGCCAGGTACCTTTTGGTGACTATAAGTCAAATATATAAGTATTCATATATGTATACTACTCCTCGGTGAAAGAAATACTTTCAGCATCGGGAGTTTGAGTTCAAGCTTATGAAATAGTTAACCTTCAGAAAAAAAATGTAATTCAGCAACAGCATTACAATAGCATCAAACCTGATTTTAGTCACAAGGCTATGGGTAAACTGTCAAGTCTTATATAAGACATTATAATTTATTACCAAAGTTTAAAGGCTTTTCTACTAAAGTCATGAAATGCATAATATATAGTTAACTCTTGGAAGAAAGAAGCTTTGCAATTTTCCCCACAAAGCTTTATTTTATATTGCTTAATATAATAGTCAGAATTACCCAGAATGAACCACGAAGACATGAAAGATGTAGATACACAAGAGGATATGTGTTAGCTGAATTTGTTTGTACAATAAGAGGGGATAAATTCCACAACAATCTGCCTATTGCCTTAGGGAAGCCTGTAGCTTGGCTCAGTAAAATCCATGGAATCTGATGACACTAACTCTCAATCTAAATCCCAAACCCAAGCCTGAGAGTCTGGAGAGGAGTAGCAGGGAATGCTACCTGTAGAAGTCTTGGAGTACAAAGAAAATTTGGAGTTATACTATCTAAGGGCAGGAGAGATGGGCCAAGCTCCCAAAGAGGTAGAAAGTAAGGCAGGGAGGAATTTCACCTTTATTCTGCCATTCTGTTCAAACAGAGCTCTCAACTGAGTGGCAGCGCCCACTAACATGCCTTTCCCACTCATTAGGCTGACTCAAATACCAACCTCTTCGAGAAATGTTGCCACAGATAAACCCAGGAATAACGCTTCCCAGGTATCTGAGTACCCTTCATTTCATTCACATGACTCCTAAAATTAACAATCATAATTAATCTGAATGACCCCACTTTGGGGGCTCAGTGTCTTCTCCGACACTGTGAGATACTAGGGGAAGAGGCAGAGTGTAGCCTCTGGTTTCTGCATTTAAAAAAAAACTCATCAGTGCCCCTAGTAATTACTCTTAGTTTTTATTTTTACTTTTAAGGCTTATTTATTTTATTTTATGTGCATGTGTGCTTTGCCTACATGCATGTCTGTGCCCATGTGTGTGCATTGCATACAGAGGCCAGAAGAGGGAGTCAGATCATCTGTAGCAGGGTTTACAGGGTTGTTCCTAACATGAGGGCACTAGGAGTCAAAATGGCTCATCAGGAGGAAAAGCCAGTGCTCTTAACCATTGAGTAATCTCTCCAACCCCCTTAATTTTTATGAAGCATTATTTCACTTTCTGTTATGAAATTATTATTGGAACATGAATTCTTGACTTAAAAAAGTAGCCTGCAAAAATATCTCAAAAGGCTAGAGGATGCTAATATCCACGTATAAGTGAGTATATACCATGTATGTCTCTCTAGGTCTGGGTTACTTCATTCAGGATGATTTTTTCTAGTTCCATCCATTTCCTGAAAATTTCATGATGCCCTTGTTTTTAATAGCTGAGTAGTATTCCATTGCGTAAATGTACCACATTTTCTTTATCCATTCTTCAGTTGAGAGACATCTAGGCTGTTTCCAGTTTCTGGCTATTATGAATAAAGCTGCTATGAACATAGTTAAGCAAGTGTCCTTGTGGTATGGTGGCATCTTTAGGGTATACGCCCAGGAATGGTATAGCTGGGTCTTGAGACAGAATACAGGATAATGATGCTAAAATCCACAGACCCAAAGAAGCTAAGCAGCAAAGAGGCCCAAGGGAGAATGCTTGAATCTCACTCAAAAGGAGAAGCATTGGAGGTGGAGGAAAAGAGGAAACTGGGTAGGAGAGGGGATGAGAAAAGGAGCAGAGGTAGGGATTAGAAGTAGGGAAAGCAAGAGAGTAAGGGCAAAGGGAAGCAGAAATCACAAGTGGGGGACTTCTCTCAGATGTGCCAGAGACCTGGGATAGAGGAGGCTCTGGGAAGTCTATGGGGGTCACCCTATATAGCACTGAAATGTAGTCTCCTGTAGTCAGGCAGGACTTCCAGAGGGATAAGGACACCAACCCACCCACAAAACCTTCAACCCAAAATTTGTTCTGCCTACAAAAATGTACAGGGACAAAAATGAAGCAAAGCTTGAGAGAATGCCAACCAAAACCTAGCTCCATTTGAGACCCATTCTATGGGAGAGAACCAATCCCTGCCACTATTAATGTTACTTTGCTATGCTTATAGACAGAAACTCCTTTAACTCCTTTAAGAGGCTTTACCCATCAGCTAATGGAAACAGATACAGAGACTCAAAGCCAAACATTAGACAGAGCTCTGTACATCCTATGGAAGAGTTGGGGAAATGATTGAAGAAACTGGAGGGGTCAAAGACACTACAAGAAGACCTATAGAGTCAACTAACCTGGGCCCATGGGGGCTCACAGAGACAGAACCACCAACCAAAGAGCATGCCTGGACTTGTCCTAGGTCCACTGCATATATGTATCAGACGTGCAGTTTGGTCTTCATATGGGTCACCCAGCAACTGGAGCAGGTGCCCTCTCTGATACCTGCCTTTGGATCCTGTTCCTCTAACTGGGATGCCTTGTTTGGCCTCAGTTGGAGAAGATGCACCTAGTCCTGCGGTGACTTAATGTTCCAGGAAGGGCTAGTGCCCATGGAGGGCCTCCTCCTTCTCTGAGAAGAAGGAGAGGGAAGGGTGGGGGAGGGGTATGTGAGAGAGGACTGGGAGGAAATGGGGGGGAGGGCTACAATCAAAATGTAAAGTGGATAAATAAATAAATGGAGGGGGGAAATCTAGGGCATGGGGACGTCAATGACAGTCGACGTTGGAAACAGAGAGCTTCCTGAAAGGAGAGTTAGAAACAGGCAACATAAATGAATAACAAGCATTTTAGAACAAAATAGAGTAGATGAAAGGCCAAAGTAATCAGACAATTTAAAAAAAGATGTTCTCTACTTAATGAAAATAATATCTGAAAATTGAAAGACTCTTTTATGTCAAATCAAAAAATAATTCAACATGCCTTAATAAAGTTACAATCATTTAAAGATCAAAATATATCTTATAAGACACAGAGATTACACACACATGTGATCTTAAGTAAATAACCTTTTCACTAGAAGAAGTTGAAAAACACTAGAATAAAACCTATAGTTTAAAGTATGAAATTTAATTCTCTAGTCCATTAAGATATGACTATTGTTTCAAAGATGATATGCAAGAAAACATAAACACACCAAAAAAATAACTAGGAGCATTACTCAAGTCATAAGCTAAACAAAAAGAAATTTCAGTATGTAAAAAGAGGAGACAGAAAGCTCAACTACTAAATGTTATTAATTTGTACATATATGAATGCTAAGGGCTCCCATAGACAAAGTAACCATGAAAATGCATCTAAAATGGCTTACTATTAAGGGTTTAAAAGTACTTAAACTAGCAGGAATATGCTAGTATATTCAAAATTATGATGACAAGATTTGAGGGCTGTAAGTAGGAAGAGCAGTAAATTATTTAATGGAAGAAAGGAAAGAGAGAAAGTGATGGCTTCAAATAATCTTTATTGTCTAGAGTGGGGACACCAAGAGAAGTGGGGTACCCAGCCATGAGTGCACTCTGTGTATGAGAAATAGCTGACTTTATTCAGATTTTGAAACAGAGATCTGAAAAACCATTAATAAAAGAAAAATTACTATAGAATTTTCAAATTTGCAAATAGAATAAATATCAAGCAAACCAACCAGTTTAAAAAACAGATGTAGAAAGAACAAAAACATTAGTAATTAAGTGAAAAGATTGTCTATATAGGATTATATTGAATGTGAACAGACATAGTTCCCTATTAAAATAAAGACTGTCATGTTTCATTAAATATTTGTTTTGTGCTTTATAAACCACATTTATGATGAAATTACAAAGACAAAAATTAAATCAATCAGCAATTACCAGAAAAACACAAACTAAGAAAATAGAAATGACAGTATTCTTATCAGACAATGTGATTTTTTATATTAACAATGAGAAGTTACTAAATCAAGTTAATGAACAGATTTATCACCTCCTATATGTGTGTTATTAAATAAGCCACTATAGAACTTGCCATAAAAGATTCTTTAAATATTTTTGCTTGTGAGTTTAGCTTTAACAGCTAAGCTATCTTTAATATGTAAAAATTAAGTGTAAAAATAACTTGTCATCTAAAATATAAAAGTCATATACATTATGTAATATAAGTAACTTAAAACATGAGGAGAAAGAAGGTAACAGTATAGAAGTGTAATAAATGATTGAAGATGTTCTTACTGGCTTAAAATGTTATAGCTGTAAAGTATGTAATGCAAGCACACACAAAGGAAAATATTTCAGTTGGTAACTAAATATTAAGGAAAGAAATGTAAGCATATCATCAAACAATCATCAAAATGCAAAAAAGGACAAGAAAGTATAGTCTAATAATGGAACTATGAAATAACCAGATGCCTCATACACAAGAGTAGGGGTGGTAATTTTGTATATAACAACAACAACCTCAAGCATAAATTAATTCAATTCCACAATCAAAACTCATAAAGTAATTGTATTATTTTTAACCCAGTCATTTGTTTTCTAGGAAAAATTACTGTAGAGACACAGGAGCTAAAAGTAAAGAAATAGAAAATGTTCCATACTAATGAAAATCCTAAGAAAATAGGGTGGCCATATTATATCATACAAAGTTAAATTTTGATGATGGCGAGAAACAAATACTGTGATTATATGGTAACAAAGAGGTCAATTGATATAAAGGGTATAATGATAATTTATTCACATAACATAGAAAGATCTAAACATAGGAATAAATACTAACAAATCTGAAAGAATAAACTGAAAATATAATATGACTGGTGAAGTTAATACCTCACCTTTAATATTGGATCATCATGAAGAATATCAATTAAAAATTACTGAAGAGTGAGAAGGGGGAAATCCTTCCTTGGGTCTAAACTCCACACAGAAATGCTTATTGGTAATATCATATGCTTACCACCTGCAAAAGCAGTACCTGACATACTGGTGTCCCACAAGAGTTTTCTGAATTTTCCCGATGGATGTAGATGCAGAACTAAAAATAAACAACACGAAATGGAATTTGACAATATATCAAAATACTTACACCATTTAACACATGGTAAGTAGACATTTGACATCCTAATATCATATAGCGTCTTAATAATCATTAATACTATGCAAGGATTATAAATGATGTGAGCATTCTTTATCATTGTCATGGAAGTTTGAGAAAATTCAATTAAATGAAAACTGAAAAACAATGGGTAGAAATAGTGAAAAAGAAAGTCTGTTATTACTGATATATGTTCCCTTACTCAGAAAAACAAGTTAACTGGACAATTCTACAACCACTAAATTGTTAAGATGTACTAACTTGGACTTAATATTTTACTTTCTAAGACAATGAAAAAAAGGAAAAAAAATATTACGCAAGTATGCAAGATAGGGAGATAGCTATTTAAGCAAATGGACAAAGTGTTTGGAGTTCTCATGTCTCAGAGAGTCAAAGGAATGACAAAGGGAAAAAAAGACAAGAAAGCCAAGTGAAAATATGTATATATTCTCTTATTTAATTACACATACAAATAAATTATATTAACAGAATTAATTGAAATTTTATTAACAAAATAGTCAGCAAATGATCACCGTGTTAACTAGAAAAACAAAATAAAGAATGAAGTGATAAGAAGTTATCCTTGATGATTCCAACTCCAGGTAACATTGGTTTCAAAGCTATTTTCTGCCAGCAGTCTTTGGTACGTACGGATCAGCTTACTTAGCTAACCAGTCTTTCTCTGCAACACACCTACACAATGGTTATCAGTCATACAGGTGCACTCTGCTTGATTACGGCTCCCTGTCAATAAGCCCCATTAGATGGCTGGCCTCCCTTGGCTCGTTGCTCTGTTAAATAACTGCATGATTACAATATCTGATTGCTGCATTTAATGTCTTCTAACCCCATTGAAGCATGCTGATAAAACAGGACCTGGTAAGAGTCTCCCGGAGAACTTTTATTCTGCCAAAGCATCTCCCTCCTCATTTTCCATTCATTTGACTAAGATGTTCGTAAGTGTAGTTCACTGAACATGTTTGGAAGGGCACTCATGAGACCCAATTTGTGGTTGGACTAATGTAGTCATAGAAAAAGAGGAGTCAGACAGGTGAAATGATGTTGTTGGTTTTTTTTTTTTTTTAATCGAGTAAACTTTGCCTTATAAAATAACAATGTTCTTAGAGAATTTAAATCATCTTAAGACTAAAATAACACACTTACATTTTTGTTTTAAATTTTGTTATAAAATATTTTAACTTTCAAGGCTGAGGTGTGAATTATGCACACTTTAAGAGAAACTTCTGTTCTACAACAGAAAAATGCACCCTTCCACATCCTCACTGTGGTGGTTTATATAGATGTGGCCCCCATAAATGCATGTGTTTGAATGTTTGTCTCACAGGGAGTGGCACTATTAGGAGGCGCGGCCTTGTTGGAGTAGGTGTGGCCTTGTCGGAGGAAGTGTGCCACTTCCGGGATGGGCTTTCGGGTTTTCTATGCTTATTCTCCACGCAGTGTGGAATCAGAACCTCCTCCTGGTTGCCTGGGGAAGACAGTCTGTCTCTTCTTTGCTGCCTTCGGATCAAGATGTAGAGCTCTCGGCTCCTCAGGCACCATGTCTGTCTGAATGCTGCCATGCTTCCTACCATGACGATAGTATTGGACTTAATCTCTGAAACGGTAAACCAGACCCAATTACATGTTGTCATTTATAAGAGTTACCTCGGTCATGGTGTCTCTCCACAGCAATAAGACTAAAACACTCACCAAGTAAGTATCTCACTGTACAGTTCTCTTATCTGGTTATTATATTACTTCAGTTGTTTGAAGTCATTTTCCTCCTGCCTGGGAACATACTTTTACTTTGAAGAATCTGTTGCCAACCAAACTGTGATTGATTTGCAGTATTGATCTTTGGTTCTTTTGTCTTTTGTCTTTTTGTTTTGGGGTTCTGTTGGTTTCTCATTAGGTGAGCTTCATAATCACTGTATTAAATTTTTAAAATCAAATGCAAAAAGAAAAATATTTGAATATAAGAAGAGTTTTCTCTTTTATTTCACATATGATCAACACACACACACACACGACTTATACATATACATAATATATATGTACATTTCCCTGCATTTCTGATTTTGTGAAGCACAAAGCTTAGTCTTACATTTTGTTTTCAGTTTCTACAAATCAGTGGAATTATAAAGTAGAAACATACACATTTTGTCTTAAGATAGTTTATTGTTCTTAAATTTAACTAACCTATAGTTATTAATTGTTATTGTTTCATCCACCTTTTTTCTAACTAATTTATAGTTATTAATTGTTTCATCCATCTTTTTTTTTTTTTGAAGAAGTGAAGAGCTACCTGGAGATGGGTGACAAGCACCTGCAATCCCATCACTTAGAAGGCTGATGCTGGTGCATCACTAAGCCCAGAAGCTGGAGACAAGTCTGGGAGTGGTGAACACCTGTCAAGGAAAGAAAACAAGGCTTTTAGAATCAAAGCTTAGAAATCGAGGGGAAAGGCAGTAAACTGAGCTGTTTATCTCCAATCTGCAGTACTTAAGTTTTGATTGTGTGTGTGTGTGTGTGTGTGTGTGTGTGTGTGTGTGTGTATGTGTGATATGGCTTTGAAAACCATAAATCATATGTTTGTGTTTAAAATTCTTAAATCATAGCTAGATCCATATGAGACTAATTAAAGTAAAAACACTTAGCAAACACCACACCACAAGGTGATCTTCCTCATGACCTCAGCCGTCTTCTTGAGATCAGCAGAGACTTACACAAAGGGATTAGAGAGAGGCTGTGGGCCTGAGTTCTTTGCTGCCAGTTTTCATGCAAGAATCAAACTCTGGTGATAAGACACAAGCTACCACTGTACAGCTGAATTTCTCTCTAGGGACTAATAAATCTAGTTTATAGTTAAAATTAATTTTCCCGATAATACAGATTTGACCCAGTTCTTTAAGGAAAATGTGTATGCCGCATTTCATGGTGAAGATGCAGTGTCCTCTCCTTCATGTTAGCAAGCAATATTTTCACTACTGACATGATTGTTTTGTAGCGCTACTTTTTCCCATTTCTCCATCCTAGAAGCACTTACAGATGTGTCAGCACATCCTGACATATCATGATATTCCTGGTACTTGTCTTCCCTGCTAGACTGCAAACTCTGTGAGATGAGAATCCTCATCTGGCTGAATTTCAATGCCCATAGTATCATAGGCCTTGTGTGGTCCTCGGCACAGAGTAAGAATTCAGTATTTATGACCAAGGAAAGGGAGAGTTGGGAATGGGGAGAAGGAAGGGAGTCAGGAACCGCTCAAGCATGTGAAAATGCACGGGGCCTCATTATTCACTACGTGGTCCCTATTATTATAGCTGTCACTGTTCACATTTTGTGGACAGAGTCATTAAGTCCATTTGCATGCCTTTGCAGGGACTTCATTAGACTTTCAGACACTGTGGCAGGCCCTAACCATGACAAAGCCGTGTTTTCAGGTTAGTATTGCTAGAATTAAAAATTACCGTGATTTCTTTTCTATTCTATACTAAGCACGGGCCCCATTTGTTCCACTTTGTTATATGTTGCTGTGATAAAACACTGAAATGCTAACCAAAGACAACTTTAGGGGGAGAATATGGTTTATTTGACTGATTAGGTTATAGCCAAAACAGGAAATCAGAGGAAGAAACCTGGAGGCAGGAACATACACAGAGACCATGGAAGAATGCTGCGTATTGATTCTAGGCTCATGTTCAGCTGCTTTTCTTATAGGCTAAGGCTTAGACCTGCCAAGGATAGTCTCGCCCACACTAAGCTAGCCCATACCTTTTGAAGCCAAGAAACCACTCCATATACATGCCCTCAGGCCAATCTGATGGAGGCAGCTCCTCAGCTGGGGTTCCTTCTATTTTAGGTCTGTCGTGTTGACAACCATGATTAGCAATCACATCATATAGAAATCATTGTTCTCCAGAGATACCTATGCCAAGAATAATACATTTCTGATATGTTGGAAGTAGATTCCATTAAAGAGTAAATTTCTTGTTTCATAAACTTCAACAAAACAAATTTGATGTGTTTCTGTGTTTCATTCAGAGTTGTGAAGATCCAGTTCAAGAGAGCTTCCTACCATAGAAAGAGCATACTCACTCAGTTGTAAAGAGAGGCGGTTTTATCTTCTTTACACTTCTTCCATCCAAGTACTAACCATGCCCGGGCAGGCTTAGCTTCTGAGATCAGATGATATCAGGCACATTCAGGGTGGTATGGTCATAGACTTCTTTACACTTCTCACTCTCAGCTTTGCATGTCTGACCATGGGAAAACAAGCATTGGTATTCTATTTTCCTGTCACGTTCCTACTGAAGTCCACATAATTATCTAGAGTATTACAATAGTGCATCTGCTTTGGGGAAATTTTACACATTTCTTAAATCCAATGACAGAGCTGTTGATTACAGGCAAGCTGTATATGCCCCTACTGTGCTCTTGGAGTCATTGTGCCATGTTGAACATTGTGGTAGCTCATAGGTATCATAGCTCTATAGGACTATTGACTAATCTCCTCCGTTGGAAGCTTGCATGGCTACTTCTAGTGCCATGAAAACTAGTCCTCAGGGAAGTGACCCTTAGGTTAGAACCTAATGGGATCCTTTTGGCTCTGTGTCTGAAGTACATGGTGTCTTAAAAAAAAATAGGGAATTAATTACCTTCAACCCCATAGAGGCAACCAAGAGCAACAGCAATAACCTAGCATGGTTTGGGAGTCTCTTGAACAACTCTGACCAACTACTTAAAAAGGAGACTTCTCATGCCTCGTGACAGAGTTTTCCTAAATAGTCTGTGGTTCTTGGAAAGAAACATTGTCATCCCAGACAGGAAATTTTTACTTCAACTATATGTATATGATGCATATGTATATAAACAGACTTAGCTATATTATATGTAAGTTAGGCAAATAGATAATATCATTCTCTATGGCTTCTTCAGTCATTTTTACTGTTATTTCACCTTCCTCTGTGCTGTATTTATGAGCCTCTTTCTTCTCTGAATAAATCTCCCATCACCTATTTTTCTTCAAATAAGCTATTAAATATTGGTATTAATCTCCTCTTTTACTCAATATTAACCATAATTATATATACAAATGTGTATGCTTCTATATCTATGCGTGTACATGTGCATGTGTGTGTGTGTATTTCTTGAGTACAGAGAAGTGAGGATGACTGTCAGGGATTGGTGCTCTTTCCACCATGTAGGCATCAGGAATTGAACTCGAGTTATCAGGCTTGATGCCAAGCTCTTTTACCAACTGAGCCATCTCAACAGCCCCAAAAACATCTTTATAAAATCCTCTAGTTCTGTGTTTGATCAGACAACTGTGTACTATGGCTTAATCAAGTTGATATACACAGTTTACGCATCAGATAGACCTATTTATGTCACAGGTATTTGAGCTTCCAGAAATTAATCCCTTTCATATCATTCTACAAGATTAATAAATTATAAATTTTGTTTCAAACTATATCACAAAATTTTAATATGATCTTTTCTCATGTATAACAAAGACCTTCTTTGGAGGAAGTGAGGACATTGTCTCAAGTAAATTCAATTATTCAAAGATAACAGAAATCCCTAAAGCAACACAAGAATTTTTTTCTGTGAAACTGTAGGAGGAAATCAGAATTTGGCAGCATTCTAAGGTCAAATGTCTCTGTACTGTACCACACAAATATGTGTGTACAAAATTGAAGGCAAATACACATACACATGTACTCTGTGCTATAATGTATCATTTCTCTCTTTTATTTGTTTCCTTCCTTATTACACCAAGAAATACACTTTATTGGGAATTTAAATTCCCTGTAATTGTTTTGGTTTCTGAAATAAGATCAAGAGAAACATGAGAGCCCAAGCTACACACATGATCCTACTGCCATGAGCTCTGCCACTGTACTGGACTTTATCCACCAAACAAGAAACTATTCCAAAATAGAAAATAAGAAATGCCCTGAGTACCTTGTTTCTACACTTCCTACCTGAAATGGTGCCAAGTAAATGTGCACAGAAGCACGTTGTCCTCAAGGCCCAGCTACAGAGTCCCAGATTATGGTGTCCACTTTAGCAGCTTATGGATGATCTAGAAGCAAGTTGGACAGTGAGATACATGGAAATTACATCAGTGTCATAAAGTGAAAAGACTTCTCACCTCTTAGGGGATGAGTTCCCAGGTCAAGGCCATTCTCCAAGATGAGGTATGTCTGGTAACTTGGAAGAAGCAGTAAAGCAAATGGGTCTTTCTTGGAGTCAGACATTTTCAATATGTGACCCCCCAGTGCATCAACTTGGTCTGTAATGAAAGCGGTTTCTTCCTTCACAGCGTCTTCCCCTTTGGGATATTCTCAAAGGAGAGCTGAAACTATGAGCTGTGAATTCAGAGGGCAGAGAAACACAGGCATGCGATCCAACACATACAACAATACAGCAAAATCATGTGATCCACGAATGATATATTGACATCATGGTGCCTTGGATACTTTTATTACAGTCATTAACAAGTGTCTAAGAACTCTAACAATTGGCTGGAACTTAAGATGAAACGATTGTTATCTGATTCTGTTACCTTATAGAAAACCTTCAAAGCCGAAAGAAAATACTACAGATAAAAACAGGGGGTGATGTGGCTGCCTCAGAGACAATCTGAAAACATTCATTAAAATGTAAGTCATAGTCATGATAATAAGCGCATATGCTTAAAGGCGTAAAACACTTTAATTAAAGCCGAGAATTCTCTGTATTTAAGGTGCTAGAGGATTACTTGGGGTTCTTATTAAAATTCAGATTCCAGCATGCACTGAAGATGGCAAGTGCTGTGGGAAGCTACAGCCTGTGTTGCTTATCAGGTGAGTGCCACTTCTCAGGGCATCTCTGCTTAGGTAAACCTTCAGCCTGCTGCTTCTGGACAACCATGCTCAATAAACATACTGTGATCTCACTCCACTCGAACAAGACCCACCTCCAGCACCAGTTCCTCAGCCATGCTTCTGCTGTCACCCAGCATGCTCCTTGTTTGGAGTGTATAGCTATGTGAATGGAGAGTTTAAGGAGTTGATACTTGATAGCTTTTGGGGAAAGTACGGATGTTTTGATTCTATTCTTTATGTATGTATATGATATAGAAATTATTGCTTTTAGTGACAAAGCCATTGAGTTTCACAACATGAACCGTGAAATTGCTTGCAGTCTCAGTGGATTCCTACCTTGATCATCTTGCCTGGACCACTACATCAAGGAGGAACTGAATTTTGGACCTTGTAAACACTGCACTCTCATCAGATCCAATCAAGTGGATATAGCAGGAATAGGTGAGCTTTTGGTGAGACCTGGTGTTGCAATAAAAGATCTTTTTATAACTGACCCTAATAAGGACATCACTCATCTGAGTACTAGTGACCTTCAAATAGACTGAAGTGTATAAAAGAAACTCTGCTTAGTGAAGATGCTCCACTTATGAGCCCATGAAGAAGTCTACCTGACAAACAGAATGCCAGATTTCTCTGAGATCAAGCCAATTCCAAACGTGTCCAAAGTATACGCTAAGATGACTCATTGGTGGGCCAGATGGCTCATCTTGTTTTACCAGCATCTTTTGAGACCAGAAGAGAGACACCCCTGACATCCTTTCAACATTTCTAAGATGGTTTATAGAAGTCAAAAAACCAACTGTAGAAAGCAGAGGATGGAGGACACCAAGAAAACAGGCCTTTCAGTTCTACACATTCAAAACTCATATGAACGGAAGCAGCTTGCACAGGGCATGCGCAGGTCCGCACCAAACCTTCTGTGTATGCATTATGGCTTCCAGTTTACTATTTTTGTGAGAGTGTATAAATGAGTGGGCCTCTGATTGCTGTGCCTTGTATTGGGCTCTTTCCCTTCTTTGTGTTTGTATTGTCCGGCCCTGATATGATAGTTGTCGTTTTATCTTACTGCATTTTATTTTGTTATTACCTCTTTGAGGCCTGTTTGTTTTCTACTGAGAGACAGAGAGGGGGTGGACCAGGAGGGGAGGAAGAAGGGGAGGAACTGGGAGGGGTAGAGGGAAGGAAACGCACAATCAGGATATACTATGTAAGAAAAAAAAATCTATTCTAAATAAAAGGGGGAAAGACAAAAATAATCATTTTGTACTTATAAGTATTACTCTAAATGTTTTGCTATGCAACACTAGCTAAGGCATTCTGAAAGTGGCTGCTAATGCAAGGATTTTTGTTGGGGAACTCTAATGATTAATAAATTTCCAGATAATACCTGGTTTCCCTGTCTCTTAGATGAAGTCTTCAGAGGATAAAGGAAACCCTGTCAGTTTTACTCTAAACTTCATCTACACCAAAGAATCATAAGCTTCTCGTGAAGAATCCTAAGGTTTCCCCTTGAATTTCTTTGCATTAACCTAATCTTTCTTTTAAAATGAGTAACAAAGATCTTGGTTTTGTGTTGCTAACAGCAGCAGTATAAGTTAGCTCTCAGTGACTAGAGGAATGGCTCACGAGGGTCTTCTGTAAGCTTGGGAGCCTGAGTTCAAATTCCCAGCATACATGTAAAAAAAGGTAGGTATGGCTGTGGCTGCCTCTAACCCCAGCTTTCTTGAGAGGCTGCTGAACATCCAGCATAGCCCAAATGCCATGCTTCCAGTTCAGTACGGGACCCTATCTCAAGGTGACAAAACTGAGGATACAGGAAGACAGCCAATGTCCTGCTCAAGTCTCTATGTACACATGCTTATGTGCACTTTCATGTACATGCTACATACAAACACATACAGATCTTTAAGTGATTACTGATCACATACTGCATTAGCTACTTTTCTCATTGCCATGTCAGAAGTTTCTGGTAAAAAGCAACTTAATGAAGGAAAAATTTATTTGGCTTTACAGCTCAAGGAGATACCTCCATCAGAGAGGGGAACGTGTGAAGGAATGGGAGGTGACTGGGCACAACACTGGCAATCAGGAAGCAGAGATAGATGCATGCTGGTACTCAGAATATGTTCTCCTTTCCAGTCAGTTTGAGTTCTCAGCCTATAGGATGGAGTTACCCACATTCCGAGTTGGCCTTTTTTCTTCAGTTCAATATCCTCATAGACATATTCAGAGATGTATTTTCTTGGTGGTTATACATCCAATCAAGTTGACAATGAAGATTGACTGTCACACATCCATGCTTTCCATCCCTGAGACTGATAGTTGACATCATTGTTTTGTATAGTTTATTCCTTAATGACATATTATCTATACTCATTCCTAGATACTGGGCAGGCACAATTATAAAGGATCTTTACTGAACCTATTCTTTCAAATGTTTTGTGAAAACCATCATTAGAAATTAGAAGAAAAAAATGGTGAGATTTGATTATTACCCAAATTCAATAACATAGAAAATGTGAAGCTGACTTATGGCCTTTAGGAATTCAACATCATTTGTTTTTAAAGTTCCTTTTATTTGTTCATTCATTTTGTTATTCAATATTAATGCATGCGAGCTGTGTCCTAAACCATTTTGTGTGTGCTAGCCATACATTGATTCCCAGCACTGAAGGAACAGCTACCTGAGGAGATCACTGTGTTTACAAAGTCACTGTGAAGCAAATAGATAACCTTTCTCTCCAAGTAATAATTTATCCTCTTGATCTCCTCTCTAGGACAAATATTGATGCTCACACAGCTGTGAATTGCTACTCAGTTATTTCAAATAATAAATAATAAATGTAATAAAAAGTTGCTTTGATGGCCAGTATCAGAGAGCTGAATCAGCTAAGTTGAGGCAGTGTCTGTAAGCACTGGGCAATGACTCTCCTTGAAGCAACCTTCCCGAGCCCTCAATCTCTGCTCTGTATTTATCCTTGCCCAACCCAAAAGCCACCCCATGGAAGAAAGCCAACCCCTAACATTATTAATGATGCTCTGCTATGCTTGCAGACAGGAGCCTAGCAGAGTTGTCCTCTGAGAGGCTCCACTCAGCAGCAGTTCAAAACAGATGCTGAGACTCACAGCCAAACCTTGGGTGAAGCATAGTGAGTCTGGTGGAAAAGTGGGGGCAAGAATAAAAGGACCTAGAGGTGACAAAAAGCTCCAGAAGAAGACCAACAGAGCCTTGTGGAGTCTGAAGCACCAACCAAGGAGCATGCATGGGCTGGACCTAGGCCCTCTACACAGATGTAGCTGATGGGCAGCTCAGGCTTCATGTGGGTGTCCTAGTAAGGGGAGAGAGGGCTTTCTCTGACATGAACTCTGTTGCTGCTTTTTGGTCACTTCCTCCTGGGCAGGACTGCTTCGCCAGGTCACAGTGGAAGAGGACATGCTCAGCCCTGATGAGACTTGATGAGCTGGGGTGACTGGGAAGAGATCCATTTTTCTGAGGAATAGATGTGATGGGGAAAGATGGAGGGAGGATGGGACTGGGAGGAGAGGAAGCAGGCACAACTGGGATGTGAAGTGAATTAATTAATTAATTAATTAAGAAGAAAATATTCCCCAGCCCATGTGTTTTCTTTCTCTTTGGTCCTCACCATCATACGTTTCTTGTTCACTCCCTTTGCAGTGCCTCAGATACTAGAGACTGCTGATTTTGAAGTAATTGGGTAGCAATTCATAAATGTATGAACATCAGTATTTGTCTAGAGAGGACATCTGGAGGACAAAGAAAGTGTGCTTTATTCCAGATCGAAGAGTCATTGCTGAGTTTGAGCTGTCTACATTATCACTTGCACATTTGGAACATGCGAAGTCAGGGAGAGAAGGGACTTTTTTCAGGACAACAGGGACCTTGTTGAATCTCCACAATCTCTTGTTGAGATCTGTTTTTCCTTTTTTTCCCTCATTTTGTAGACACCAACATAATGAACTACTTGCTTTACCCTGAATATACACCCAACAGTTGCAAAACTCATTGACAACACCAGCAACACCAAAATGATGTGAGACTTGTGAGTGACAGAGAAGTCCAAACAGCATTTGCTCACACTGCCCAGATCCCTTTGTAGGCTGGGATTCCTAACAAAACAGAAAGACAGCAATTCCTGTTTGCTGGTCAGGCTGACTTGGACAGTGATTAGTGTGTGGGAAGTCCCTTTAAAAATGTTGTCAGTGACAAGAAGGGAAGAAGAAAGGAGAGACAAGAGAATGTATACCAATGACAACACATTTTCTTAGCAATAGACCAAAGAATTGATTATTTCTTGTCCCTTTTAGGAAGACTTTTGTTTTTATAGTTTTTCGAGACAGGGATTCTCTTTATGTAGCCCTGGCTGTCCTGGACTTGCTTTGTAGACAAGGCTGGCCTCAAACTCACAGAGATCAACCTATCTGCCTCTGCCTCCCCGAGTGCTGGGATTACAGGCCTGCACCACCATGCCCAGCTTCAAGGGGACTTTTTAAAGTTCAGATGATTAATCTCTAAGACTGTAAGGTTTTTGACAAATTATCTGTTGTACTTCAAATTAATTTATTTCTTAAACACATAAAAAGCTCTGTATTAACCATAGGAAAATTAAGAAAATAGTGACCACAGTTTCTAGGTTCTGTGACCCACAGAAGGAGGTCTAGCTGAGACAGCCTGAGTGGTGTATCATCCCCAGGGCTTCATGGCAAGTGTCCCGCAGTGTATAAAAGCAATTACACTTCTTAATCTTGGCAAGTTCTCTTCATTTCCTTCTATTATATTTAATCTTCACAAGTTTAATTTTGTACTCATAGCAAGAAGCTACACTACAACTCCATTGCTTTAATTAATCACTGATAGATAATTGATCTCTCCTCAACCCAAAAACCATTGTTATCCCCTTGTCTGCTCCACTACATCACTATGGGCCTAAAAGCTATCCTAGGCAGTTCCAGGTTTCTGGTCCCTTCGTAGAGTAACAAGCTACAAATGTGCTTTCTGCTATTTCTTGCTTGGCCATGAGGATTGTCGGTGCGAGGTTTTCAGAGGGCTGAGAGGGAGAGGGACATAGGTCCTGTAACTAATTAGGTTTTATGAAATATATGCAGCATGGGACTTAATCCAGAGACAACCAGAATACCAGGTGGAGGAGGGAGCAGAGACTACTGAAACAACAAATAGCTGCCAGCTGGGCGACTCCTTGTTTCGTTTCCTTTCCATCAGTTTCTTGAGGAAAAATACAGCTTCCTCTTTTACCATGATGTTGTTCTTCATAGAAGCAGATCTATTAAAGCACCGGAGACAGGGAGAAAGCAAAGACATTTGATTATTTGGTCTAAATCCTTACTGTAAAGGGAGTAGAGTCTTCCTTCTGTTTCCATCAAACAAAATATTGCTCAGCATTTACTTACTCTGGATGCATCTTGGCTTTTTCCTTGGCTAATTTACTGCTTCAGTCAACCAAGCATCATTTGAAGACAGATGTGCAGACCAGTGAAATGCCCATGTCTCTCCAGGAACAATCAGAATACATACACAACATAGGCAAGCTCTTCATAGACCCTTACTGTGCTAGCAATTCCAAACTCAAAGTCTTGTGAGCAAAAGAGATACTGGCAAACAGAACAAATTCTTCCATTAGAGTTGCCCTTGTGTGTGAGGGAGATTTTCCATAGATTAATCACTTTCAAAACAAAAGATTGGCCCTACCCAGACTTCTTCCTTCCTCTCTGGCTTTAACTGTTATGTTTAATTGTCTCCACTGGGCATGAAGAACTATGGACAGTGAGATAAAAAGCTCTTCTGCAGCTCTTGATGACTAATCACTCCGGACTAATAATGTATTTGGTCCCTCAAATACAGTATTTACTAAACATAATTGTACATGACAACATCCATAAAAGAAAATTCTTCCAGATTTCTTACTGTGAGCAGGTGCTATTCTACACATTTTACATATGTTAACCTAGTGAAGTTTTTATCCATAGGGAAGGTGAAGCACAGAAAGAGCAGGTCTAGAGTCACACAGTGATTAAGTATATAAAGGTAATCTTAAAAGCAATGTCATTAAATGAAGAATAGTACAACTTATCACTTAATGGAAAGTTGGCTTGGTAAAATGTACGCTCTCTCACAGAAAGAGAAGCACCCACTTGTGTTATGAGAAGCTTCTGTTCCTAGCTATTTGCTGGCAACATTAAATTAGAACTGTCCTCAGAAACTGTTCTAGCCACATCTGGAAAGTTGACATGTGACTACATGGATGGTGTGATCCATGGTGGCTCCATACCCCTCCTGCTACATCAGGAAGAGAAAACCCAAAAGGTCTGAGATACTGGAGTTTCCCCAAAACAGTAATTCAAGAGATTGTGAACTCCCAACTCAAAAACTTACTAAATGGCTGTTGCAGTGTGCTTATGACATGCACCCCATAGGCTCATGCGTTACAGACATGTAATGCTGTGGTGCTAGTGGGAAGTAATGGAGCCTTCCGGAGACGGTGGTTATCAAGGCATACTCTTGAATGGGGAAATTGGCACTCCCTGCCTCTGCTCTTTCTCCTCTTTGGTCTTTATGAGTGAGAAACTACTCTATGTACCCTATTCCCACCTCCCTTGATGTTCTGTCTCACCACAGGCCTAGAGCAATAGGATCAAGTGACAAACCTGGGCAAACATCTCTAAATATATGAGCCAAAATAAGCCTTTCTTCCTTCAAGTTACTGTGAACCAGGGATTATGTCACAGCAGCAGAAAGGTAACTGACACAAGACTCAGGTAGCTAAGTTATCCAAATACTCATTCTTTCCACACCCAAGAAATTCCTTGCTATAACACTTGATGTTTTCTGGCCTATGAATAGCAACATTTAAGAGCACAATACAGAAAAAAAAAACAGTGACTTCTAAATGCAGATACATACTACCTCCTTCACAAGGTGCCAGTGTCTTATGAATTCTAAGCTACCTCTTACCCAAATGAGTTATGGAGACCTAGATCCTCTAAACAAAAATGTTGTGCTTAAATCCTAGACAAATTCAAGGTAACAAATGGCCTCAGTTTCCAATACATATAGTAAAGGCAATGTATGGCTCCTTGGCATGTGTCTTAGTTCCTCACTTCCTCCCATAGATAATGAGGCTGCTTTAGTTAAGAATTCTAAACTCTCGAGTGGGTAAATCAATTATGCATTTAATGATGGAAGTAGAGAACAACACAGGATTTTTGTTTTTCACCTTCTGTATCCTCCATCTGGAAACATCTCAAATGTTTTGGTGATCTAGGGGGAAAAAAACAGATGAAAGAATAATCGCAAATACACAATTGATGGTGAAGAGCCACGGTAGTTTGAGAAGATTCACTAAAGACAACAGTCAGGATGAGCAAACACAACAAACCGATGAGCAATGCTACCAGCATGAACTGAGCATCCACTGTGCAACAGGAACCTTCCTAACGTCTCACACACTTTCACTCATTCTCTTCACAGGGAAATCGTGAGATAGACAGACTTTTACCATCCATATATTTAAGCGATAAGACTAAACATAGAGAGGTTAAGTACGTTCCCAGGGAAGTTCTAATAGTTAAGAAGGTATCTCGGTCCCAGAATCTCTGAGCTAAATCACTGAATATTAATTGCATCTTAAAGTGTTTTTTTTTTTTTTCCTGCCTGTCCTCTTTTCCGGCCTCATAGATGAACAAAGAGCTAGCCAGTTCATCACCTAGAGGAAATCATGGATAGGAGCATCTTCGGTAGTGTTTCTGAGTTGAAGAAGGGGCCATTGCTTCTCATACAGATTTAATTTTTAAAAAATGTCACCACACAATGGTCATACTTGTATTGCAGAGAGCTTCTGAACATCCTTACCTAACTTCCCAAAGCTGAGTAGTTAGTGTCTCCTGTTTGTACTTCTAGCTATGGTACTGTAAGATCCTGTGAACAACAAATACACCAACACAAGTCACGTGCAACACAGATGGAGCAGCACATTTGATATCTGACCCTGTTTTATCCCACTGCATCCAACCAGTAGGAATCTGTTGACTAAAACGTGTCCATTCCAATCCCTCTTCAGGTTTTCTAACATTAACCTAGGGAGAAGAAATTAAAGCGATTTGACAGTGGGAAAAAAAAGTCAACTGAGTCTTTGGAAATATCTACTGCAAGACTTCAAACTAACTCCCTTCTCTTTAAAATTCTAGGATGCTTTTGGAGCTGTCAGAATTTGACCATTAACTGGAAGAAAAAGAGAGCCCCAGTCTTGTTTACATCGCTTGTTATTGTGTCATGGATGCCGATAAGTTTTCCCAGCAGATGGTAGGCACAGAATACACCTTGATGATAGAATAGCTCAGAACAAACATAGCTTCTGCAAATCTGGTTCGCTTGCTGGTGAGAGAAGCAGATGAGAAAACTTTATTCACATTTATTCAAAATTTTCTATTTCAAGATACACAGCCTGAAGTATAATAGGCATGGAAAATATTCAGATTTGTTACCTCTTGAGCTATTTTATGAGTCCCAGAATTCATTGACTATAATCTTAGCATTGACACCAGGTTGAAGACAAAGTTCTACCCAACTCAAAACTGTAGACTTAAAATGGTATGCAAAGTCTTGTTATAGTATTTGGCCTTTTCAATCAATTTAATTCTGGAGTCTGCCATAAACTTTATGTTTGGCAAATACATTTTGTTTGTTTGATTTATTGATTGATTAATGATGATGATGGTTGATTGATTGATTGATTGATTGATTGATTGACTTTGAGACAGGGCTTTTCCTCTGTGTAACAGCCCTGGCTGTCCTGGAACTGGCTTTGTAGACCAGGCTGACCTCAAACTCACAGAGATCTACCTGCCTCTGCTTTCTGCGTATTAAGATTAAAGAAGTGCACCACACTGCCTGACTATAATACAGTTTGGGGGAGGGGGTTTCTTGTTTTGTTTTTCTTGGCAAAGCTTCTCAACTTTAAAACCAAATAGTAATGCATAAATTTTAAAATATTCCAAAAGGATTTACTTAGCAGTTTTCATTTAGGAAATGTCTAATAAATAGAGGAAAAGTACCAAGTGATAATATATTCTACACTTACTCTCAGGCTCATTCTACATGTGACTTTTTAAGTCCTCATTTTTAAACATTAAAGAAAATCACATTAATCAGGCAATTATCCTGTTTTCTTCTACTCTGTGTCCACCAAGTCACTTTTGGAGAAAATGTATCATATCTTCTAGAAACTTTCCAAAGAGATCTTTTCAGCAGGGGCTTCATCCCCAGTGTAATCATGACCCTTTTCCTTATTAAAAAAAATGTTTTACTGAATGAAAGA
The DNA here is from genome assembly GCF_903995435.1 of Acomys russatus. NCBI lineage: Eukaryota > Metazoa > Chordata > Mammalia > Rodentia > Muridae > Acomys > Acomys russatus. The sequence continues at coordinate 55,204,898 of NC_067141.1, forward strand.
ATTTGTATGATTTCTACAAACACATAGCCTGCCTCTAGCCAGAGAACCTCATTAACTTAGTCTCAAGCTTCATTTCTAAGTAATTTTAATGATGAGAGCCCTTGACTATAACATACCCTGAAGATTCTAGATGTGTGTCTTATTCCAAATATCGACACCTAAAGCAACCATTTAGATTACTGGTCCCAGTCAGGAATTCTGGTGGCTGTACTGAGAGAATATGACTTTGAGGAAATATCTGTGTTTATTCGGTGGTATGAACTATGATATATAGAAGACATCTGTTGGCTTTGAGAGCATTTAATCATTTTGCTATTGCTAACAAAGTGGGTTTTTTTTAAGTAAGTAGACTATTGTATTCAAAAGTACAAGAAAGAATTTGCCACCAGTGTTTAATGCCCACAAGTACTAGAAGCTAGCCTTCTTGCCCACCAGAATCTACCAGGTTTAACATGTGTTGGTAAACATGTTCACTACCCTCTGCCCATGCTCTCCCACTCAGTCTCCAAGAATCATCCTATTCTTTGAAGTAGTTAAAACAAATCCCAGTTGGAAATACCACAGCACAAGTGAGAAAACATGCCAACGCCCTCTATCTAAATGACGAGTTCACAAGTTAAACCCTAAGGTCTGGCTTCAAACTCTAGGCATCTGTGCTACTACAGCTCACATCCCTCTCCCTTACCTGAAGCACATAGTAAACCTCTTTCACTGTCACGCCTGGAACAAGCAGGAGTTTAAGATCAGCTGTGGCAGGTAATACATAATAACAGACCCATTCCCATACAGGAGGGCCATTAACATCTCCCTGCTTCTACTAATAAGTTGAAGATACAACCCCAAATCCTCTGTCATGCAAAAAGGAGCACTAGGCCCGTTCCTCCAGTGTCCAATTGGTCAAACTAACTAAGTTCTCCGATTGTGGCAATTCCATGCCTAATGATGTCATTGCCTTCTCATTATGGTGTAACTCCAGACTGACCAATTACATAAGTAGAGGTTTTCTTTACTCATTCACCACCTTTCCCACTTCATGGCTCTCCCTCCAAATCTTTCTTACTTATTCTCATAAGCAGACTCTGTAATCAGACATGAAAATAGAATCCCAGCAGTGCCAAAGCCACTTCAGACCCTTCACTTAACTATCAGATGAAAATGGAAATAATTGGGCTGCACTCAGCCTATTTTTATGAAATTATTCTGTGGAACAGAACAGTCTTTACTTCAGAAAGATTCCGCCTCATCCACCTCCATGGGTTTGCTAAAATGAGGTCAGCGGTTTGTGGAAAAACAAAAACAAAAAGACAGTTGTAAGCCTTTAACCCATCATATGTAAAGCAGCCAGACTGATTCCTACACACTTAATGGTTACAGATAGAAAGCCCAAACTTAAAGACAAATATCCAATGGTGTCGCTAATTTAATAATAGAATTTCTCTACAACATTCAGGACTATACTTTAAAAGTCCTTATAAGTACACAAACTCACATTGGACTGCACAAGCGATTCCATGGTTATTAAACTCTGGGATTTCGATGACGAACCCCTGAAATGTGATCCAGAATGGGCAGTAGATGTGAGCAGCATGGATTTTCTTAACAGATAAGAAACACAGTTATCTCCGTAGCACTCACATGTGCAAGTGGTCAAGGCCAAAGCCACTGGCTGTAATCCTGATCCTCCTGGCACAATACACTTTATTTAAACAAACATCATTATCTCCAAAATATATAGTTATAAACAAAGCTCATTATCTCCAGAACATATAATTAGAATGAGACGACTTCTCAGGTCTCCAGAAGCTTCACACAAAAAAGGGAAAGCTCTCCAGGCTCCTGTTCATCCCAACACACACACACACACACACACACACACACACACACACACACACACACACACACCCCGCACTCATACACACACAGGTACACACACATAATACAGGAGCAGTTTTCTTCACTTTCTTCCAGTTACAAACACACAGGAACACCAAGGACTGCTGGGATTAATTTGATTGTCAGACTACAGGGCACTACTGAGGTCATTTAAACTACTGTTCAGAGTAACAGCACAGTGGAAAGCAATTGAAAATGGCTCCCTCTTCCTGTTCTTAGCCATGCAGCTGAAGTGGTGAATTGACACAAGTTTCTGTTTCTGGACAGCTCTGCTCTCTCTCCTTTCAGTCACATGTCAAGCTTGAGCTCATAGCTCCAGTGGCTTCCTGGGTCATCAGATTCCCCGGAATTCTCTGCCTGAGACTTCAAGTTCCACCCACTTTCAAATATGTTGCTTTGTTGATTTCCTCTCTATATTCCATATGGATGCCCCTTCCTGGAGACCTCATAAAGGAGGGGAGTCTGGGTTTCACTGAGACGCCAGATGTTATGAATCATTCAGTTCTAATAATTTATTGTCACCAATAGTACTGCAGCAAAAAGCTGGTTTGGAAAAATACTACGATTTCAATTTTATTAGACAATTTTATTAGAATTAACTTATACCCTGATTTAGTATGCAAAATATGTGTGCTTATCTGAAATATATAGAGAAAAAATTCATTTATCTGAATTTATTTGCAGGATGTCCAAACACATCTTTCTCAGAATCCTATGTGCACATGAACACACACAAGCACATGCTTGCACACACGCTCACACACATCCACGTGCACACACATGCACTTACAGTCACACATGCACACTCACACACATACACATATAAATGGGCGTATCAGAGCAACACATTGAGAGAGACTGGCAATCTGATCTTTTCAAGCCTAGCATCTGAACCATGGAGGTTCCCTTGATGTGCCAAATAATTTGAAATAAACGAGAGAATTGGTCTTAATTTTTCTTGTGCATGCCCATCACACATACACACATCAGGGCGTTGGGATAGGGCAGAGTTTGGCTTATACACACCAGCATTCTTCTACTCACCGAAGATGCCACGCATCAAATACAAGTTCATTTCACCTGTGGAAGGTGACTCTCAAGGACACACCCTGGGAGTGAGGTGTGCCAGGGAGAAGCAGCTAGCTGCCCTCCATGCCTACTGGAGCTCATGGAGCCTCCTTCACCAGGAGCAAAGTCAAACTGTGCTTTCATTGGCCTTTCCTTCAGGCTAGTGACTTGTCAGTAATGAAACTGTGCAGATCCTTAGCCTCCCGTCCTGTCACAAGAATCCTGTCATTTACACACCATTAACTGGAGGCCAAATGCTTCTTTCAGCGCATAAAAAAAAAACAACAAAAAAACAAAAAAACGGGGGGGGGAATAAAGCTGAGAGACTATTCAGCAGCTACCTCCTCAGGCAGACATAAAACCTCAAGACACAGGATCATGCCTGGCTTCCCAGAGGGAGGACAAGAAAGGCCAAAAAGCATCCAAGAGTTGTCAAACTGCAGCGTCCTTTCAGTCTGTACTTTCTTGCCACTGTCACAACAAATGCAATCTGTGTCAAAGATTTTTAGTTTTCCCTTCATCCCCAGAGGAATTCTCAAGCTGTTGCCTTTAAACAACTCGAACGTTTATAAAGCATACAAACACTCACAGTGATTGCAATGGAATGGTTTTTAGCATATCAGAACCTTAGTGTCAGACGTCTAGTAGAAAAAAAAAAAAACTTTGAAGGAGTTTCTGTTACAATGCCCGCTTTCTTTCTTGCATCATCGTTATGTTCAAAAAGAAAGGTGAGTTCTTGAGTACAGAGACAGGCAGAGCTGTCTTTCCATAGAGCCCTCAGAGAAAGAGAAACTTTGAGTGTATCTTTCCATTGCAAAAGGAAAGCCATGGTGGTGGGGGCAGTGGACGTGAAAAGAAACGAGATTGAAGCTGACCAAAATCTAGAACATGGGAGTTAAAAAGCTTGTTCTGCCAGGGAACAAGCAATCAACAAGTGAGTGCCAGGGTCCATGTCAGAGGCAGCCCCTACTCCCCGTATTATGGCAACCACAAGGAGATTGTGCTGCCTATCCACTACGTCTAGCAGGGGCTACAGAGGAAGAGGATGCAGGCAGTCCAGATGAGACTTCATAGGCTGGGGTCAGGGGATAAAGGAGTGGGACTCCCCTTTTATAAGGGCTAGGGGATAGTGGATAGGGGAAGGAGGGTGGGACCAGGAAGAGATGAGGGAGGGAGCTACAGTCAGGATGTAAAGTGAATAAATTAAAGACATAAATAAAAAATAAAGAGAAAGGGTAAGCAGGCTACCCAGATGAGACCTGATAGGCTGTGATCATATGGAGGGGGAGGAGGTCCCCTTCTGTCACAGGCCTAGGGGAGGAGAATAGAGTGAAAGAGGGAGGGAGGGAATAACGGGAAGATACAAGTGAGGGGATAACAATTGAGATGTAATCGGAATGAATTATTTAAAATTTAAAAAATAATAAAAAATAAATAAAACAAAATAAGCATGTTCTGGTAAGATCTTGTTACCATCCCTCCTTTCTCACAGAGAGCAAAGATTCTTGGTGGCTCTGCCCTACTTGGGGTGGCAAGAGGGAAGGTGGTACCACAGGAAGGACAGGACGACCGCACATGCTGCTGCAGTCACCAGCAAACACACTCCCTAGACCTTTCATGCCTCATGTGCTTTTCTAGCTAAACTAGACCCAGGTTTAATAGCACGCTTTGTAAAGTTAATATGCAGTTAGAGAAAATTTTCAGTTATATAAACTGACATATCATAAAAGAAAATATTCCTCTCTCTGTTATGAATCTTCTTCCCTTTGTTTCAAGTAGCCACAGTTAACAGAGGGGCTGTTCTTGTTTTGTCTCACCTGGGAAAATGATTAAGACATGTGCAAATACTTTTATACATGTGTGCTTCACTTTATGCAGTTGTAATTTATTCTGGAGTACATTTATGCCATTTGCTAAAAAGTCCACAATTTTCTCCACAGATTTGAGATGTCATCTCTTCATGATGGCCATGTTCACTAGATCATCTTCCAGGTTTTATTTTCTGTTAGTGTGACTAAGGCAATAGATTTTAATTATCGAGACTTATCATGGGGTTGGATTCTGATAGACCAGCGTCTTCACCCTGCTTTTTATTTTTTTTTAATATTTTATTTTATTTTTCATCAATTTGTTTTTGTGTTCACTTTACAGCCCAGTGTGTTTGCAGCCTCCTCCCTCCTCTCCTCCCAGTCCCAATCTCATGTTCCCCTCCCCCCACTTTCCCTACCCATGGGTACCAACCCACCCTGGCACATCAAGTCACAGGAGGACTTAGCTGGTCCTCTTCCACTGAGGCCAGGCAAGGCATAAAGGGCTTTATAAATTCAGAGAGGAACCATACAAAACATACTAGTCTGACATTTGCATTTCATGCTCTGTGTATTTCAACATTTTCCCATAGCAGTACATTCAGATCTAATTTGTTCTTTTTCAAAGATTAAATTGTGTTTGGTCCGGCTGTAATTTAATGAGTCCTCTCTAAGGAAGCATTAGGTGACTCAGTTGCTGGTTGTTACTTGCCATGTTGCAGTTATTGATGCATTCATCTTAGAGCAGTTAGGGGCGTATAACTCAGAAGTGAAATCCTAGCTAAGTATTTATGTTGTTACTCTTGATAGATAATGTCAGTTGTCCCCCCCCCCCAAAAAAAAAAAAAAAGAATGTGTAGAAAGCAGATGTATGTTTTCACATTCTTTCCAGTACCTAGGATTCACCAGTGTATAAAAACTATATTTCATTTTTATATTTTGTTGTTGTTGTTTTGAGGCAGGGTTTCTCTGTGTATCTTTGGCTGTCCTGGACTCACTGCTTTGTAGACCAGGCTAGCCTTGAACTCACAGCGATCTGCTTGCCTCTTCCTCCTTGAATGTTGGGATTTGAGATTAAAGGTGTGAGCCATCATGCCTAGCTATCATTTTTTGTTTTAATTTCATTAATTGTGAATAAAATTAGGAATCTACCTAACAATATAAATTCAAAGTATAGCTTTACAATGTCCTACTTACGTACAACAGGCATACAATTTTTATTGTAAATGGCCTGTCTGGATCCTTAACTCATGTTTTTAGTATTATTTACTGTTCTTGATGTGTTAGAATATGTATATGAAATTACATGTGTTCTATTCATTCACCTTTTCCATTCTTTTTCCTCTGGGATTCTTTTTACTTTGTTTACAGTATTATTATAATATTGGAGCTTTTGTATGTTTTAGACAGAGCCTAAATAAATTTCATCTTGTATTTTATAACTTTTGTGTTTTTAATCAGGCCTCAAGGGCTTGCTTCGTCAAGCTTTTGCCAATAACCAGTATTTTCTTCTAGCACTTTTACAACTTAATTATTTAAGCATGGCTGTTTTAATCAATTATAATCTATTTTGGTATAAATACATGTGATAAGAACTAGATAAATGCTCTCCCTGAATTTTTAGCTCTCTAAATATAATTTACTGCTAATCTAATTTTATTTCACTGATTTTAAATATTATCCTGTATTCAAATTTCAAATCATATGTAAGCCTGTTTGTAATCGTTGCATTCTATTCCACTGGTGTTTCCAGTAACATTTCAGTTACAAACTTACTCAGTTAGTTTGACATTGTTATATACGTGGGGTGATGGGAATGCTGGGAAATAAGACGCCATGGCCATGGAAGCGTCCCTAAGGACACCAGGGGCAGGCAATGGAGGCTGTAACAGCATGGCAGGGGTTTCCAGGAGCGTTCAGGCTCAGCACAAATACAGACCTGATTCCCAGGCAGGAGTTAAAGAAGTTGGTAGGCAGCAGAATGAATGACTAATCACCCCTTTTATGCTAACCTGCTTCCCAAGAAATCCTGCTATCTAGAAGTTTATTAAACTCGCAGACGAACTGTTTGTTGGTATCTGTGAGCGAAGTAGCAGCAGATAGTGTGGCCTGATCGGAAGAGAGACTTGTATGTCACATCCTTACATCCCTCCAGGGGACATGGTCAAATGTGAGGCACCAGAGTACATGAGAAAGTCATATCACACTCTCCACTCAACTGTGGAGAATTTTCTGACCATTGGCTAGATCTGGGAAGGGGTTTAAAGTTTACCTCCTGTATTGTCCTTGGCTGGTGCCTTAGTTTGAGCGGGATCCCTGGGCCCAAATCTGCCTATCATATTGTTCTACTTGTAGATTTCTAGGACCCTCTGGATCCTTTTATTTTGCTGTTCTCCCATGCGTCTCTCATTTAGAGTCCCAATAGGATGCCTTCCCCTCTATCCCAGTTTCCTGGTAAGTGAAGGCTTTTGTGGGACATGCCCCTTGGGCTAGTATGCAGATATAAGTGAGTATATACCATTTGATTCTTTCTGCTTCTGGGTTAACTCACTCATTATGATCATTTCTAGCTCAATCCATTTGTCCACAAATTTCGGGAATTCCTTGTTTTTAATAGCTGAGTAGTATTCCATAGTGTATATGTACCGTCATTGGGTTCCTATTCAAAATATACACTCATTATTTTAGAAATGGCTTGTGGTTGTCAAACTGAAGCCTCTTTTATGCCCATTTAACTTTCTGTTCCTGATGTCTCTGACGGTTAATCTTTTTTTCATACCTCTTTTTAAAAGACTGTCTTGTTTTCAAGCCGGAAAAGCGACATACAGAGAGTGTCCTTTCAAGTGTGGAAGCTTGGGCTTTCTTTCAAGTGTGCCTTTAGTTCTGCGGAAAGCCGCTTGAGTGGGTCCTGCTTATGCAATCCCCATACGCAGCTCGGGGGAAGACCTAAATGTAGACCCAGATGCAAGCTGCTCCATTGGAAACCAAGTTCTGTTTAGAATTGCAAACTTCATAGATCTATTAGTAAGCCTAGGATTCCACTGCTCAAGTCACCTATGGACACATCTCTGTTCCGTGGACTTATCATATGTCGGATCTTCAGATCGATGTGTGTGGCAAAGCAATGCCCCTGGGTCAGGAATCATATCGTAGAGTTGCAGAGGCAGGATGAATAACCTAGCCTCAGACTGAAGCCTGGGTGCAATCCTCCCACTCTCTTCAACCTACACTACAAGAAAGAATAAAGAATGGACTATGCCTGAACCGAATCTGCCACCCTTTTTTGCTGTTTGTCCCGTACTCTGTGTCATCAAAGCATGAACAAGCTGAATTAGGAAATGGTACATTGTTAGGATATAGTGGTCTTATTTGGAGCCTTTGGCGAAACCTCTATTGCTGTCTTCTCTTCCTTTAACAAGTGGCAGTGCCTAGTCATCCTTGCAGAGGGAAACATAGGGAAACACAGATATGCAAAGTCCTGTAAAGGTTGAGGGTACAAAGCCCAACTCTAAGAGGTTAGGCATTGAGCAGGCAGCTTCACTGCAAGAGATTTGAAGCTGGACTCACTGGGGCTCACATGGACCAGGCATTTATGGGAGGTGGCTGTGCCCACCTTGGGGAAAGTAGTCAAGATATGTTAAGCTGTCAAGCAAAGAAGGCCGTCAGACCAGTAGCCACGTGGCCAAGGCAGCAATAGCCACTATTTCTAGCTTCTATAACCATTCCCAGGGGTCTTAGAAATATGAGGTAAGGAAACTCAGAGTACAGTAGAATTTCCACAGGTTGGTAAATTTGGGTCTTAAGAGGAAGTATGACATCGTATCTAGTAAGAAGGGCCATTTCTTTACAAATGCCTGCTTTCTATAAGATTTACTTTTGTTTCTTCAAGTATAATTTTCTCCGTTAAACATGTAAGATTTTACCTAAGCCAGCCTCTTTCTCAGCCTCACCCCAGGGACAATTTTCAGACTGTTGAGTTGGTCCATCAGAGCAGAAAGGCCCCATAAAACAAGAATAACAAAGTCAGAGGCAGCTGACCTAAGGGAGGCCTTTCCTCTCCTAGAACTGAGGCCTCCAAGATTATGGCCACAGTCCTTGTTGTTAAGCAAACCAGGGTTTCCAGTGATGGGTGATTAGCATCTCCTTAAGAAATGGTCTGAGGGAAAGGATCTTGTTCTTCCGGGTACCACTAAATAAAATATGAAGTGTTTGATGTCCATACGAAGTTCGTCCCTTACTTATCACTGCCTCTTTTCAGGCCAAAACTCCTTTGAAATTACTCTAAACTCAAAACACATGAATTTGGAGATTTGAGGTGCTGTTTGTATTTTCCTACAGACTGCTTCTTCCTGAGGTTTTCACTTAAGGTCGTGAGCTCCTCAGGCAGTCCTGAAGAGCACGCTACTTGACTCATGTCCCTCATGAATTTCCTCATTAGCTTAATAAGCATCTATCAATCACACACTTCTTTTTATAGTTTTCATTCACCTTTTTTTGACAGTTCAAATACTGTGCAAATGCATATTGATTACTCTCACCACGCCCCCTACTCTCCTCTCTCTCTTCTACCGCAGTTATCTTCTGCTCCGCCCTAGAAATTTTCCTGAGTTCATATTTTCCACTTTGTTTTGTTACCTGCTGGGTCTGTGTTTGTGACTATGGAGTTGGAACTGTCCATTGGTACTGGGTAAGCAGTCACCACTTTTAACTGTCCCTCCCAAGGGCTCTCACAGGAATGAGAATCGGCACCACTTGCTTCTTCTACTCATGATTCTATACCATTGATAACAGAGATGCTTTTCACTTTGAAAATGACCTCCAACTGCCAATAAAGGAAATATCTGTGATTTAAAGGAAACTTGGGTCTTAGGAAAATAATATCCTTGCCAATGCACGTGCACGCGTACACACACACAAAGTTTGGGGATTAATATGAATAAATGTTTGATTGGTTTTCATATAACCACATTTGAAAATAAAAAATGCTGCCCTATAGATACTATTAGCATAAATAAGAAAATACAGTATATTTGAGCATGCTGTTAGAATATTTCACTTACTTTTAACCATATGATAGATGTGTGCGTGTGTGTGTGTGTGTGTGTGTGTGTGTGTGTGTGTGTGTGTGTGTGTGTGTGTTATTACCATTGTCTCATTAGTAGAGCCACTCAATATTCCAACTAGCCTTTCATCACTGGTAGTGAATTTTTCTTAAGGTAGTTATAAGGAAACCTATTTTAATAAGTTATCTTCTTTGAAATTGAGCTTGCTTGCAGAGATTCTGGCAGATCCTTACAAAATTAAGGTGGCTGGATTTGGTGAGGATTTTTGCTGTGATTTTCGCTGTTTAAATTTTTATCTGTTCTAGAGTAGTCCTCCACAATATTTCTTAATTCTTTTGTTCTTTAAAGCAAACAAATTTATTTTTCTGTCGAAGTGGCTCCATTAGCGTCAATAAAGTTGTAGTGTCCTCAAGAGCTAATTTTTAAAAATGAATCAGTAATTAACAATACTAAATGTTTTTCTCTGGGTTAAATTAAACAGTAAAACATTTCAGGCCTCTAGAATCTCTCCCACACATGAGTGTGGCCAATTTAGCAACTTATTTTCCTGAGTAATACAGTGGATTTACTCTGCTTCAATTTGCTTTCTCTGTTCTTCCATGAGCTTGTTTGCATGGAAATAAGAATTTTCCAGGCTCCCCACCTGCATAACACCACTTTTCTACTCCTTTAATTAACCGGTGCTCTTGAAATCACTTTTCAGGTACCTCCTACACTGTTCTAAATCTACCCGGAGCTCCCACTGTTCAGCTGTTGGCAGTGCCCACTACTATGCCATTGGTGGTCGACTTCCCAAAAGAGGGAGAATGGAGCAACATTACTATTTTTCGAAGGTTTGTGCATAGAAATGCAAACCACAGGCTCCCTGTAGTAACTCATACATAGGTGTTTCTTTCAAAGAATTTCAGTACCCATTGTTTAAAGAACACAAAGATACACAGCCATTGCACATGCAAAGCACACAAGACAAATCCTACAGTCCAAAACAATTAAGTGGTCTATTTGACAAGTGTGTTTTTGAAGTGTTCCTGCACATATTTCAGAGTGCTAAACATAGAAGTATTTCAGAACATTGGTTAGCTACCGAAGCTCCGCACGGAAGAACAGATAAAAATTTACAAACAAGAAGCCAAGTTCTTCTTCATGCTTAACATTGTTAACAAAAGAAACTCCCGAAAACTTTCTTTAGAGGAATGTTAAGAGATCACATCCAAAGAGCTTCTAGGTCTTTGTGATCCAGCTGGAATACAGATATGCCTTTAATCCAGGAGACAGAAGCAAACAGACCTGAGTTCAAGGCCAGCCTGGTATGGAGCAAGTATCAGATAAAGTAAAGCTTAGATGCAGGCATGGCAATATATGCTTTTAATCCCAAACAAAGGTAAGGTTAGTTTGTAGAAGAAAGCACCCATGTTTGAAAGTGATATTTGAGTGACAGAAAAGGTGATGAATCAGAGAAGATTTGACAGAGTAGGATACGCCCAACTCTCACGAGAAGAGAGAGGATAGGGAAGCTACTTCAGAGGCATTTTTTTTTTTCAGAGAAAGAAGGAAGTTTTACCAGGACATTAATAGAGAGATAGGTTGCAGAGAGAGAACTCAGGTGAAGATGAAATGAGTCAGGAGAGTAGAGCAGGTTGCTGAGTTAGTTTGAGGCCAAGCAGAGCAATTCTAGGCCAAGAGAGAAACCAGTTTAAATTAGTCAGCTGGGAGAAGAGTTTGAGCCAAAACAGCTAAGTTGAACCAGCCAGCCCAAAGCTCAGACAGAACAAGTAAGGGTGGGCTTATTGAGCAGTAAATCTCAGAGGCTAAAACATTGTAGGCCTAGATTATATTATACAGAGGCTAGAAGCTTCCATGACTAGGCCTAGATTAGCAGAGGGAGACAGTAAGCCTCCCAGACAACAATTGAGCCAGGAGAATAAAAGTTACTTCTACAACTTTCACTATTTAAATCAAAGTTCAAAAGAACAGCATGAGGAAAAATCAAATACAACTTATCAATAATCATTGTGCTTATGTCAATCATTTTCTGCTACACCTTGGTTTTGGTTTTACAGAATGGAGATTTTATGTTTTCTGTTTACCTTCTATATGTTTTGTACCTTTTGTTTGTTTGTTTGTACTTGTGTTGTTGTTTTTCAATTATAGTAGGAATAATTCCCTATTGTGTTAAAGTCCTAAACCACGATTTCTGCATATAATAATTCTGAAAGTCATTTAATTTTTTTCTTTAGTCTTTTTACATGTGTGTGCTATATCCATTTATGTACATGTGGGAGTGGTGAGATATGTTTTAGGAAGGGCCTTTCACTGAACCTGTAAGATTCTGTCTGACAGGCTGTCAGGATTTCCCTGACTCTTCCTGCTCAGCACTGGGGCATAAGCACCCATGCCCAGTTGTTATTTAAATACCAAGGCTACCACCCGGCTCTTAAGATTTCACAGCAAGCATTCTACCTATTAAGCCATTTCCCCACCCACTTTAATTCTTACTTCTTAATAGTTTGGAATTTTTCTATTTGTTAGTACAGTAGTCATGATCAATGTAACTTTTTGTACCTATTCTTTTTATACTCTATTTCTTTAGGGGAGATTTCTAGGAAGGTGACTGGTTTTGCTTTTGTTGCAATTTAGAAATGTAATTTTACCCACTTCTTTGTTTTGTAAGGACTTGGTGTAGAGTTTTCTAGTAATGAAAACTAATCATGTTATTCCATACTATCTTATGTAAAATGAATGTGTTTTAACAAAAATAATAAAGGATACAAAAAAGAAAAAAAAAAGAAATGTAATTTTAGTAAATGTGCTATGTCATTACTTGGCCTGTGAAAACACATAAAACATTCATTTTATTATTCTAGTTTTACTGAAGAATATTGACAGGTAAAATTACCCACAGTGAAGGTGCATGCCATCGGTGGAGTTTGTTTCATTTGATTCTTGTGGTACTAATGATTGCACTAAGGACCTCAAACCCTCCACCATCCAGCTATATTTCTAGCTCACAATGATATGTGTTTTGTGGCTTAGATGTGAAATGTCCCCCACAGGCTCACATGTTGGAAGGTTGGTCCCCAGGTGATGGCGCTGTTTGATAAGGTTGTGAAACCTTTAGGAGGTAGAAGCCTTGCTGGAGAGAAATGAATCATTGGAGCTGGCCTTGAGTCTTGGAAGCCCCTCCTGACATCTGCTTGTGCTTCATGGGTGCAAATGTAAGCGGTCAGCCTCCTGCTCCATAACTGTTCCTTCCTTGAGAGCCTCTATGCCATCCCCTGGAGCTACCATCAAAGTAGCCCTGACTTTTTAAAGTTGCTTTTGTCAGAGTATTTTATCACAACAATGAGAAAGTAACTAAGACATGAGTCTACATCGGTAGTTAATTATAGGAATCAAGCTAATTAGCATATTAGTTCAGTTAACATTTGCGTGTGCGCTAACTTGTAAAGATCTACTTAGTACATTTCAGGAGTACATTGTACTGATGTTCTTGTTTGATTTTGTTAGTGAAAATACAACACATGGAGGAAATTAAGAAGAAAGTCTTACAGTTTGCATTCAGTGTTAGGGGCCTCGCCCAGTGATGTTATTCTTACTATCAGAATCTCAAGATGATTAGGAGCAGTACATAACATGAAGCTGTGTGTATGTGTGTGTGTGTGTGTGTGTGTGTGTGTGTGTGCGCGCGCTTTCCTATCTCTCTCCTTCCTGCCACCAAGCTACCATCAATATTTAATTATGGGAGTCCCTCCCATTCTGATGTCCGCATATAATCCTAAAGGGATCCCAAAGTCCCCACCCTCTAAAAGACATAGTCAGGCTGTTTCCACTATCTTTATCTCTCACAATGGAGACAGAATTGTTAAAACCATAGTCAAATCCTGGCAATTACTATTATCAATAGTCCCAGACTGTGCAGTAGACATCTAGGACTCATTCACAACAGGAAGTTCATATTCTTTGTCCAATAACTTCCCCTCTCACTTGGGGTGTCCACAGTTCAACTCTCTGTTTTTATATCAATGTTATGGTTCCATATAAAAATGAAAACATCAGGATATTTTTCTGTGCCTGCCTTACTTCATTTAGCATAACATTCTTTAGGATCATTTTGTTTTGTTTTTTTTTTTTTAAAGGATAGGTAGCATTTCATTCCTTACACACTGCATTTCAATACCCACTCCTTTCCCTTTTAAAAAAAAATGCTTACTGTCTTGTCTCTTCTCCCTTTGAAAATAGAACCTTGCTATATTTTCATTTGCTATATTCATAACACTTAGTACAGGGCCAGCTATATAATATATGTGGAATAAATATGTGTTTTACAGATCAGTCATTTATTCCCAAATAAGGATCACAAAGATTTCTACACATGTTTATCCTTTTGCGTCCGTGGAGAACTGCTTCCAGGGCCTCGCAAGAATAAAAAATTTGCAGATGACCAAGTCACTTGTATAGAATGGCTATGTATTTGCGTATAACACACATACATTCTCCCGTATGCTTTAAATCATCTAGACTGCTTATGATACCTAATACAATGCAACTGCTATGCAAATAATTGCCATATTAATTTATTTAAGAAAAATGCCAAGGAAAGCAGGCTCTACATGTTTAGACTAGGCAATATTTTCAACTGCAGTGGGTAGAACTTATTGATAAGGAGCGTTGTCTGTACTTGTAAGATGGGAGGATCATATTTAGTATCTCTGTTCAATTCATCTCACTACTTCAGATGTAAAGATACATATAAGCCCATTGCACGCTTTGGCTTTTGTCAACAATGTGGTAAACATGGCAGTGCAGTTATTTCATCAACATAAGAATTGAAATTCCTTTGTACACTCAAAAGAAACATGGAGAGATCGCTAGATCTTGTGGTAGTTCTACTTTGAATTTTTCTTTAGTAGCCATACAAACTTACATCTTTCCGACAGTGTAAAAGGATTTCCTTTCTTCACGTCTATCTCAGCTTTTAGTCTTTGGAGGCAATGGAAAGGACCAGGTATACCATCTCACAGCTAAATCTGTACACATGCTCTTCTTCATCTCATGGGATTTTTGTTTGTTTGTTTACTTGCTTGCTTTTTGTTTTGTTTTATTTTTTTTGTTTTTTTGTTTTGCCTATGGATTGTAGGACTGCTTTAGGTATCATGGAGAAGATTGGTGATTTTTCTTCCCCAAGCTTTACACCTGGAAAATAAATTTTTTTTCTTCATGAATTACTACTCTTTTTCTTTTTGAAAATAGGACACTGAGGTGGTATGTGTACACTAAGTGACTAGCAACATAGTGATTGCGTTCACTGTCAACCCAAAAAGCATGCTCAAGAAAATGTTTTTAACAATCAATGAAATTTATCAATTTTATTAATTTTTAAAAATTTTTACATATGCATTAATATTATTACACACATATGCAATAAACTGTCTACAACAAGAAGAACCATGAAACAATCAGAAATTATATAAATGTTACATTCTTAATGTTTTGGCTATTTGTATTTGGCAGCCTTGAAGAAAACATCTTTCCTATTTTGGTGCATCTAAAATTCTGAGTGTAAATCAATATCTATCCTATTTCATCATTATCAACTTAAAACATCTATCGAGACCTAAAAACATCTTAACCCCTAAATAACTAAGCTTAATTGTAATGCTAAACTATCTGGTCTTCAACCCCATCAGAGACTTAAGAAGGAATAAAATTAATTACCTGAGTATACAGGGGTGCCGGTTAGTAGCTTCCAAACTGAGATGACAGAAACAGTTTGCTACATGCTCAGCCACTCAAAACTCTCTATAACGTTGGAGCATCATCTTCAGCCTTCTGGCCCAGTAGATCTGACAGACATATGTCGGGGGCAGGAACTATTAAAACCTTGTATACCCTATCTTGGCAGAGTTTGGTTGTTGACTCTACCTGCATCCAATCTTGCCCTTTTTAGGCAGAATTCTGTCATGGTAGAAATGAGGACATTTTGCCCAGTGGCTTGTTTGCCACATTTGGAGCCATCTCCATAAGGAGGTTCTTTGATGCTCATCATCCTCTTTGAGGTAGGCTGGGTGTTGCCAGGAGTTAACCTGTCTCATTGTCAATGGATCTTTAAAATAATAAAAAAATGCTTCTACTCTAATATGCAGTATTAAACCCATATAACTCAATTTATAATACAAGCTTTATGTCCAATACTTTGAAAGTGCTGTTGCAGGCTGTTTGGAATAAATAAGTTACACAAGTTAATTGTTAGTTGATCAAATTATGGTCATATCAATTACTAGTCTATTTTTATCACAAGAATATACATCTTAGGTGCAACAAATGATTCTATAGAAAGATAAGGTAAAATAGTTATATAAGGTCTTCAAAAACCTCAGAGACATACAGAATATGGCACTTAGAAACTGATCATTTCTAGACAAGAAAAACTAAGAATTTTCCAGTAGTTTGTGCACATGGATAAAAATTCATAGAATGCTAAGACCTATGAGTAACTACAATAAACCACATATATTTGATTGCTCATATCACTTATACACCAGTAGTCATTACACTTCTAAGCAGTCAGAATGGGATAAATATTATTTCCAAGCCACGTGAATCACACTTTGTCACTTATTTTAAGAGAGTTAGGTCTAATTTACAGTGTTTTGCTTTGTTTAAAATCATTCAGTCACAGAGACAAAACTGGAACACAAGGGCACACAATTCTCTGGTAATTAATCTCAATTGTACCTCAAGGGAATATGGAATCAACTAAGAGACATGTATGTTTCAGGCATGCCCATGAAACTGTTTCCAGGAAGGGAGAACTGGAATTAAAAGACTCCGAAGTGAGCTGTACCTGCCAGCACATGCCCGGGATATAGTGAGGTCCAAAGAGAAAATGCTGTTTGCTTGCCTGACTTCACTTCTTTCTAGAAAGAAAATCTACAGCCTTTGCTGCTCTGGACACCTTTCGTTGACTGGATTCTAGCATCTCCATCCTTCTGCTGTGGCCTGAAAGCCAGTGGCTCTGGGAATCTTTCTGGGCATCCGCTCCAAACTGGGGCTACCAAACAGCCACTTGCTGCTCACATCTCCAGAGTGTTACCAGCCAATGTTGGACTACCCACCCCATGCCAATCACACGCCATTCTAATAAAGTCCTTATTATAATATTGATACAACCTACAGTTCCTATCCCCCTAGAGAACCTTGACTGATAAGACCCTCAGCCTGGGTTTATTTACAATAAGATAATGTGCTTGCCCAGTTGCTTATTTTTATAAGAGGCCAAGTGGGTATTGCAGAAAAGCCTAAATAAGAAAGACACACATATTAGCAGCCTCGAATTGGGGTTTCTTTTCTCTAGAGAGTGTCTGCCTCTGGATTCAGGATGTTTGGCAGCTGTTTCAGGGCTCTCCAGGAACTGTTTACACAAAGACACCAGCAGTTCTGAGGAAGTCCCTACTTTGGGGAACTTCTTGAGCAATAAGCCCAAATAAGAGTCCAGAAAACTGTTGGGTGATAGTAACTGTCGCTGAATGTGAAATGGTTCCCCTGGAAAATCTTAAAAATAACAGGAAGGAGGACTCTACCAATAACAAACTAAGAGCCTGCATCATACAAGCGAGGAGCAGAGAAACCTCTACAGGGCATATGTTCATGGAAGCAGATATGAGGAAAAGCATCTTCTGGTGCCTTTGCTGTCAGATGTTAATTTTCCTCCATGACTGTATCATCTCACAGCCTTTTCCTGATGCATAGGTCCTTAAATTCTAAAACAGGTGACCCCAACTGCCCCTGGGTGCCAGGATAAGAACTGCTTGTGAGAAGAGGAAAATTCTGACAACACAATCACTATATCTGCACTTTCTGTGGAAAGGTAATTAAATTTGAATTTTGTTTATTTATTTATTTATTTATTTATTTTTGGTTTTTTTTCAAGACAGGGTCTTTCTGTGTAGCCTTGACCATCCTGGACTCACTCTGTAGACCAGGCTGGCCTTGAACTCACAAAGATCCACCTGCCTCTGCCTCCCAAGTGCTGGGATTACAAGTGTGTGCCACCACACCCAGCCTAAACTTGAATTTTAAATAAAACTTAGAAATAAAGATTAGAGTGAGTGAACCCACCCTACGGTTAACAAACAAACAAAAATATAAATTCAAAAGGTAAGATCATTTTTACTATGTTAATCCTACCAATACATGAGCATGAGAGATCTTTCCATCTTCTTTAATTTCTTTCTTTAGAGACACGAAGTTCTTGTTACATAGGCCTTTCACTTGCTTGGTTAGAATTACAACAAGATGTTTTATATTATTTGTTGCTATTATTAAGGGTGTTGTTTCCCTAATTTCTTTCTTAGTTTATCATTTGTATAAAGGAGGGCTACTTATATTTTGAGTTAATGTTTTATCCAGAAACATTGCTGTATCAGTGTTTATCAGCTGTAAGAGTCATCTGGTAGAATTTTGGGGGTCCCTTATGTATACTATCATATCATCTGCAAATAAGATACTTCTTCCTGTCTAATTTGTATCCACTTGATCTTCTTTAGTTATCTTTTTGCTCTAGCTAGAAGTTCAAGTACTATATTGAAGAGATATGGAGAGAGTGGGTTGCCTTGTCTTGTCCTGCATTTTAATGGAATTGCTTTTAGTTTCTCTCCATTTAATTTGATGTTGGCTATAGGCTTGCTGTATATTGTCCTTATTATGTTTAGGTATGTGCTTTGTATTCCTGTTCTTTATATGACTTTTATCATGAAAAGGTATTGGATTTCATCAAAGGCTTTTTCTGCATCTAATGAGATGATCATATGATTTTTTCTTTCAATTTGTTTATATGGTGAGTTACATTGATGTATTTTCATATGTTGAACCATCCCCACATCCCTGGGATGAAGCCTACTTGATTGTGGTACATGGTGTATTTGATGTGTTCTTGGATTGTAGAAATAACCCAGATGTCCCTCAACTGAAGAATAGATAAAGAAAATGTGGTACATTTACACAATGGAATAATACTCAGCTATTAAAAACAAGGACACCATGAAATTTGCTGGCAAATGGATGGAACTAAAAAGATCATTCTGAGTGAGGTAACCCAGATCCAGAAAGTCACACCTTCAACAAATCCAACCACTATATCTTTTCCTGTAGAATAATGTTGACCTTTGACCCATACTGGTTTGAGGCTATTAAAAGTGTAAAAATAGACAAAATTGCAACAGCAGAGAATGGAAACAACTGGAAACCACCCTCGGTATTGTACCAAGAGGCTTTCTTCCTCAGTTATCTCCAAGAGCACTGCACATGTTGTTTTTTGACTTTCTTTTCTCATCAACCTGAAGGCGAAGTCTAGCATTATCCAAGGAAAAGAGCACAGTTATGGTGTTCACACTTCCCACGGCTCCGGCTATGATATGTACCAGGCTTTCGCAGGTCAACACAGATGCCGTGGTGCAGTGTGTGGACTCGTCAACAAAGCACTCTTAAGGGTAGGCTGCATGCCCAGCAGTAGATGGCCAACAGAAAACAAAGCATCTTTAGAGGCTCTTTTTCTCACTTTTTCTTTTCTCTTTTAAATTTTTTTCTATTTCTTTTTACCCTACAGGTCTTTTATGTCTTCCAGTTTTATGTTTTCGTGGGATTCCTGGATGTGTGAAGGAGTGGGTCTCTGTGCCTATATCTTACCCTTATGCCCTTTCTTGTATTCTTTTGGTTTTGTTTGTTTGTTTTGTCCTATTCTGGTGCATTTATTTTTGCCTTATCATATTTTATTTTATTATTATCCCTTATAGGCCTGTTTATTTTCCAAAGAGAGACAAAGATGGGCATGGGAGGCAGAGGCAGGTGGATCTCTGAGTTTGAGGCTAGTCTGGTCTACAAACGGAGTTCCAGGACATCCATGGAAACCCTGTCTCAAAAAAAGCTTCTAAAGAGAAACAGAAACAGATTGACACTACTGAAAGGGGAGATAAGGATAAGCACAGGGATGGAAAACCATAACCAGAATATATTATATGAAAAAATATATATTTTCAATAAGTGAAAAATTGTCTATATCTTGAGCAATTGTCAAATTTTGGTTGATGTTGTTTATTTTGTTTTGTTTTTTAATTAGCAGAAGGTCTTGCAGAATAACTAAAAATTAACTTCTTAATTGATACTCATTGATGGAACTTAGAAGATGGTTCATTTGATAAGGTGCATGCCATAGAAGCATGAGGAGCTAACAGATCCCCAGCACCCACAGAAGAGCAAAAGTAAGGCAGGTGTAGGCTCAAATATATAACGCAGCCCTGAGGGATCTGAGACAGGTGAATGATTACAGCTCACTGAAGAGCCAAGCTAGCTCTGTCAGTGAACTCCAGGTCCAGTGGAAGGCCCTGTCCCACATAGGAAGGTTAAGTGGTTAAGGAAGGCACTGGACATTGGCTAAAGGCCTTCACATCCACCCCGACACATCCTGACAAACCGTACATACACATGCATGTATACAGGCGTACACACTTATACCATACACATAGACACACACACAAAAGATTTACTTAGTAAGATGTCCCCATAACAAAGATATGGGGCTTATTCTTTGAACTGCATGGAATTTTATATACCTGTTTAAGTCTACTTATTGAGCAGCCTGTTTTGACCCTGTCCTCGGGTCACAGTGTTTACTAGACCCCCATTTTACATTTTCAAGTTTTACAGCATAGTCTGTTATTGAGACATGGTTTCCCATTGTTTTCTGGACTGTGTTTCCATGGGTGCTACATTACACACATAATGGCCCTGTTATTTATCCCTTGATGTCTGAGATGTCAAGTACATGTTTTCCAATATGATTCAGAAAGTCTACTTTATTTACTGGTAGCTACAGTTTGTTTGGTTTATTTTTCCTCAGTTGATAAGCTGGGCTGTTAAGAATTCTGAAAATCATTTTACCATGTATACAACTTTTATCTTCTGGCCATGGAATTTTCCTTCTTGATGTGCAGAAATTTACCCTAGATATATCTTAATGTCCATTATTCTATACCAACTTTTGTCCTTCGGTAATAAACTGTCTTTTCTCAGCAATTTTGTCCTTTGATATAGTTGAGAAAGTTGCTTTCTATTCTATTTGCGTTTGGTCCTTTTTCCCACAGATATAAAGTTGCAACACAGGTGCTCATAATTCCTTGAAGGTATAGGGGCCATGTTTGAGTGTGGTTTCTTGTACTGAACCTCTTCTTGGTGGTAAATTATTCTTGTATTGATTGTGATTTCTGCTTTCTTTGACTTCAGCTTGTTCATTTTTTTTTGCAATGTATTAACTATTTTCTGTCTTTTTCATTGTTTTGTGGTTCCCTGTGCCTTCAGTCACTCCAGCCCGGCAAAGATGCCAGAGTTCTTACTACTCATTCTTGTTGATTGAAAAGTATGTTTGTGTCCTATTGATTTTCCTTCCCTGCTTCTGCCCTAATTTCTACTGGCACAATATTCATTTTCCTTTTGGTGTATTATTCTTTTCCCAGAGACTGTTGGGCTCTCTTTCAGAAAACAGTGCAGCATCTTTGAAGATAACAGATTTATTTTTCTGTATTCTTTAATGTTTGGGGATTTCATACCTTGATGCAGTTTTTAAAAATCTTTGTCTCTCAAAATAAAAATAGTGTTGCTCTTTAAATGGGGTCAACAATTGGCCAAGGAAAAAAATGTGATATAGGAAGGCTATTACTATGGCCAGTCTCACCAGACCTACCCCCACCTGTGTTCTGGGCTGCTAACTCTTGTGTCAACAGAATGATTGATTTAACCAGAAGAAAAGGAAACAGCTATTTGGACAGCTTCATCCACTAGCAGAATTTAGTTCCTCATCAAAATTCTTTACTGATAAAACATACATTTGTAAAGGTTGAGATAGATATAGACAACCCCAATTTGAGACTCATCACTTCTAGAAAAGGAGGCTTCTTTCTTTCCCATCTTCTCATTGGGGACAAAAGCTCTCATGGAACAGACACCTCTGCTCAAGCTGATGTCATTCAGCATCACTGTGGAGTATTTCCACCTCCTCATTGAAATTGTAATGAAGATAGTTGGCAAATAATTAACCCAAGATAAACAAGGACAAAATTAGTTAGAATCAAAAGATTCATAACTGAAAGGGATGCCTGGGAGAGAGAAAGGAAAACAGCGATGACTCACATTTTAAATTATGCGGCAGGCAGAGTTAATTGCATGAAAAAATTCTAACATTGGGCTATATGCTTGAGTATGACAGAACTTCCCAGCCAATCTGTGCCCCTAGTCAATCAATAGAGCTCTGATTACCCACAACCATCCCCCTGACTCACGTGTTCTGTACCTACACCGAAAACCCTAGAGTAGAGCCAGGATTCACACTGCAGCCTTGACTGCTCGGCTCCTTCCCTGGCACCTCCTCTTGCCATGGATTAGGGAGCCACAGTGGGTTCATACCAGTGGCTGGAGAGTATGGTGACCATAGTCTAGAGGCTAGAGGGGTTGTGTGGCTCCTGTCTGCCACAGGGCCAGCTCACAGGTGGCTCATGGTGATTTAGTGCACCAAAGGAAATCGGGTGATCATCACATCACATGTCTCCTTTCTACCGTCGTCAGCTGGCTCTGAGTCAATAAATACATTGTCAGCGCTGGTCTGTCTTAGAGACATCAGCCCTGTCATTACAACTACAGTCCTCTCCCTTGACTCTCTCCAAAAGCCGTCAGTGGATGTCTGACACTGCGTATAATATCAAACCATATATACATACAACGCCTTTATATATGCCCACATATGGATGGTCACATTTAAGAGTTAGCACAGGAAAATATTAAAAGTCATTAATAATAAAGTAGGATAAACATAAAAAGATAGTGAGAAAAATAACAGCTCCTTCAAACATAGGAGTTCTACAATTTTCCCAGTTAATATTTTGAACTGAGTTTTACTTCAGGTACCTGAAACTACGGAGAGCAAAATCTTGTGTAAACGAGATCATCATTCTTAAACTACATTCCACAGAAACATTCTCCAGGCAGCTGGGTCCCTCACACAGCAGCACAAGTCCTCATGATCTTAAGAATTATAGCAGAGTATGTGTGAAAGTCTTGACCACATCCCCTGGATGGGGAGGCCTGGTGGCACTCAGAGGAGGATAGCAGGCTACCAAGAAGAGACTTGATACCCTATGAGCATATACAGGGGGAGGAAGTTCCCCTCAATCACAGTCATAGGGGAAGATAGTAAGGGGAAAATGGGAGGGAGGGAGGAATGGGAGGATACAAGGGAGGGGATAACCATTGAGATGTAACATGAATAAATTAATAAAATAAAATTAAAGAAAAAAGAATCATAGCAGGTATCTACAGCATAAGAGGTCCCTGCAGCCTTTGCTCTTAGGTTCCTCTTCCTTTGGGCTTAAAATGGAATGTGGGGTGATGGCAGGCTGGAGTGGTAGCCCTTCTGTTGTTTCCTTAAGCATAAAAATGTTCATTCACACATCATTCTCCTCTCTCCTTGTATTGCTTTGATACACTGTCATTAAGGAAATGGATTAAAATGCCTCCTCACTAGAACGCATGAGTATGACCTCTGAGTGGCACTGATGGGATGGGATGGGATGGGACCTTTAAGATGTAGAAATTAATGAGAGAGCTAAAGGTCACTGGGTGTCATGCCTCCAAAAGATGTAGTGGGTACCCATCTTTGTTTTCACTACTCAGCCATGAGGTAGATAACCCCTAAAGCTATAAGCCAAAATAAACTACTTCCTTTTTTTTGATTGTCTCAGGTATTTTATAATCATGACTGAAAATTTAGAATCTGTATGCTTTCTCTTTCCCCATCTTCAATCCTTGACTGTTTTCATTTGTGCATGAACTCTTTGTTCTGCTGTGTTCATTATATTACTTGCTGCCTAGAGTTAGTTTATATAATTGAGTATGTGAAAGCGTTAATTTTGTAGGGAATTTCCAGGATTTTCAAGAGTAGTTCATACTGGAAACACTGTTCTCTTTATATACTGACACTTGATCTCGACATCTTTGTAAGGTAGGACTCGTTCAATCAGTAAGTTCACCTGGCTCTTGTGAAAATTATATGTGGCAGCAACCCAGTACTGAGGAAGTGCCACAGCCAATACTAACCCGACAAATCCCCCTCTGTGAGAGGTGAAAAAAACAAGCTGTGATCAAGTAGATCAAAAGAAACAAGGTATGTTTCCTCCTGAGGTCTTTCAGAATGCTGTAGCAGGTTAGGTGTGGATAGAATATGCTATCCCAGGGCTCACATGGTGGAGACTTAGGCTTTAGGGCAGCAGTATGTGAAAGTGCTGTGGAGCTTTTCAGTGGTGGAGCCTCTTAGAAGGGCTTCCCATCACAGAGGGTGCTAACCTTAGAAGGAACTCAGCCCCGTGGACCCTTGGTTGGTTCTTACAGGAGAGCTGATATAAAGAGAACAACTGTGACTCCCTCTCCCTTTCTCTGGCTTCCTTTCTGGAGATGTGATTTTTTTTCTGGCACCCACACTTCCATAGTTGTGATATCATCAGCCCTGGAGTCTGCAACAGGCCTGAACTGACACTGGCATCAGGCGTTGAACCTGCTGAAATAAAGAGCTTGATAAAAGTATTTTTTTTATCAGACTATTCTGCTTCAGTTATTTTGTAATTATAGCACAACATGGACTGATGTAAACATCTAATTACACCTTTGCTAGGAGCCATTGCTTAAAAAAAAATCGCCTAGGAAAATGAGCTAGAGACACTTTGCCAATAACATCCAAGGTTATTGAATTTTCTATTTTCTATTGAATTTTCACAATTGTATCTTTAAACAGTATCTCAAAACCACAATTAAGACAGATATCTAAATTCATGACCACATACATATCAAGAAATTATCCATCTTCACAGCTTCAATCTTGGTGATTTGATACAATACCAAGACAATTATAATTTCCTAATCTCTCCCACATAGAAATCACTAAAATGATTGAAACAAATATTCTAGGTTATATCCTTCCCTATTTATTTATTCATAATTATCCAATCAGTTGAAGTATTTTCCTGTACATTTAAATTATTATATAATAGATGCTTCAATCAATTAAGTTTAAAGTTTAATCAACTCTGACTTCTATGTCTATGGAAATGTTTTAATAATGTAAATTAAAATCACCTATAATAATTAACTCACTCATCTCACCAGTATTTAGTAATTTCATGAGGCGGACATGTCATAGAGTTAGCCTTTAATGGCTTTCTATTATTATAAGCAAAAATAATTTTCTTTAAACACAGCATAAACTTTATTTTAGTATTCTATAGATTTCTGTATAAGAAAAACAGTGCATCAAACTTGCTAAATAAAATTTAACAAAATCACCAACTATTATTCACCTCCATATTTTAGCATGTGAGCTTGCTTCATTGTCTCTGGATAGAAATTTCAATGCTTCTGTTGTGATGAGCAGGTTGGCTCCATGTCACTAGAGGGTAGTGACACAGTAAATATAAACCTAGGTGAACTGCACTGTAGCAGTAAGCGAGACAGCTGTGAAATTCCAATTAGATAGTGTACTTGCACACATATGGGTGTAAGTTATATATAACTGGTGAGGTGCCCAGAAAAATCAAGTATATTGGGCAGAGAGAGACATGATTAGAAATATGCAAATTAGGGCCCCCAGGACTGTATGAGAGAGAGATGGGCCAAGTTAGGAAGCTGCTCCTCAGGTGGCCTCTCAGCTCTGGTGACAGCAAATATTGTGAGCTAACTGCTACATTTTTCTAATCCGGCATCCACTGGCATTTACTATAAAATGTGAAAAACAATAAAGAAAGAGAATATGTCACACCTTTTATGGATCCAGGGATTGGCCTAACTGGGTCCATGAATGAAAAGACGATATGACAGACACAGCTGACTGGGAAGAGCTGCGAGTGTTCTGGGCTCTGTGACAGAGAAGCCACACCACTACAGAAGCATGGTGCGTTTGTCACATCCAGTTGAACAGGAAGGCAGGGTTGTTGCCTAGAGCTGAACAAAGAGCTGGAGTTATTACATAGAAGCAGGCAGACAAGGCTAGTACATACAGCTAAGTAAGCAGGCAGGCTCAACTAAATCAGAGTGTCCTCTGTAAGGGAGCAGCCTTCACGCAGTACGAGGAGAAGCTACCGTGGACGGCTTCTCCACACAATGTCCGCTTTTGCCCTTGGATCTGAGGAAGGTATTGCCATCCCTCTGGGCCTCACTTGGGTACGGTCTTGCTGCTCTCAGGGATCCAAGGCACTGTGCTCCTTGACATCGCCAGCCCCAAGTCAACAACACACAGTCCCTCGGGACTTCACTTGCTCTTCCGCAGGAATGGCCTCACACCATCACTTACTAACATTTCCAAACTACAGAAAAGCCAAAAAGAAAATAAATCCCGTATAATGTCAATATCCAGAGATAACCATTTTTACCGTTCATACATACATTTACAACAACAAATACACATAAAACTGCAATTAGGCCATCATACTATTTCTTACTTAAAGCTAAGTTCCCCATTCAAAACTGCTTCATACAAACTGGAGAGATGACTCAGCTGTTAAATGCTAGAGCTCACAACCAAAGAACAAAACTATTGTGCTATCATTTTTCTTTTTGTATTATTTACTATATTCCTGTAATATTTTATGATGGGTATAAAAATATTCCTTTTAGGCTATATGCTCCAGGACCATAGAGATTAAGTTAGTCTTATACTTGTAGCCAGTAACAGCATGGAACATTTAACCATTTTCTATTGTTTAACATTCAAACATCTTTCAAGTTTCAACTGCCACAAGTATTACATCATCTTTATTAATGTGTGAAAGTTCTAGACTTTCCCCTTTCATTCCTCTGATATTTGTTTCATTTCTGTCTTTCTCTTCCTCTCTGGAAAAATTCAATTTTGCCTGCTAATTCTTTAAAGTATGACGCAGACCAAGAAAGAAAGAGGAAGCCGGAACAGAACAGGAGCCCTGTGAGCTAGGACCAGAGGGGCTGGGTTCCGAGAACTTCAGAGCCTGTGATGTGAGGGGAGCTGTGTGAGGAAGGAAGATAAATACACAGCGGAAGTAACCCCTTCACTAAGCTAAAAAATGCTCCACCCAGACACTGGTGTGATCAGTGTTTTGGTTTTGTGCCAGTGCCATGCTGCTTTTATTACTATAGCTCTGCAGTACAATTTGAGGTCAACAATATTGATCATTCTAGCAGTTCTTTCACTATTCAGGACTGATCTAGGTATTCTGGGTGTTTTTGTGTTTCCATGGGAAGCTAAAACTTGTCTTTTCAAGATCTGTGGAGAATTGTGTTGGAATTTTGATGGATACCGCAATAGATCTGTGGATTGCCTTTGGGAGGTTGGTCACTTTTGCTTGGTTAGAGTTAACCCAAGATGTTTTATATTATGCGAGGTTCTTGTGAAAGATGTTGTTTCCCTGATTTCTTTCTCAGCTCATTTGCCATTTTTATACCAGAGAACTAATGCTTTTTGTGCATTAATTTTGAATCTTCCCATTTTGTTGAAAGTGTTTCCTCATGAAATTTTTAGGGTCAGTGAGTGTACTATCATATCCTTTGCAAATACAAACATTTTGACTTCTTCCTTCCAAATCGTGTGCCTTTGATCTCCTTCAATTGTCTTGTTGCTCTAGATAAGATTTCAGGGTATGGAGAAAGTGGGCAACCTTGTCTTGAACCTGATATTAGTGGAACTGGTTTGAGTTTCTCATGTTGGCTATATGCTTGCTGCAAATTGCCTTTATCACGTGTAGGTATGTCCCTTGTGTTCCCATTGTCTCCATGATTCTTATGATGAAGGGGCTTTGGGTTTGGTTCTCCATCTAATAAGATGACCCTGTGTTTTCTTTCAGTTTGTTTATATGGTGGATTACATTTATCAATTTACCTATGCTGAGTCACACCTGTGTTCTGACATGACACCTATTCGATTATAGCAGATGATTTTTTTAATCTGTTCTTGGATTTTGATTGCAAGGATTTTATTGAGAATTTTTGCTTCAAGTAACAAACCGCCAAATCTCAGCAACTTCAAATCATTAAAAGTTCTTGTCTCCTCTTGTTTCTGTGTACTGTGGTAGAACTCATGTGACAGTGGTCACAGGGTCTCTGAAGCTAGTACCATCTGGAGATGAAAAGACAGAGATAGCTTCTACAGGAGTTGTGAACATGCCTTCCCACACATACACAGTAGTAAGCATCACTTTCACTCCATTCTGCTGCCTAGGAATGAGTCCCAGGCTATGTACCTAGCTGCAAGGCAAATCAAATAAGTGGTTCATTATGGCCTCAAAACAGGCTTCTTTACATATCAACACCCAATCTCTGTGATTTTAGTACTCTCTTCCTCCACCCTATCAGAAAGTTCATGGTTGTATGATTTGCCCTTCTATGTTTTGCAACTTTCTAGTCTTATTTGTTGGGGAAATACAGGAGTAGGCTGAAGAAGGGCTTAGATTCCTCTTATGAACTGGGGGGATGGGCCACAGATGGACACAGTCACAGATGGTGATTCTTGTTCTCAGTGTATAAGAATCAGAGGGAAGAAGACTAGGAGTGAGGAACTGAGACATTTCCACCTGTACCTGTACCCTCAAGAAACACTGGCTTGAGTCCATGTCAGAAGTAGTCCCTGCTCCACATATTACGGGACCCACGAGGAGACTGTGCTGTCTATCTACTGCATCTGAGCAGAGGGTCTAGGTCCACACCATGCATGCTTGGCTGGTGCATCAGTCTCCGCAGCATCCTTCCTCCTCCCCTTGGATTTGTTGGCTCCATCGGTCTCCTTGTGGAGCTCCTGACCCTTCCAAGTCCCTCTATTCCCCAACTCTTCCATAAGAGACTCCCTGTGCTCCACACCAAAGTTTGGCTGTGTGTCTCAGCATCTGCTTGGATCCCCTGCTGAGTGGAATCTTTCAGAGGACCGCTATGGCTATGGTAGGCTCGCGTCCTGTTCCTTCTCTTCAACTGCTTCTGCTGTCAATTCTATCTGTCCTTCTGAATGAGGATTAAGCATCCTCCCTAGGGTCCTCCTTGTTACTTAGCTTCTTTAGGTCTGTGGATTGTAGTGTGGTTGTTCTGTATTATTTGGCTAATATCAGATAGGCAGCACAGTCTCCTTGTGGGTCCCATAATATGGGAAGTAGGGACTACTTCTGACTTGGATTCTGCCCCCCGCCCCCCTGGCAGGGTGGTCTTGCCAGGCCACAGAGGCAGAGGATACAGGCAGTCCAGATGAGACTTGTTAGGCTGAGGTCAGATGTTAGGGGAGGAGGGCTCCCCTTTTTGAGGACTAGGGGAGGAACAGTGGGATTGGAAGGTGATGAAGGGGCTACAATCAGTATGTAAAGCGGACAAATGAAAAATAAGAAAAACAAACAAACAAACAAACAAAAACAAGCAGCTCCTACAGTCATTCCCTGTTCTACAGAATCCTGGTATAATGGTTATAAGCAATTTGATTTGGGTAAATAATGAACATAGGACCCAGATATGACTACCTTGAAATATCACTCCTAAGTGTATGAATCTCGAATATGAATAAAGTGTCTGACTGAAGGTGAAAGTTAATTTACCCTGACAGCAATGCCCTATAGAACTCTTTCACTTATTCCCATAATCTGGATACAGCCTTCCCAAGAACTACTCAGTTTCCTCCTGTGTCCAGGAACCACCTACATACATTAGTCACACAATATTTTTCTCTTTCTTACCAAAAGTCCCTGTTTAATACAGAACATAAATTATGCTGAAGGTATGTTTGATTTTTACTGTAATTATTCTGCATCTTTCTACTCACAGCACAGCTTGTAGAGATTGCTTACACAAATATATTAAGATAAATTAATCTGTACGTAAAAAGGTCTGTGGTGATTTTTTATTCATTTCTTAGACCACATGCCTAGATCAAATGGATCCTTTAAAACATTGTTGTAGTAATTATACATTTCAGTCATTTAAATATGAACACAAAATTCCTTAATATGATAAGCATTTCATTTCTGCTTTGAAAAACAGAATGTTCCCCCATTGTGCCTAGTGGCCAACTGAACAGTCCTATCCTGTGGTTAATGTTAAGTCCACATGGGCAAAGCCAGTCGTGCTCGGGGAAATCTCTCCCTCTGTGAGCCTTCCAGAGATGGCTGCCCTCAGCCTCAGAAAGAGGAACTGCCTTTGCTCCAGCCTTCTGCTCTTTGGTTTCAGTCCTAGGCAACTCAGATATGCATGTCAGTGGAGGCCGTGCCCCTGCCTGCCACCATTCCTGTGCTGATCTCTGCTTTGTACCACACTGTCTCTGAACTTTGTAAATCCCTAGGACATTATCAGTCAGTCAGAACTGTATGATATTGCCTGTGGGTCATTCTGTCACACAATGACACTTTTTCAGAGTTGATTTGCTCATTTTTAATCTTCATGGTTAAGGAAAAGGAGGAAAACATGGGGTGCCTGCATTGGGTACCAACCAAACTCTTGTGAGAATCCAGTGATGACTACAATTAAAAGAACATGTGCATGAGGTTATTCAGGGTAGAAAACTTTAATGAATAATACGAAAATATGAGTAGACCCCTCTTGGAAACTTCTGTTGTTTTTGAGGCAGGTTCTCACTATGTAGCCCCAGGATGGATTTGAAATCATAGCAATCCTCCTGCCTCAACCTCTCAAGTGCTGGTGTTTTAGGCATGAGCTACGGCATCTTGCTTGAGTAAACTTTAAGCAAAACATAACACGGAAAGCCCTTTATTGTGACATCAAAACCACAAGTAAATAATCAGACTGTTTAAAATCCCCTTGTCAAAAAAACCTGACAGAATAATTTTACTTATGAGTAAATACTGTACATTGTAGAGGATGTAAATATGTTTTTATTTTGATCCCAAGTGTGGGATGTGAAACAGACTTGTGTGAGAGTGTGCTGTGTTTTTCTACCGGCAACAGACTTGTGAGAGAACAGGTGATGTTTGTCCACTGGAAGAGAAACCACCTCTTGTGGGAGCATGGTCTTTGCCAACTGTTAAACATCCTAGTTCAGACTCTGAGAGGAGGTACAAATATTTAAGCCCAAAACAGGAGACTGGGCTTTTTGGACTTGGTATCATTTTCCTATTATTTGGCTCCCCTTTAAGAGACTCCTAGAAAGAACTGTTCCAGCAAACACTTTGAAGTTCCAGCTGGTTACAGTCACCTTCGCTGAATTACAGGTTTGCTGTTTAACGGGTCTGCTGGAATCCTGCCGACTACACCAGTGGACTTGTTCCAAGGAATTGAGTTTATAAAGGTCTACTTCTCTTATTCCCATTAATCCCTTTTCTCTCCTACCTAGGGCAAGTGGATTGGAAGGGAGGTATAAGCATTTAAAAAAAAAAAAAACAAATATAGTAGGTATGAAAAAGTTCTACGCCTACAATTCATTTACCTGAATAAGGTTCTTCACTAAAATCTGGAACAGTTTGTAGAGAAAGGAACTATTTTGAATGCATGCCATAAACAACATGACATATCAAACAAAAAGCTGTTATCAATCTCACCTCCCCAAATCTCAGAATATTAGAAAATAGAATTAAATTCCCCCAAGAAACATTAGATTGTGAATAAATGTCATTTTATACTTTAAGAATAATTCCATATTAGTAAACAAATTAATATAATATACTTTCTTAGCTTTCCATTTATTTTGTCTCAAATCTGTTTTGCTTTTCAAAATCAAACTGCAAAATAAATTTGGGTGAGCAATGATTGAATACTATTATAAAATTTTTTTGCAAATCTAAGTCCAGCATGACACTTAGTGGAGAAATAATGGAAATATTTCCACTAAAGTCCAAAAGGAAACAATTGCAATCATCTAGCATTGTTCTGAGCATTCAAGCCAATGCAGTCAATTAGGAAAATTAAATGAGCTATACATACTTGTGAGTGGATGCAAAAATATCATTATTTCCAGTCAATAAAACTTTATATAATTTTTCCTTATTTATAATTTCCTGAAAACCCCAGAGGGTAAATGAAAAAGTATAAGCTAATAGAGACCTACAGTATTAGCAATAGCAATGACTGACAGATGGAAAAATTGGAAGGAAATTTGTACCACTGAAAATTATAGAAAAAGCATACAGAGAAATAAAAGACACCCCTTGTTTCTGGTCAGGAAGAAGTGGTGCTTTAAATGACTCAGTGCTCTGGAACAGAGACAATAGGTCCCAAACAAAATCACTATGGCATTATTTTAATATTTTTTAATTTGCATGAATGTTTGTGTGAAATGTGTGTGTATGTGTACATGTGTAGGTGTGTTGTATATGGGTACACATACCCATGTATCTGCACAGAGCCCAGAAGAGAGCATCTGATGCCCTGAACCATCACTCTCCAGCTTATTCCTTAGACAGGATCTCTCACAAAACCTGGGCTAGGCTGTCAGTAATCAAGACCCAGCAATACTCTAGCATTGATGTTACAGACCCCAGGGCAAGTACTCTTGACTTTCTGCTTGAGTTCTAGGGATCCAAAGTCATGCTCTATTTCAGAATTTACCAATTACCTTAAACGTCATCTGTAAAGAACACAACAAAAATCATTCAAGGAGCAGAAGGGAAGAACATGCATTTGGAAGGCAACTCCTGGTATTTTACAGTGATGGGAACAGTAGCATGAAACAGAAGCAGTTTTCCAAAGAGTCTCAAACACAGACGAAAACAAAATGAGAATTTAGTATATGATAAATGTGTTATTTCTAATAACTAGAAAAGAGTGATTACTTACCAAATGATAAAGGGCAACAGTCCTTATTACAGAAGTTAAACTTCATAAATTATAAGTATAATAAAATTCATAATAAATGCAAAAATATAAATATGGGTGAATGCTTTTAAAACAACAAATTGGAACAAGAATTTTGTCAACAAAGCCAGTAACTAGAGTAAAATACATTCACATAGAATTTCTGGACAACAAAACCAAAACGTCACAGTGATAATGTTTGAGAGACAGGAAAAAAATAGCAAGACAAACAATGCATAAAAAATTACTGCTATTATACAAAATGCTCACACAAACTACTTATGAAAAGAAAGATGGCCAAAGGCAATCAAGAGTCAATTCTCAAAAGTTCAAATAGACAAAAGCTACAAAGAGGTTCAGTTTCATCCCTTGCTGAGAAGCAAACACAAACACTGAAAAGGAAATCTTTTAAAACCATAAGGGTCATCACATAAATGCAAAACCTCAACATGACCAAAAGGGAAGAAATGCTCTCCTCAGCAGCTGCTGAAGAGAATGAAGAAACACAGGCTTTCTGGGGAGGTGTTTTTGTCAATCCACATCACAATTTTGAATGTAATTTTTTAGAATCAGTTATAAATAAACCCCATTCAATCCAACAAGCTTATATACATAGAAATTCTCCACACACTCACACACACATACACACACACACAAAGACAATTACACAGTAGGGAAGAAATATGTGCAAATATAACCTGCTGCTTTACTCATAAAATTGAAAAGACAAAACAAAATGTCCATCACTAAATGGTTAGTTAAATGTGTGTGTGTGTGTGTGTGTGTGTGTTCACACTGATCTAGTAAAACACTCTCAGCTAAATCATTGTGTGTGTGTTATATCTGCCTGTGTCCGTGTGCACTAAAGTATGTAGGCATTTATTTCTGGCTGGTGTGTTTTCAGTGATTTTTAATGTCTTTTTAGCCATTCATTTTGTTTTGCTTTGTTTTCTATGTTATAGCTGCTCTTAGTAAAGTCGGGTCATTTTAACTACAAACTACTAAGCTTTTTTCAAACGAAGAGTCTCACCAGCAAGTTCTCTAACTCTTTCATTCTCTTTGTGGCCCCTACTGCATCTGTACTGCCACATTACATCCCTTCTAAGTGGGATGTGTTTGCTCTTCTTCATATCTTTTATTAGCACGGACCTTAAAATTGGTGTCCCCTCCCATGGCTGCTGCGCAGGGGGGCACTGGGCACTTGCAGACATGCTCTTGGTTGTCCACGCTGTGTCACCTCAATGAATTATATGTGTTTGGGGGACGTTTGTGGAACTGAACTGGCATTTAAAATTGCTCTGGTTACTCTTGCAATAAATTGTCTCAAACCTCCACGGCGTAAAAGGACAGAAACCCTTTCTTCCCTTTGTCTGTGAGCCACGATGAGTCGCTTAAGATCCCATCCCCCTGTCCAACAGTGGTTGACACCGGAATAAACAAGACGTTGGAAGGAGCAGAAGAGGCTGGAAAGCAGGATCTCCCAGGTGGTCTCAGGGCTTTTCCACGTGACTCTCTGGGAGTCCAGCCAGCCTGGTTTCTTCACAGCATGGAGGTCACGGGGCCTGCGAATGTTACCATGGAGGCTCAGGGATGTGACACACTTTCCAGTAAAGCAGCCACCAGCTGCATCCTCTCCTCAGATTTGTCTTCAGAAGCAGCACCCTCCTGCTGCCTTCTTTTGCTTACTGGCAAACCCGAAAACACCCTGAGATTCAGAAAGGAAGCAATCGGGCTTCCCCTCTTAATGTGGACTGAGTAAGGTTCTAGAAGCTGCATTGCAGTCATTTTTTGCTAGCAGGGTTACAGGGGAGTCTGCCACAGGCTGTTTCAGAAAAGATCACACCATTGTTTAGCGCTGAAATCTAAAGCCATTTTTAATCCAGGAAGGTACTATCTGATAAGAGAATTAATTGAATTCTTATCTGTTTAACGGTGCTCTTTCAATATGTTCAAAACAAAAATTCTAAGTGATAAAAGAACATCGCCTGCAGTTTTAACAGCACAATTTTTTTCCTTTCTTAGTGACTATGCCGGAGATGTCTTCACTTGCCATGCCATGCCCACCTCTCCTAGAGATGCCAGCCTCCTCTGTGTGGACAATCTCCTGTGTCCACAGGCCTCAGAATGAGTTGGACTGGTGAGCAGGAATGGCAGAAGACAGCAGGAAGAAGGAGAAGAGGAGTCTGGAACACTGATGCCCCCTTCCTCTGTGAGCCTGCCTGACTCAGACAGCCAGCTCCACAGCTCTCTCCCTCCCAGGGGTCTGAAACACGTCCCTGCCTGAGTTTTGAGGTCAGGAGGTGGTAGCTGCCTAAATGCCCAGGTCCCAGGTCCCTACATGCTCCTCCAAGGGTCTGCCCTACATTTATAAACAAACCCCTGACTAGTAAGAGGCCACTTGACCCTGGGGAGCAGGGTCTATTTATAATTCACTTGTGCTGTAAACACAACAGCAGTGATGTTGGCTCAGCACCACATTTGGTTTGAAGCTGTTTGGCCCAGATCTGCCTTTGTTAGGCAGCAAAACTAGAGAAGCAGCCAGAAGGGGGGAACGGTTACCATACATCAATGAGGAACTACAAAGGGAAAGGATATGGATACACACAGAGCTGGCTGAGGACAAGTGGCATGGAATAAGAATAGGAGTGATGTCATCACTGTGCTGTCTCAGAAACCCGGACAGGACAGAAGAGTGACCAGGGCTCCCTTGGCCTTGCACGGCTCAGTGTCAGACGTTAAAGGAGGACATCGGGGAAACCTGGGTTTCACGCCATTTCAACTTTATGTAGGTGGATTTATTTACTTAACATCTTTGTGGCGAGATCAACCTTAGCCGCACTGTGCCTTTTAATGTTGGGGGAAGCCCAGGCTGTCCCAGGCTTCTTGCGGTCTTAACGGTTGTAGCAACTGCCATACTACAGCCAGTGAGACCAGATATTTATGGAAATGAAAACCAAACATAGCCTGTGCCAGCAGCAATGAGTAACAAGAAAGTTTCCTTGTTTTTTTTTTTTTTGTTTGTTTGTTTGTTTTTGTTTTTTTTTTTTCCCTAACAAGTAACTGATTTATTTATTTATTGCAAGTAGCTGGAAAAGAACATACAGGCTATGATTGGTTGTGGGAAATAGCTTTACAGAAATTCAGTTATCATTTAAAATCAACGCGTGATTTGAGGAAGGATTGCCAAGTTAGTTTCTTTGTTCCAATGACCCTGGCTCTTGAGATACATGGAGGAGAAACATAGATAGAAAATGATCCTTGCAGCATGCACCCCTTGTACTGGGAAAATGTATACCCCTCACCTAGATCCTACCACTCTTCTGCAGCAAACTCTGAAGAGTTCTAGGTCAGTGATTCTCAACCTTCCTAATGCTATGACACTTTAATACATCCCCTAGTGTTATGGTGATGTCCAACCATAAAATTAGTTCAATGCTATGTCATAACTGTAATGTTGCTATGACTATAAATCATAATATAAATGCCTAACATGCAGGAGATCTGATATGTGACCCCTGTGAAAGAGTGTTTGATTCCCAAAGGGGGTTGAGAACCTTTGTTCAATGTGGATTCTGTGACTCCACATTTGTAGTAACTGTTACTTACCTTATTTCACATAAATATCCACACTGCCTCCAAAAGACCAGCTATGATGCTGTGTTTGCCAAAAAAAAAATGTTCACCTCCCTTTGGCATGAATGTCCTCGGCATAAGGATTCAGACACAGGATTCCAGACAGGTCTAGAAAAATCCTACCATGAGCCAGTGAGATGGCTCAGTGGGTAAAGGGGCTTCACAAACATGCATAACAGCCTTAGTTGGATCCCTTGGAGGATGCAAACAACTCCTGAAAGCTGTTCTATGACCTCTACACATATGCAGCCATGTCTCACATACATGTGCACACACACATGCACATATATACAAGTTTATAATGATGATGATAATAATAACAATAATAATAACAACAATAATAATAAATTTTTAAGAAAACCCTACTTCAGCAACAACTTGGGCAAAGTTCCTGAGAATTCCAGTTCCCCACCTGTGTAGTGTGTGAGGTGCACACCACACTTCATGTTACAATTAGAAGGTAAGAAGTGGGAAGTGTCACACAACATGGTTGATGAAGCAAAATGCTCACTCTTGTAATTGTGAACTTTAACGTATTAGACACAGAAAGCCTGGAAGAGCTTTCTAAATGTTCCTGCCAGAACCAGTACAGGGTCTCTTTAAGCAGAATTGTCTTAGCTGCTACTCTCAGAAACCCGCCTTGAGCTAACTTAAAGAAAGGTGTGAAATTTACTGGGAGATGTGTGAGGGGAGCAGCCTGTGAACTCCACAGTCATGGCTATTGGAGTTCTTTCAACTCCTGAATCCCGCTCCTACAGCCAGCTGACCGCCTCAGCCTCTGCAAGAATCATTTTGGAAGTTTCTCGCTCCACAGGATTTATTATTCAGAGGTTTTAAAGAGAAATTCATTAACATCAAATTGGAAATATCAGATGGCCTAATGTTGAAGACAAAAAAAAAAAAAAGAAGAAGAAGAAGATTTGGGGAAGACACTAATGTATTGTTACTCGGGATATAATTGATTGATTAGGTGAGATTTCCTAAAGTTAAATATGCATATTAGTTTATGGTCCAGCAATACTGCTCCTAGGTGCACTCTCACAAGAAATGATTGTTTTATTTATATTCACAAAAATGTATGCATATGGAGTCATGGTCTTCAAATGGAAATGACGTATTGGATGGGCTATGGTGTAGATGTACATCGGAATACATACAGTTTTGAAAAAAACAAACCTAGTAATGCATCCCACAGTGTGGATAAATCTCAAACAGATGCTAAGTGAAAGCAGCCAGATGTCAATAAAGAGCATATTGTGGGACTCTGTTTATGTGGAGTTGTAAAATGGGCAAAGCTAATCTTTGTGAATAGGGATATGAATGGTGGTAACACTGGGGCTTATCAAGTGATAGAAATATAAGAGATCTGCTGGGGTGCTGGAGGTGTTCAGTGTTGAAGGGACTGTTATAAGAACATGCTCACATGTAAAACTTCAAGCTGTCTTTAAGATGCATGTACTTTACCAAATACAAAACATACTTCACCAAAGAGATCAAAACAAAAGACACCTGAAGCAATTAAAATTTAAATACCGCCTTCTAAGATCGTCTTCTGGCCAAACATGTGGCTCTCAGAAGAGCCTGTCCAAACAGGAGGAAAAATTCCCCCCAAAAGCAACATTTAGTGCATTGTGTAACTTAAAATATGTGGCTTTGTGTGCAAGAGATATGTGAAAGCCCATGTACTTTATTTTTTTATATTCAATAAAAGTCCTAATGAGTCCGTTACAAATGATCTGTAGGGACTAGCTGCTTTATCACGTGTTAGCTAAAAATGTAGAAATAAATGACCCTTTCCTAATCTATGGAGCAATAACTTGAAAAGTAAAAAGGGATAATACCCCAGTCTTCAGTCCCTTGTTATGGTTATAGAGTCGTGATTACTTTACATGCATGTCATAGGACTCTACACATATTAGGGTCAATCCAATAACTAATTGCAACAGTAATAGCTGCTAAAAATTCATATATCTTATCATAGTATGTTACTGGTAAATGTCATCAAATAGAAAAGTCATAAAATGCTAATTAATTTTATTAAGCAAAATATGTAAAAATTATTGCAAATGTAAATAGAAAGTAGTTTTAGTTTCTGGAATAGGCATTATCCACACAATGCATGGTGTCTCCTAAAGTATCTTGTAACATATATGGTTTTGTTACGGTTGTTATTTTGTTTTCTTTCCCTTTGTTGAAAATGGATTTTTTTCTCTCATTTATTATATCCTGATTGTGATTTCCCCTCCCTCTATGCCTGCTAATATCTCCCCACACATACCTGCCATGTGAAGCTACATTCTTTCCGTCTCTCATTATGAAATAAACAGGCTTATAAGAGATAATCATAAAATAAAATATAAAGAGATATAGCAGAAAATAACACAGACAAAGACAAATAGGACAAAGCAAACAGAAGGAAAAGAGCTCGAGAAAAGACAGAAGAAAGAGATATAGAAACAGAGACCCACTCATTTTCTTTCTTTTTTACATTTTTGTATGTTTGTTGGTTTTTTTTTATTCACTTTACATCTTGGTCATAGCCCCATCCTGCCTCTAGTCCCAGTCTTACCCGTGCTCCCTCTCCTCCATCCCTCCCTTCTATTCCTCAGGAAAGGGAAGCCCCCCTTTCCATCCATTCCAGTTCATCAAGTCATATCAGGAGTGAGCATGTCCTCTTCCCCCGTGGCCAGGCAAGGCAGTCCTGCCAGAAGGAAGTGATCAAAAAGCATGCAACAGAGTCCATGTCAGAGACAGCCCCTGCTCTCCTTACTAGAGAACCCACATGGAGCCTTAGCTGCCCATTGGCTACACCTTTGTAGGAGGCCTAGGTGCAGTCCATGCATGGTCCCTGGTTGGTGCTTCAGTCTAAGCCAACCCCTCTGGGCCCTGGCTAATTGGCTCTGTTGGTCTTCTTGTGGAACTCCTGTCACTTCTAGGTCCTTTTCTCCTTCCCCCACTTTTCCCCCAATGTTTGTGAGTAACAGCATCTGTTTTTAACTGCTGCTGGGTGGAGACTTTCAGAGGATAACTCGGCTAGGCTCTTGTCTGAAAGCATAGCAGAGTATCATTAATAGTATCAGGAGTTGGCTCTCTCCCATGGGGTGGGTCTTGGGTTGGGCCAGGCATTGGTTGGGCATTCCCTCAATCTCTGCTCTATCTTTATCCCTGCACATCTTGTAGGCAGGGTTAATTTTGGGTTGAAGTTTTTGTCAGTGGGTTGGTGTTCTATCCCTCTACTAGGAGTCTTGTCTAGTTAGAGGGTGTCTTCTTCACTTACTATGTCCACTACTATTAGGAGTCTCTGCTAAAGTCCCCTTCATATACTCCCAGGAGTCTGCTCTGAATTAGGTCTCCAGCTTGTCACAGAGATGCCCCTGCTCAGTTTCTCTTTTCTCTGCAGATCTTCTGTCCTCCCACCCTTACTCTCCCCAGGTCTCATCTGCACCCTCATATTTCTCTGCACTCTCTCTCCTACCTCAATCTCTCTCTTCAACCACCACCTCTGTCTTTTCTATTTCCCCTTTTGAGTGAGATTTATTCATCCTCCCTTGGGTCCTCTTTGTTACTCTTCTTCTTTGGGTCTATGCATTGGGGTATGTTTATCCTGTGAAATATGGCTAAAATTCACTGATAGGCTTACCTTTATATGTGAATTGGCCTTTTTCCTTTGCAGTTTTTAATATTCTTTCTTTGTTCTGTACATTTAGTGTTTTGATTATTATGTTGTGGGAGGATTTTCTTCTCTGTTCCAAACTATTTGGTGTTTTGTTATTCTTGTATATTTATAAGCATCTCTTTCTTTAGTTTGGGAAGTTTTCTTTTATGATCTTGTCGAAAATATTTTCTGGGCCTTGGAGTTGGGAGTTTTCTCCTTCTTCTATTCTTATTATTCATAGGTTTAGTCTTTTCATAGTGTCCCAGAATACTTGGATGTCTTGTGTCAGGAACTTTTTTAGATTTAACATTTTCTTTGGCTGATGTATCACTTTCTTCTATTGTATTTTCTACACCTGAGATTATCTATCTCTCCCATCTCTTGCATTCTGTTGGTAATGCTTGTCTCTGTAGTTTCTTTTCACTTGCCTAGATTTTCAGTCTCCAGGATTCCCTTATATTATGTTTTCTTTATTGTTTCTAGTTCCATTTTTAGGTCTTGAACAGTTTTATTCATTTCCTTCTCCCATTTGATTGTATTTTCTTGTATTTCTTTAAGGAAATTAGTCAATTCTGTCACCTGTTTGGTTATATTTTTCTTGTATTCCTTAGAGAAATTTATTTTCTTCCTTTAAGCCTTCTATCATTTTCATAACCTCAGATTTAAAATCATTTTCTTGTGCTTCATGTGTGATCGTATCTCCAAGTCCTGCTTTGGTAGGAAAGCTGGTTTCTGGTGGTATCATATAGCTCTGGGTTCTGTGTTTGTGTTCTTATGCTGACCTCTAGGCATCTGGTTGTCTCTGTTGTTAGCCTCTCTGCTGGCCTTGCCCCAGCTGGGTCAGGCAGTTCAGAAATCAGTAGCAGAGAGGGCTTTAAGATGAATGTTTCTTGGGCCCAACACAGGCCTCCTCAAGATGGGTAATGATGGGGTTGGATCACATGTACAACTCACTTCTGCTAGCTGTCCTGGCTCCCTGCTGGATATATCCCAGGGACCCATTCATTTTCATACTCATGAATCAAATAAAACACTGAACTGGAGTAATAATATATATGCAAAATACATTTTGGTAAAAAAAAAAATGTAGATAGATAATAGATAAATAGATAGATAGGTATGTATATATAAATATATAATGAAAAGTAAAGTCTCAAAAAAAAAAAACCACAGCAAGATTATTTTAGCACAGAATTCTAGCAGGATTTCAAAGAAGATTTAACAAAGACCAATACCCCTCAAATCAGTCTACAAAATAGAAACAGAAGGAGCATTGGCCAAGTTGTTCTATTAAGCCAGAGTTACCATGATACCCAGACTATATAAAGACACAACAAATAAAGAGAATTTTTCTTATGAACACAGAGGCAAAAATTCTCAATAAAATACTTGCAAGCAAAATCCATAAACATCACAAAATCATCCACCATGGTTATGTAGGCATCATCCTAGAAATGTAGGGATGGCTCAAGACATGTAAATTGATAAATGTAATCCACTATATAAACAAACTGAAAGACAAAAACCACATGATCATTTCATTGGATGAAGAAAAAGCTTTTGAAAAAAAACCCCAAACCCTTTCATGATTAATGTCATGAAGACATTAGTGACACAAGGGACATACCTAAACATAATAAAAGCAATTTACAACAAGCCCATAGCCAATATCAAATCAAATTAAAAGAAACTCAAAACAATGCCACTAAAGTCATGAACAAGACAAGATTGTCCACTCTCTTTATATCTATTCAATAGATTACTTGAAGTCTTAGTAATAAGACAACTGAAGAAGATCAAGGGGGTAGAAATTGGAAAAGAAGAAGTCAAAGTATCTTTATTTGAAAGTTTGTGGAGTACAAGTCTTTAAAATATGACCTAATGCTTCTTTGGATTTCCTTATTGTCTATTGTTATGTCCCCTTTTTAATTTCTGATTTTGTCTATCTTGTTGATTTTCTCAAAACACCAATTCTTTCTTTTATTGATTCTTTAGAATTGTCTCTTTGTTTCTATTTTTTATTTTAGCCCTCAGTTGGATTATTTTTGCCATATACTGCTCTTGTGTGTATTTTCTTCTTTTTGATCTACAGCTTTCACGTATGCTGCTAAGTTGTTAATATTAGATCTCTCCAATTTTATAATGTAGGCACTTAGTGCTATGAATGTACCTCGTAGCACTGCTTTTATTGTGTCCCATAATTTTGAGCATGTTGGGCATTCATTCTCATTAAATTCTAAGATGTCTTTAATTTCTTTATTTCTGCCTTAATTCATAGTCATTCTGTAGAGAATTGTTCAACTTCCATGAGTTTGTAGGCTTTCTGTTATTTCTGTTGTTGAAATCCAGCTTTAACCCATGGTGATCTCATATGATGAAGGGGGTTATATCAATTTTTCCTGTATCTGTTAAGACTTGCTTTGTGACTGAGTATATGGTCGGTTTTGGTGAAAGTCCCATGATGTACTGGGAAGAAAGTGTGTTCTTTCATGTTTGGGGAAATGTTTTATAGATATCTATTAGATTCATTTGGTTCATCTCTGTTAGATCCATTATTTCTCTGTTTAGTTCTTGTCTCAATGACCTGTCCATTGGTGAGAATAGGTATTGAAGTCTCCCACTATCAATGTGTGATGGTCAATGTGTGATTTAAGCTATAATAGTGTTTTCTTTACAAATGCAGGTTCCTTTGTGTTTGAAAAATAGATGTTTAAAATTGAAAGATCATCTTGGTGGATTTTTACTTTGATGAGCAATAAATGTCCTTCCTCATCTATTTTGACTAATTTTTGTTTGAAGTCCATTCTTTTTATAAAAGGGCTGTTAAAATGCATTACCCAGCTAGCATCTTGGGTCCATTTCCTTGGAAAATATTTTCCCAACTCTTTACTCTGAAGTAATGTGTGGATTTTTTTTTCTTGTTCAGGTGTGGTTCTTGGGTGCAAAAGAAGTATGAATCCTGTTTTTCCATCCATTCTGTTAGTCTGTGCCTTTTCATTATAGAATTTAATCTATTCATATTGAGAAATATAAAAAAACCCAATAATAGTTCATTTCTGTTATTTTGTTGTTGGTAGTTGTGTGTGTGTGTGTGTGTGTGTGTGTGTGTGTGTGTGTGTGTTTCCCTTCTTTTGTTTTTCTGGTATGATATTATTTATTTCCTGTGCTTTTATGGGTATAGTTAACCACCATGGCTTCGAGTTCTCCTTCAAGTGGCTTCTGTTGGGCTAGACTTTTGTATACATATTTTTTATTTGAATTTATCATAGAATATCTTGTTTTCTCCATCTATGGTGATTGAAAGTGTCACTGGATATAGTAGTCTGGGCTTTTGTCTGTGGTCTCTTAAAGTCTGCAGCACGTCTGTACAGGCCTTTGTGGCTTTTAGAGTCTCCACTGAGAAGTCAAGCATAATTCTAATAGGTCTGCCTTTATACATTACTTGGCATTTTTCTTTGCAGCTTTTAGTATTCTTTTTTTGTTTTAAATATTTAGTGTTCTGATTATCATGTGACAAAGAGACTTTTTTTGATCCAATATATTTGGTGTTCTGGAATCTTCTTGCAACTTTATAGGCATGGCCTTCTTAAGTTAGGAAAATTTTCTTCTATGATTTTGTTGAAAATATTTTCTGGGCTTTGGAGTTGGGATGATTCTTCTATTCCTATTATTCTTAGGTTTGGTCTTTTCATGGTGCTCTAGATTTCTAGAATGTTTTGCATCGGGAAGTTTTTTTAACTTAACATTTTCTTTGACCACTGTACCTATTTCTTCAATGCATCTTCAACACCTGTGATTCTCTTTCATCTATCATAGTCTGTTGGTGATGCTTGAATCTATAGTTCCTGTTCACTTACCTAGATTTTTCATCTCCAGAATTTCACCAATTTGTGGTTTCTTTATTGTTTCAATTTTTTTTCAGGTCTTCAACTGTTTTCTTCTCCTTCTTCTTCTTCTTCTTCTTCTTCTTCTTCTTCTTCTTCTTCTTCTTCTTCTTCGTTTTCATTTTTTTAAGGAATTTATTAATTTCCTCCATTTTTGTTTGTCTTTTTCTTGATTTCTATAAGGGATTTATTCATGTCCTCTTTAGAGACCTCTTTTGTCTTCATAACATTTGTTTTAAAGTTATTTCCTTGTGCTTCTACTGTGTTATAATATTCAGGGTTTGCCAAAGTAGGATAGCTAGGCTTTGATGGTGCATGTTGCCTTGCTGTTGTTGATTGTGTTCTTATGCTGGCATTTGGACATCTAGGTTTGGGGTTATTATATGTCTAGGTGCAAATCTCTGATTTCTGTCAAGATGATAATATGCTATATTAATTGTACATATGTGTTGTATTTCATGTTCTGATTTGCATAGGTTAAAACAAACTTTCATCTGTAGAATGAAGCCAACTTGGTTATAAAGTATGGTTTTGCAATTATGTATAAATCCTGATTCATTTGCAAGTATTTGCTTCTTTTCCTTTAATTTGGTGGTCTCTTTATGCTACTATAATGTGATAAAAATTAAGATGTTATTTTGATTCTTTTATATTTGTGAAGATTTTTATTGTGATCTAACATATAGTCTAGTTAGGTATCAAGGGATTCTGAGAAGCATATGTCCTTCCTATCTGTTGGTTAGAATATTCTGTAGATATCTAATAAACCCATTTAATCTATGATACAGTTGACAAATATTATTTGTGGTTTACAAATTTAGATGGGTTACGCAAAGACGAGAATTTGCTACCTAATTCATTATTCTCATACCAAGATCTGTTTGACAACTTGCGGTTATT
This sequence comes from Acomys russatus, assembly GCF_903995435.1. Lineage (NCBI taxonomy): Eukaryota > Metazoa > Chordata > Mammalia > Rodentia > Muridae > Acomys > Acomys russatus. The sequence goes on from NC_067141.1 coordinate 55,249,635, forward strand.
ATTGTTAGTTTTGTGAAATTAGTACCCTCATGATTCGGTATGTTTGTACAGTTGTCATACATGTTTAAGGAATTGTTCTTTTTCTACAGGGGCCTTCTTTATCTCTTCTGACTAATTTTCGTTTGGCATGTACTTGATCAAGTATCATAACAACTATGCCACCTTGTTTAGCTACAATTTGCTGGATAAACTATCTTCTATCCTTTTCTTCACGTTATGTGGTTATTGTGGGGACAACATACAACTGACCTAGTGTTTTAATCTAGCCAGATATTCTGCATCATTTTAATGGTGAATGAGGATATTCCTGTTTTAGGTTATTAACAGAAGAATTTGTTCATTCCTGCAATTTTACCATTTTTATTTATTCTCTGGCTAATTTAGAATTGTTTATTCTTTTATTTTTCTTTATTGATACAAAATGTGATATAATTTCGGCCTCATGTTTCATCACTAACAACCTTTTCTCCTGCTTCCTCTCATGTGTTGGTGAGATACAGTATGGGGTGTGTCTATCATTCACTCACTTTAGCGTTTCTGTTTGGTCCTTGCACATAATCTCAACTTCTTTGCTGAATTTTTCCTGCACAGTTTTCCCTTTCTCTTCCATGTCACTAACATTTTTGTCCACTTTGCTAACTTTTTCATCTGGATGCTGTGTATATTTTCTTACTTCAGTCATCTAGTGTTTAAGTCTTCTGTGTGGGCACTGATCTTTCTAGAGATAAGATTATGAGATACTTTTTATTTTTTTATTTTTATTATTCCTAATTATGTTGGGGGGAGGTTAAGTGTGCATGGTTTGAGGTTCAGATACCCCTAGCTGGGGTTACAGGCAGTTGTGAGCCACCTGATGTGGATGCTGGGAATTGAACTCAGGTCCTCAGGAAGAGCATCATGTGCTCTTAACCACTGAGCCATCTCTATAGCCCTCTGAAATATTATTCTACCATCTCAGTCATCTTTGTCTTCAGTTACTAGTGAGTTGTAAACTTTGGGGGGAATCATGGAGGCTTGATTTATCTACTTTATTCTTACCTGCGTTTCCTGATTTCTTTTTGTATTGTGCTTTTCTGTGATTTAGTTTACACAAGTCTTCTTGGTGAGTTGTCCTCACTTAAGCCGGTGAACCCCAATACAAACAGAGTGAAAAACTCTGACAACAGTAACAGACGAAATGCTTGTCCATTTCTGTCTCACACCAGGGGAAAGGACTTGCAAGCGTCATTGATACAGTTAATATTCAGAAATGAAAGTTGTCTCCTGTACCAGTGCATTTAAGGCTCTTCCTCACTTTTACTTTTATTAGATTTAGTTTATCTGGTTTTATGTTGAGGTTTTTTGCAGAGTGATAAATATGGATCTATTTGCATTTTATGTGCAGACATCCAGTTACACCAAAACCATTAGTTGAAGATGCTTTTTCCCCATTGTATGGTTTTGGCTTCTTTGTCTCGGTCTTCAACTTGATCCCATTGACCAACCTGTCTATTTTTATCCTAATACCATGAAGATGCAGAGACTCACAGCCAAACAATACGTCGGGTTCAGGGAGTTTTATGGAAGAATGGGAGGAAGAATTGAGGGAGACAGAGGGATCAAGGACAACACAAGAATATCTACAGAGTAAACTACCCTAGGCCCATAGGAGCTCACAGAGCTCACCAACCAAAGAACATGCATGGGTTGGACCTAGACTGCCTACATATATGTAGCATATACGCAGCTTGGTCATCATGTGGCTCACCTAACAATGGAAATAGGGGCTGTCTCTGACTCTGCTGCCTACCTTTGGATCCCTTTCCCATAGCTGGACTTCCTTGTCTTGCCTCAGCAGGAGATGATGCACTTTGAGGTACCAGGGTGGGTTGGTATCCTTTGGGAGCCTCCCCTCTCTGAAAAGAAGTAGAGGGCTGAATGAGTGGAGGGAAACATGAAGGTGGAACTAAGAGGAGAGGAGGGAGGGGGATAGTATCAGGCTGTAAAGTGATTATAAATAAATAAATAAATAAGTAGAATAAATAAGTAGGAAAAGTATTCAGAGATGGAGGTCCTCGCATACTACTACAAATGAGAAGCACAAACAACGCTAGCTAAGTGAAAAACACACTTGTCCCTTTTCCTCTTATCTTTCTTCTTTTGCTCTCACCCTCTTGCCCACTCCATTTTTCTAATCAGAAAAATAACTAGGGTTGGATGTATGAAGCAAGTGACCCTCAACCCCACCTCTTTTTTTCTGCAGAAAGTCTCTGAGTTACAACCTTCTGTGAGGACCAAGCAGGAAGAGGAAAACATTTGGGGGAAACTTTTCACCTGGGGGACTTGTACAAGGTCCTTGTAGTCCCTGTGGTCGGTGGTTGATCTCCATCATTAGTTTGGCTGGATTTAGAATCATATAGAAACACACTGTTAGGTATGTCTATGAGTTTCCAAGAAGGCTTCAGTGAAAAAGAAAAACTCCCTCTGAATGTGGTGGCATTATCTCATGGGCTGCAGTGCTAGGCTCGATGAGGAAGAGAAAGCAAGCTGAACAGCATTCATCATCTCTCTTCTTTCTGAGTGCACAAGGAGCCAACTCATCTTGTGCTCCTATGGTCACAGTTTCTCCGTCATGGTGGGCAGTATCCCCTCAGATTGTTCAGCCAAAATGAATCTTCCCCTTCTCAATTTGCTTCTTATCAAGTATATTTACAGCAGCAAGGATAGAAACTCATTCAATGACCTTTGAGGTTTTCGTACTTTAAAGCAAATTCAGTCATGGAACAGAAATCCTCTGAAAGCAGCTGGAAAGTTTGTACCTAGTTTGGTATCCAAAACCAAACAAGAGGCAACTAAGAATGACATGAAGAAATGGGAGCGTTTTTCACTATATTGCACGATGCTCAGTGCATTCTATAAGCCAGTCCTATTTCAATGGTTTGGTGTATGATCATCTCCCTGGTCCAGGATTACATGCATTTTGATTACTTTTGAGGAATACCTCAAGAGTGGATCTTTCTAAATTATTTCAGATTTGAAAGAGGCAAACTAATTGAATAATCAGTATTAGCCAAGGCTTTTTAAGCAGTAGCAAGCTGCTTTTCTTTTATATTTTTATTTGTCGGTATTGACTTGCTCACATCTTGTCATGTAGATATATATGGTCCTCGTTCTGTAGTCAGTAGTCTATGAATAGTGCCATTTACAGAGAAAAAAAGTCAGCCATTAGCTTCTGTAAGGTAAGACCCTGGCAACAGATCTCGCTTGGCAACACTTGGATAGAGAAAATAACTTCAGCTGACAACTAAATAAAGAATCAGAAGAAATAGCAAAAGAAAAATAGGCCCCAGAGAAGCTTCAAATGTCAACATGCTCTAAGAATTAAGGCTCTACAGTCCAAACATATATCAATATTAATCAACAGAAACATGGGCAGAGTGGTGAGCAAACAATTTTCAGAGGAGAAAATAAAGATGGATGACAAATACACAAATCATTCAATTTCTTCAGCTCCTAGGGAAACAAAGTTAAACCCACGAGGTAGCGACATAGTAGGCTCCTCAAATAAAAAGCAAAAACATAAGAGCTGACAATAGAAAGTATGTGAGGAAATGAAAGAACTCCCTCACACACAGTTGTGAGAATGAGAAATGGCAGAGTCACTTAGAATTTGCACCACAGTCTACTTAAGGACAACCACATCCCATCCCCCAATTCCACTTAGACATGCTACGAGACTGTTAGGCGTCTAGGCCTTTTTGCGCATGAGAAACTATGTAGCTACTTACAAATTTTTTTAAAGTTATAAATGGAAATACTTAAAAAATACGTAATTTTGGATTGCTATAAGAACAATCATGTCTCAGTGTTCCTAAAGGATGCTCCCAGGGATGCCTAGGCTCATCAAAATCTACAGATACTCCAGCTCTCTCTCTATCTCACACATCTTCTCATGCACTTCAAATAAAGTCTAGATCACTTGTAATGCTTATAGCAGTGCAAGTGCCATGCAAATCCACACTGCACTACCCTGTTTGGGAGACAATGAGGAGAAAATAGGGTCTGGGTATGTTCACTACTGACACAACTTTTTCTCAACTATTTCAACCTGGTGTTGTTTGACTCCATAGACAAAGAAGCCACAGAACAGAGGACTGGTTGCTCTGCTAATTGTATTAGGGGACTAACTATTGCCATCTATTTGTCTTTCAAAAAATAAACTGTGTCTCTTTTTTAACTTTTATTTCTGAGATTTTAATATAAGTATGTCCTTACTCCCTTCCCTTTCCTCCTTCAAGCCTTACACATGCCTCTCCTTGCTCTCTCTCAAAGTCATGGCCTCTTCTTTCATCGACTGTTGTTGGGTGTGTGTGTGTGTGTGTGTGTGTGTGTGTGTGTGTGTGTTTCTAAATGGTATCTGCTCAGTCTGTTTAAAACATAACATTATTTGTATGTGTTTTTAAGGCTGACCATTTACAATTTATTTATTTATTTTTATTAATTTATTCTTGTTACATCTCAATGTTTATCCCATCCCTTGTATCCTCCCATTCCTCCCCCACCCCCATTTTCCCATTATTCCCCTCCCCTATGACTGTTCCTGGGGGGGATTACCTCCCCCTGTATATTCTCATAGGGTATCAAGTCTCTTCTTGGCTACCTGCTGTCCTTCCTCTGAGTGCCACCAGGTCTCCCCCTCCAGGGGACATGGTCAAATGTGAGGCACCAGAGTACGTGAGAAAGTCACATCACACTCTCCACTCAACTGTGGAGAATATTCTGACCATTGGCTAGATCTGGGAAGGGGTTTAAAGTTTACCACCTGTATTGTCCTTGGCTGGTGCCTTAGTTTGAGCGGGACCCCTGGGCCCAAATCTGCCTATCATATTGTTCTACTTGTAGATTTCTAGGACCCTCTGGATCCTCTTATTTTGCTGTTCTCCCATGCGTCTCTCATTTAGAGTCCCAATAGGATGCCTTCCCCTCTGTCCCAGTTTCCTGGTAAGTGAAGGCTTTCGTGGGACATGCCCCTTGGGCTAGTATGCAGATATAAGTGAGTATATACCATTTGATTCTTTCTGCTTCTGGGTTAACTCACTCATTATGATCATTTCTAGCTCAATCCATTTATCCACAAATTTCGGGAATTAAAACCTTCAAGCATCTCTTCAAGGTTTCACTTTATCACTGGTTTTATCTTAATGGCTTTTTTTATCACTCTACTACATCTCTAATATAAAAATCTGCATGTACGGAAGTTTATTTTAAAAATTCTTGTAACTAAACTGTTAAGATAATTTTCTCTATTTAAAATTATCGTTAATTTTTAAGTAGCAAATAAAATGTCGCTGACCATGTCATGTTATATTAATTACTGCTAAATAACTGCTTATTAGAATAAAATGTATTACAAATTGTAATAAGTAATTAATAGATGTATAATTTTATCATAAATTAATATTTTAGTAAAAATAATAGTCAACTGGTTCATTCAGTTTACAGACTCAGTGATAATTATTATTTATTTTGAAATGAAACATAGTTCGCTGAAAATTAACAGCGGATAAAGAGAAGATAGCTGGCATGCAAGCCTTACCCAGAGTGTATTAATGGACTTTTAAGTATCAAAATCCACTACACACCTGTTCATCTAAATCAAATCAGTGCAGGGCTAACCACGCACAAATGAAAACACAAAGGGCTGATGAGCAACCAGGAACAGGAGATGAGTCCCAATTTTTAAAAAAGCATATGAATTTATAATATCCAATAATCTTTCCTCAATATTAAAAAAGTTTTCTTTTGCAAACCTGAATAAATACTCGAGAAAATCTAAAGCCGGAAGTTATTTTCAATACATTTCTTTTATTCAAAGATATAACGTTGAACTCTAGGAAGTATACGTGGATAACCCCATACGTTTCCCTATATAAAGTATACGTGGATAACCCCATGTTTCCCTATGTAAGGTATACGTGGATGACCCCATAGGTTTCCCTATGTAAAGTATACGTGGATAACCCCATACGTTTCCCTATGTGAAGTATACGTGGATAACCCCATACGTTTCCCTATGTGAAGTATACGTGGATAACCCCATACGTTTCCCTATGTGAAGTATACGTGGATAACCCCATACGTTTCCCTATGTGAAGTATACGTGGATAACCCCATACGTTTCCCTATGTGAAGTATACGTGGATAACCCCATACGTTTCCCTATGTGAAGTATACGTGGATAACCCCATACGTTTCCCTATGTGAAGTATACGTGGATAACCCCATACGTTTCCCTATGTGAAGTATACGTGGATAACCCCATACGTTTCCCTATGTGAAGTATACGTGGTAACCCATACGTTTCCTATGTGAACGTATACGTGGATAACCCCATAGCGTTTGTTACGTGGATAACCCCATACATTTCCCTATGTGAAGCTGAAAATACAGGTGAGGTGAGCTAAGAGCCTAGCAAATAAGAGTAGGCTACTGCTCTTCAGGGTCAGGCATGGGTCCTCAAAGCTGCTGTTTCCCAGCATGCCTGCCTATAATTCCTCAACATTCTTAGGTGAGCAAAGACCCACACATTCTCATGACCCCTTGCTTAGATGAGATGTGACACCAGGGAGCTTCAAAGCTCCTCCATATTTCTTATGTGTTTTCTCTCACAGGATTCATGGGGAGGTCCTCTTTGACAAATGGGAGACAAAATAGGTAAGATCACCAGAAGAAAGAAAATCTACTACTCCAGTTTACAAAATATCAGAATTTAAAGTATTCATGGATCGATATGCCACTTCTAATTACATCATAATTATCAGATTTAGCATGGGTGCATGTGCATACACACAGACACACACACACACACACACACACACACACACACACACACGCACATACACATACCAGAACAGAGAGTGAGAGATAAATGTAATTTTCACTAAAACAAAACAAAACAAAACAAAAAAACAAATAAGTGTGTGTTCTTTTGTTTTTGGTTGTGGAATGAGGTATTGCTATGTAACCCTGCTAGCCTCAAACTTGCAATCCTCCTACTTCATCACTCCAAGTGCTGGAATTACAACAGTGAACCACTAGGCTGAGTAACAAATACTTTCTGGTTGTCAGTGTAAAAGACGTTGAAGAAGTAGGGAAGTGTTATGGGAAGCTCTCTGAAATAAACACTCCCACACTAACACGAGTGGAGAAGAGGAGATGCCACCAGTGGACTCAAGCCCAGAGAGCTACTGAAAGGATTTGGTCTCAGGTCTAGATTGCAGCCTCAGCTTATGCTTTAAAAACACAAGGGAGGCAGACTAGCAAGTGGGACTTCCCAAAAGTATATGTGGTGGCTAGCTTTTTGCTATCCAAAGCATATGATGTAACAGTTGACAGGTATAAGATTTTGTGGTCAGGTTGCTAAGGGCAATGACCTATTGCTTTGGCAATTTCTCCAGGTCACTCTGTTCCGGGTAGGAAGATGAATTCACATTTGAATTCAATAAGCAGTACAAATTGTGCTTTAAGTAAATCATTATATAAACCAATAACTCAGTGTCTAATCATCAGTCTTTTCTACTTTATTCTACTTGAAAGGCACATGTGATTCTCGGGCACATCAGTCTGAGAACTTGGAAGGTGATTGCTTTACACTATCCATATTCAAACTCTTCCTGTTTGAGCATGTATGTGCTCATGCATAGTAGGTAAGTGTTCAGGTGGGTGTGTGCATGTAAATAATGAGGGAGGGGCTAAGTGTATAGACTCTAATTTGAAGACCAGTGCCCTGAAGCAAAGCTTCCCAGTAGGTCTGCATAAAGTGGGTAAGTATGCTAATTTCTTCAGCCTTTAAGGCAGTCACATCACGGGATGAGGTGATATGAGAGAAAATCTACTGAAAATCATTGGCAAGTGCTATATAGAAGCAGCCTTCACTTATACTAATATATGCAGAGTGTCACATCCATAAATGCTTATGGCAGTGTTCATTATATTACAAGCAACTGAAAGTAAATGAAATATACATGAGAACAAAGGCAAAGCTGCAGTGTAGTCAATTAAGTGAGTATTATAGTGAAATTAAGATGGGTGAAGCTGACCTATGTCTCCCAATATACAGAGATCTCAGAAACTTGCAATTTAAGAAGTATTTTCAGGTGGACGAGATGGTTCAGCAGTTAAGAGCACTGGGTTCTCTTCCAGAGAACCTGGGTTTGATTCCCAGCACCTTGTGGTGCCTCACAACTATCTGTAACTCCAGTTCCAGGGACCTGAGACACATAGGGTGCCAGACATACATGCAGGCAGAACATTCACACACATAGAATTAACAAAGAAGAAAGCAAGAGGCACGTTGCCACATTGCAGAAGGAGGCACAAATGTATGCTTGTGCAAATTAATAAGACACAAATATTCTATGGCAAAAGCCTTTAAGTACTAATTACAGAAATGTTCAGGGACATGCCTGCCCCTAAGGGAAGAAAGGAGAGTGAGACTGAAGAGGAGAATAAGCAAGCGCACAGGGAGCAGACACCAGATGAGCATCAGTGCAGGAGGCTCTGTTCTCAGACCTTACCGTGTATACATAATTACGGACTCCACTCTGCATCCCTGTGAGGACTGTGAAGCATTATCTTCTCTTTGCAGATGAAGCAACTGAAGCTCAAAGGGGAGAGGCAAGCTTCCCAAGGCACCCATTTCTAACAAAAGCTATAGAAAAAGGCCCTTAACTCCCAGCCTTCCCTTTTAAGAAATTGATGAGACACGAAGATGTCACAATAAATGAGTGGGTTTTATTACACTGCACCCTCTTTGCTTGTTCAAAATGTCAAATTTTAAACCTCTGCTTCCACCTTTCCCAAAAGTTCAAATTTGTCTAATAACACCGTTCTGAAATTCTGGTTATGATCTCCTTTATGAAAACCTGTTTTTCCCCAATTGTCTTCATCAACAATAGGTAACAAACATACACATTTCCTGTGATGAACTGGAAATAAAAGGCAATAGGCAATTTTGCTTAAAACTCGAGGTCCCAATAGAATCCACATTGTAATGGTTTTATTTAAATGGTTTTATCCAAAACTCTGTGCTTTAAATGATCCAAATGGATGAATGGGCATCAGGCCAGATTTTGCTTACACTTATTCAATTGAGTAACTCTATTATTTGTGCCAATATTTAAAGATTTGCCGCAATTTAATTTTTAGCAGCCAAGAGAACAAGCAATGTGAAGAGCAATCTCTGATTCACACACCTAGAAATAGCCTCAGGTGTTAATTTTATCTCCAATTCTAAAATACAGTCAAACATTTCTAACAAAACCGTTTATGAGGAACTTGATGGGATAATGAGGCGGCGTTGAGCTTTCTTAACTAGAACTGCTGTCTTGGGCCAGGAGCACAGCCCAAGCGGCCTCACAGACTCACTGAACTCGGCAGCAACAAGAGCTGTGGGCAGCTGGCCAAATTACCCTAACAAGTCTTAGCTATTACCTAATTATCCTCATTCATTTTTGTTCTAAAAAGCTAGGGAATTCCCTCAGTTCTCTGCACTAATGATATCAGAAAAAGGACCTGGCTCAAGTCACACAGATGGTTTGGATAAGAATACACTTTTGAGCTTCAGGGGTCCATGGTAGAATCTGTGAGTAAGCAACTGTAAGGCTTACAGAACCCTAGTCAACAGCCTGCTGTCACACTACCTGAAATTTCTATCATAGGTCTTCAAGTTCCAATATTGATTTGGGAAGTTGCTTAGTATACTATTACTGTATGCCTTGTAAGAAGAGGACATTCCCTGAAGATGAGAGAAGGAGGGGGGCGGTGCACAGGACAGGTCAGTTTTGATGAGGAAAACAAAGAAAATAACAAATTATAGGAGACGTAGCTAAAGTTCTTCAGGGAAACAAAGCCAACAGGGTGGCAGATCTAGGAAGGATGGGAAAAAGGGGAGAGAGTCAGTTAAGATTTTTTTGTTTGTTTTCTTTGAAACAAGGTTTCTTTATGTATCCTTGGGTGTCCTGCGGCTCACTCTGTAGACCAGGCTAGGTCGCAAACTCAGAGACATGCCTGCCTCTGCCTCCCAAGTGCTGGGATTAAAGGCATGAGCCACCTCCACCCTGAAGTTAAGAAATTTATTGTAAGAATTTACCCATGTGGTATGGAGCCTAGAAGGTCCCACAACCTCTCGAAACATGCAGAGCCAGAAAAGTGAGTGATATAGTCCAACTGAGTATACATGCCTAAAGCAGAGGTAAAGAATATCTTAGCTACAAAGTCAAGAAAACTTCCTTTTCCTTTCCTTCTCTGGTTAGCTAGTCCTTCAGTGACTTGGCTGAAGCCGGTTCATTCGTAGTGCACCATTCAGATGCTAGCCTTGGAAACAGCCTCACAAACACAGTCCAAAACAATGCTTAGCCAAACATCTGGGTACTCTATGTCCAGACTGTCGAAGCTGACACATAAAACTAAATATCACAAGCAGGCTGCAATAGAAACTTAACAAAAACAAACAAACAAACACATTGGAACACTCGGGGCCTGGAAACAGAGGCATTGAAGACTGGAATGAAGAAGCAGCGGTCATAATCTTTGCTCTTCTAAAATGATCAGGGATTTAACCCTGAGCTAAGGAGCACAATGGCATTTCACATGGGAAGAGGTGTTTGGAAACTCAAAAGTAGCTTCCATCAGAGTCCACCTGCAAACTTTCAGGCTCACAAAAACAATGTAACTGCTTATAGGGTTGGATTAAAGGAAACCTAGAAGATCAGTAAGACAAAAATGGACTAGCTGCTGTGAATGTAGATTTTACCATTTCAATAGGCTGGAGACTCAGATTGAATAAAAGGGAATAAGGAAGATGGCTGATAATCACACAAAGCATAGGCTGTCTGTCTCCATCTGTGTGTGTGTGTCTCTATGTCTCTCTGTGTATGCCTCTATGTCTGTCTCTCCCTCTGTGTGTCTCTATGTCTCGCTCCCTTTCTCTGTGTTTGTCTCTCTCCTTCCCTCTCATTCTCCCCCTCCCTTTCTGTCTCTCCTTCCCTCCCTCCCCCCTCTCTCCCTCCCTCCCTCTCTGTCCCACGCTCTCTTGCTCTCTTCCTCGCATTCCCCTGGCAGCCATAAAACAAGCATCTATGCTCTCTTTGCTATCATGTTCAGCCTCACCTTGTCCCTAAAAGAGTGGCACAAGTAGACCACAGACTGAAGTCTCTGCAACTAGGAGGCAAACACATCTTTCCCCCTGTTAGAATGTTCCTCTCAGGCATTTATCACAGCAATAGATGTTTGGCAAACATTCAGTAACCAAAATGCATTTTGTGACATAGAAGAGAAGGTAAAATGAAAAGTATCAATCAGCAGAGAGACTGGTGTTTCTAGATACAAGCTAGTATCCTTGGGCTCCCTTCCTCTCAGTTTTCCCACATCCCTGATACATAGGCAACAGTAACCTCTTAGAATTCTTGTGAGGATTATTAGAATGACTGATGAGTAATAAACACTTAACTCAGAACAATTATTCATTGTCATCATCATAAAATGTCCAATAAATACACATAAAACTGAAAGTGTACACCTCATAAAATCTCACCACTCCACACACTCCATGGCTGATGTCCAATGCCTATTTCACAAAGAACTAATTGTTTCAATGATAGACATTTATCAGTTGCTTTGCTATGGAAGTGGAGTGTACACATTGATCTTTAACTGATGCCACGACCAGTGCTAATATTAACTATTCAGTGCAAGTAATCTCTCAGTATTTTGGGAATTGGTCAGATTTTCCTGTTGTGAATTCATCTAAGGAAGTTGTTGCCTTGGCATTCAGTTGGAGCCCACCACTTTAACTAATGCTTTCCTTCCCTACATGGCTTCCTTCCCTAACGCCAAACTACGTGCTCTTCACCCTCTGAGCAAATACAGCATACCCCATGCTTCTGGCCATATAGGATTTAACAGTCCACAATAGAGTCCTTCCAGTAAGACCTCACTTCACAGGGTTTCTTTAAAGTGATAAATCCACTCTGGAGGAAGTCCACAAGACAGCATTGATGGAGAGCTCAAGAATGCTTCCATCATGACTGGAGTAAGTCCATACTGCTGAGCAAGCTTTTCTGGTTATGATGACCTCATCCCAGAATTGCTAACTTAATGTCCTGTAAAGCTATGACTACACTATAGTAATCTCTACATGGGGAACATGCTAGGCTACCCCAATTCAGTCACTTCTCACTTCAGTGAAAACAATGGTCAATTTATATGATTCCTTTATATAATAATGATAAATAAAGTAAAATAATGAATTATTGATTCAAGATGGCGGCGAGCAGTATGGACCATGTTTGGAGGCTCCAGTGAACAATTCAGGGAATCGCACAGATTTCTGAGCCAGGAACACCGAGGTCCCCACACCACAGCAGCCAGACTGCTCCACGGTTCGGAGGGACCAGGGTGTGGAGGACCTGCGTGCCCCTGCACACGGGAAGAGCGTGGATTTTCTCAGATCGGAGCAGCAGCGGCAGAGGCAGCAGCAGCAGCAGCAGCACCAGGGGCACCAGTGTCAGCAGCAGCAGTGGCTAAGGTTTGCAGCTCAGAGCCTTCCAGTGGAGGCGATTGGTGTGGTGGCCATTGGGAGTTGCTGCAGGAGACGGGACTCTGGGCAGGATTTGGGTCGCGTGGTGCCTTAGGACCCAGACTGGACTCGGTGGACAGTTTGGCCCCAGAGTCCCGGGTTCAGCTCGGTGCACAGTGCTGTGGAGACACTGGCTCAGCTCAGCAAGTAATTCTGCCCAAGGCACCAGCTCAGAGCAGCCACAGCTCCCCTGCTGTGACGCAGGCTGGGCGGAGCACTCAGTTTCACCTGCTGTGGCGTGGGCTGGGCAGAGCACTCAGTTCCACCAGAGGCGCTGTCTCAGCGCAGCAGCAGTTCTTCTGCTGTGACGTAGGCAGGGCAGAGCGCTCAGCTCCACTGGAGGCACTGGCTTGGCTCAGCAAGCAGTTCTGCCCGAGACACTAGCTCAGCTCGGCGGGCAGTTCTGGGATGCTGACTCAGGCTGAGGTCAGCACGCAGATTCAGCCCAGAGGCTCTAGCTGGACTTGCTGGGCAGATTGGGCCCAGAGATTCTAGCTGAGCTGTGCACACAGGCTCGGCGGCCCTAAGACTCTGGCTGGACTATCCACGCAGTTTAGGCCCAGAGGCTGGGGCTGAACTCAGCACGCAGTGTGAGTCCAGAGTCCCTGGCTGAGCTTGCTGCACAATTCCGCCCCAGAGACTTGGAGGAAGCTCGGTGTGAAGTTTGGGGCTAGAGTCCCTAACTGTGCTTGGCAGACAGATTGGGCCCAGAGACTCTAGCTGAGCTTTTGGCACAGTCCCGGCTCTAAGATTCTGGTGGGACACAGTGTGCAGTTTGAATCCAGAATTCCTGGCTGAGCTTGGCGGACAGTTCAGGCCCTGAGTCAATAACTGACCACAGCACACACTTTGGGCCAAAAGCCCCTAGCTGAGCTTGGTGCGCAGTCCCAGCCCAAATATTCTGGCTGGACCCTGTGTGCATTTTGGGCCCAGAATCCCTAGCTGTGCTCGGCAGATGGTTCAGGCCCTGATCATCTCTTTAGATGCAGAGAAAGCATTTGATAAAATCCAACACCCATTCATGTTTAAAGTTTTAGAGAGATCAGGGATACAAGGCACTTTCCTCAACATAATAAAGGCTATATACAGCAAACCAATAGCCAAAATCAAAGTAAATGGTGAGATACTCAAGGAAATTCCTCTAAAATTGGGAACAAGGCAAGGCTGCCCACTCTCTCCATATCTCTTCAAAATAGTACTCAAAGTTCTAGCCAGAGCAATAAGACAACAAAAGGAGATCAAGGGTATCCAAATGGGAAAAGAGGAAGTCAAATTATCCCTATTTGCAGATGATATGATAGTATACATAAGTAACCCTCAAAATTCCACCAGAGAACTCCTAAAGCTGATAAACACCTTCAGCAAATTGGCTGGATACAAAATTAACTCAAAAAAGTCTGTAGCCTTCCTATGCACAAATGACAAACTTGCAGGGGAAGAAATTAGGAAAACCACACCCTTCACATTAGCCACAAGCAATATAAAATATCTAGGAGTTACTCTAACTAAGCAAGTGAAGGACTTGTTTGAAAAAAATTTCAAAACTCTGAAGAAAGAGATTGAAGATGACCTGAGAAGATGGAATGATCTTCCTTGCTCATGGATCAGGAGAATTAACATAGTAAAAATGGCCATCCTACCAAAAGCAATCTACAGATTCAATGCAATCCCTATCAAAATACCTACACAATTTTTTAAAGACATTGAAAGTTCAATTCTGAACTTCATATGGAAAAAACAAAAAACCCAGAATAGCTAAAACAATCTTGTACAATAAAAGGTGCTCCAGAGGAATCTCCATACCTGATCTCAAACTGTACTATAAAGCAATAGTAATTAAAACAACATGGTACTGGCACAGCAACAGGCTGGTTGATCAGCGGAATCAAATCGAAGACCCAGATATGAATCCACACACATTTGGTCACTTGATTTTTGACAAAGAAGCCAAATCCATTCAATGGAAAAAGGATAGCATCTTCAACAGATGGTGCTGGTCTAACTGGAGGTCTATGTGTTAAAATGTGCAACTGGACCCATATTTGTCACCTTGCACAAAACTCAAATCCAAGTGGATTAAAGACCTCAACATCAAACCAGAGACACTAAGTCACTTAGAAGAAAAAGTGGGGAAGAGCTTGGAACATTTTGGCACAGGAGACAACTTCCTGAACAGAACACCAATGGCCCAGGCCTTAATGTCAACCATTAATAAATGGGACCTCATGAGGCTGAGAAGCTTCTGTAAGGCAGGAGACACTGTCAAGAGAACAAAGCGACAGCCTACAGACTGGGAAAAGATCTTCACCAACCCTACATCTGACAAAGGTCTAATATCCAAAATATATAAAGAACTCAAGAAATTAAACACCACCAAACCAAATAACCAAATTGAGAAATGGGGCTTGGAACTAAACAGAGAATTCTCAACAGAGAAATATCAAATGGCTGAGAAACACTTAAAGAAATGCTCAACCTCCTTAGTCATCAGGAAAATGCAAATCAAAACAACTCTGAGATTCCATCTTACACCCATCGGAATGGCTAAGATCAAAAATTCAAGTGACACCACATACTGGCGAGGATGTGGGGAGAGAGGAACACTCCTTCATTGCTGGCAGGAATGCAAACTAGTACAGCCACTTTGGAAATCTATCTGGTGCTATCTCAGAAAAATGGGAATAGGGCTTCCTCAAGACCCAGCTATTCCACTCCTTGGAATATACCCAGAAGATGCTCCAGCACACAACAAGAAAATTTGCTCAACCATGTTCATAGCAGCCTTACTCATAATAGCCAGAACATGGAAACAGCCTAAGTGTCCATCAGTAGAAGAATGGATAAAGAAACTGGGGTACATATACACTATGGAATACTACGCAGCTATTAAAAACAAGGAATTCCCGAAATTTGTGGATAAATGGAGTGAGCTAGAAATGATCATAATGAGTGAGTTATCCCAGAAGCAGAAAGACACAAATGGTAAATACTCACTTATATCTGCATACTAGCCCAAGGGGCATGTCCCACGAAAGCCTTCATTTACCAGGAAACTGGGACAAAGGGGAGGACATCCTACTGGGACTCTAGATGAGAGAAGCATGGGAGAATAGCAAAGTAGAAGGATCCAGAGGGTCCTAGAAACCTACAAGTAGAACATTATGATAGGCAGATTTGGGCCCAGGGGTTCCACTCAAACTAAGGCACCGGCCAAGGACAATACAGGCGGTAAAGTTTAAACCCCTACCCAGATCTAGCCAATGGTCAGAATATTCTCCACAGTTGAGTGGAGAGTGAGATATGACTTTCTCACATACTCTGGTGCCTCACATTTGACCATGTCCCCTGGAGGGGGGCACCTGGTGGCACTCAGAGGAAGGACAGCAGGTTACCAAGAAGGGACTTGATAGCCTATGAGCATATACAGGGGGAGGTAATCCCCCTCAGGAACAGTCATAGGGGAGGGGAATAAGGGGAAAAGGGGAGGGAGGGAAGAATGGGAGCATACAAGGGATGGGATAACCATTGAGATGTAACCAGAATAAATTAATAAAAAAATTTTTAAAAAAAGAACACACACCTTTATAATTAAGTAGAAATCAAAGTTACTTTGATGGAAGACAATGCTGTGATTTATGTGGAACCCTGTACAAGGTCAGCACTCATTAATAACAGCCTCTGGCCCTTGGGTCTCTTAATGTACATTTGCATTTTGCTCACTCTACATTCTAGAAAAAGGATGATTTTGCCTAAAAGAATATTGTTGATTAAAAACAGCTGCAAAAATGCTAACTTAAAACTGTAATATCAACCAGTATAGGCCCACCCTCATGCTGGTCACAGACGTCTTTGTCTCACTAAGAACTTAAAGTTAAATAAACATGTTAAATAAAAAAATGAATTATTAATAATAAATATAACAAAATAAAAATAATAAAAATTATTATTAAATATATTTACATTATATGCTTATGTTCTATGTCCAGCATTTGCTATTAATTTATTCAAATTACATATCACCTGTTATCCCCTTACTTGTATCCACCCATTCTTTCCTCCCTCCCTCTTTCACTATATTCCCCTCCCCTAGGTCTGTGATAGAAGGGGACCTCCTCACCCACAATATGGTCACAGCCTATCAAGTCTCATCTTGGTAGCCTGCCTATTCTTTCTCTGAGTGCCGCCAGGCCTCTCCACCAAGGAGAAGTGGTCAAATATGGGGCACCAGAGTTCATGTCATAATTAGTCTCTGCTCTCCACACAACTGTGGATAATGTCCTGTCCATTGGTGAGATCTGAGTAGAGGTTCAATGTTTACTGAGTGTATTGTTCTTGGTTGGTGCAACAGTTGGAGCACACCCCCCTGGGTCCAGATCTGCCTGTCATGATAGTCTTCTTGTAGATTTCTAGGATCCTTCTATTTCCCCATTCTCTCATACTTCTCTCACCTAGAGTCCCAATAGGAGGTCCCCACACCTATCCCAATCTCCTGGTAAATGAAGATTTTCATGTGACATGCCTCTTGGGCTAGTGTCCAATTATAAGTGAGTATATACCACGTGAGTCTTTCTGAGTCTGGGTCAACTCACTCAGTATAATCATTTCCAGTTTCATCCATTTGCCCACAAATTTCAGGATTTCCTTGTTTTTAATAGTTGAGTAGTATTCCATAGTGTAAATGTACCACAGTTTCTTTATCCATTCTTTGACTGAGGGACATTTAGGTTGTTTCTAGGTTCTGGCTATTATGAATAAGGCTGCTATGAACATGGTTGAGCATATGTCCTTGTTGTGTGGTGGAGCATCTTCTGGATGTATTCCAAGGAAAGGCATAGCTGGGTCTTGAGACAGCCCTATTCCCAGTTTTCTGAGAAATCGCCAGATTGATTTCCAAAGTGGTTGTACAAGTTTGCACTCCCATCAGTTTTATAATTCAGTTTTATTCTTCAACCACAAAGCTGTAAGACACTTCAGCAAAGACAGTTTGCAAAGTGCTGGTATATGCCATTCTTCAATAAGCAAATTAAGTCAGAGCACAGCTCTTGAAGAGCAGCTTCCCTCTGGCAGCAGGATACAGGTGGACTTGGACCATCCAGGAGAGTCTTCAGCTCTGTGATTCTCGGTAACTCTAGCATTGGCTCATTTTCTACAGGTGTGCTATTCACTTTGATGAGTAAACCAAAACATGTAGATCTACATCCAGCTTCTCCTCTTACTGTGACACTGTGTAGGTTCATGGAATAAAGAGCATTTTAACAATAGCCTAATTGAGATGTAATTCAGAAGGGTAATTGGGTACCAAAAATATTCCATGATACACATCAAGAATAAACTACAGATATTTTCTTACTACCACTGGTCCCCTCTGAAATACAAGTAACTCTTTTATAACATAACTTTGATCTCCAAACCTACTTCTGCCACTTGCCAAGCTTTCTCTCCTTCCAGTGATCACTAGACATACTACATGTTTGCTTTATGCATTTATAGATGATCAAATCATATCTGTTAGCTTATGCTACACAGTATATTATAAAAATTGTAGCCCAACTGCAACTTTATCCAAGTTTTTCCCTATTATTTGTGTTAAGATATTGCTTCTTTTTTTTTTTTAATGATTTGTTTACTTTTATTTTATCTGTATGTGTGAGTTCTTGTATGTATGTATATATGTATGTATGTAAGTATGCACATCACTTCTATGTAGTCCCCTTTGTGGTCATAAGGGCACATCAGACCCCCTGGAACTATATCTAAAGAATGCTATAAGCTGTTGTGAAGGTGCTGGGAATGGAACCTGGGTCCTCCCCAAGAGCAGTAATCTCTCTCAGACACTGAGCTATCGCTCCAGCTCCAGAAATGGTTTTAAGGAATGGAGGATTAGGGAAAATACTGTGCTCTTCTAGTATGTGGAAACTGCTGAGTTCAATCCCCAGCACCACATAAAAGAATGGAAAGAAAGAAAGAAAGAAAGAAAGAAAGAAAGAAAGAAAGAAAGAAGCAAGCAAATTTTTTTTTCTTCTTAAAGTATAGACAATGCCAGTTTAAAGAGCCACTCATTCAAATAGACTCCAGTCTGTGGAACCTAGAGGCACTGACTTGCTTCTCAAAGGCTGAAGGTTTACACACCATATTGAACGAGTCGCTTCTCACTTGAAGCTTAGAGTAAAGGATGACATCACAATATGCATTACTGGGGTGTTTTCAAAATGTGCTGACCCACTGGAAGTTTCCAAATGGCTTCTTTGTGTACTGTTAACGACCATCTGGCTAGCTGTAGATAAACAAGTCTCAACATATGGGCCGTAGCACATGCACAGCTCTGCTCCACCAGTGCAGAAAATTGAGAAAAGGTCGCAATCATGATATGAGTAAGTCGTGCAAAGCAAGTGGCACTTACAATGGAGGCCTGCCCTGAGAGGTACACGGAAGAGTTCACCACAGCTCCCTCCCTGCTCCTCACTGGGCAGGCCACAACAAAGTCCCCTCACTTCTTCTTGTGAAAATATTTGAAGACGCCAAATCAGCTCTGGTCCCTACCCCCTCCTTCCTTTCCTCTCCCTCCTTCTCTGTTCCCTTCCCATTAAGAAACATGTATGACACACCTACTACATATCTGTTTCCAGCATGTTGCTCAATAAAAAAAAAAGTGCATACTGGTTGTCTTAGTGTTCTTTTGCTGTGAAGAGACACCTTGGCCATCTAACTCTTATAAAGGAAAACATTTCATTGAGGCTGGCTGACAGTTCAGAGGTTTCATCTAGTATTACCCTGGCAGGAAGCTTGGAGGCACACAGTCAGACATGGTGCTGGATAGGTAGCTAAAAGTTTTACCTCTGGATCAGCAGGCAACAGAAGGAGAAAGAGACATTGGGTCTGTCTTGAGCATTTGAAACCGCAAGGTCCACCCCCAGTGACACACTTCCTCCAATGAGGCCACACCCCCTAGTAATGCCAACCCCTATGGGCCTATGGGGGCCATTTTTATTCAAAGTACCACACTGGTGACAAAAACAATGATGAAGACACATTCCTAATGGATAATGGAAAGTAGGGGGAAGAATCCTGGACAGTGGGGAGCCTGTGTAGAGATCCCAAGAAAAGTCATCATTGACTGTTTAAAATAAGCCAAGCCTTGCAAACACTTATATTCATTTGATTAAGAATGCAGATGATAATTAAAATGCTGAAAGGAAAATTTCTTCCATCTCCAGATGGGAATTCAAATAATTATTATATTTATACAAACTATTTGAAAAAAATTGACCCAAATCTTTAATTCAGCGTGGTGAGCTCACACCCACAACCAGTCTAATAAAACTATATAAAATATGATTGTCAATACATGCACAGACATCTCATGTACAAGACACCTTGTAAGTGCTTGGAGAGTAATGTGTGATCCATCTTCCATCGAGCCCAGGAAAGCTCTGAGTACCACATGTACTGAGTACCACATGTACTGAGTGCCACATGTACTGAGTACCACAGGTTTGGTACGTGCTAAATCTAAACACAGGGGCAAGAGTGACCCAGCATCTCTTACAAGTGCTTCACTTCGCAAGCATCATTTCCCAGCATTCAGCCTCGCCAGAAGATGACAGCTGATCCCCTGAAGTGAGAAAGGAGATTAGTCATCACACCCATTCTTGCTCAAACAGTCATAAACTATATGGAAAATGTTTATTTCAATAATTTCTCTCAGTTCTTAGTTAAAACAGAAGCTGTGCCTTTACTAGAGACAAATTATATCAGATGGGAAAGACAAATTATTGGAGATTTTCTCCCTTTCAGTGCTACCTTTTCCTTCCATTTGCCTGCCATGCATCTAAAGTGCAATGTACCCATGGCGTCTAGAACCTGCAGTTAAAATAGGGCAGAATGCAACACTCAGACATTAAGATCAGGCAGGATAAGAGGTTGGTTTGAATGGTGAAGGTTGTAATGAAAAAAATTAAATGGATACAAGTCTAAATTAATCCAACTAACTAGCCATAAGGTCTTGCCTTATGCTGCAAGAAAGAAAACCATCACTCCCAGCAACCTGTTATGGCGCTCCATTCTGCACTGATGAGCTGACGTATGGCTGCTAGGATCTTGGTGGCAAATTCCTTAGCATTTCTTAGCTACTGCCATCTTTGCACTCTTAGCACTGACAATCCCAACTGGAGCAAGAGACTGGTGTTTATTAATCCAAGAAACAAACGCTCTGATTTAAAATGTAAAAATTACTAAATGGATAAATTTCTACATTGGGATGTAATTTAGTACAAGGAAGTCAATTACTTCCTGGGTTTTTTTTTTTTTTTTTTTTTTTGACAGTGTCTCTAGATGTAAACTCAGACTGTCTTCACACTTGTGACCCTCCTCCCTCCACTTCCTGTGTGTTAGGATTACAGGTGTGCACTGTCGCTTCCCAGATACCTGTTAGGGTTTTAGCAAGCACAAGCCGAGTATGCCCCGCTGCTGTCCTTCATTGAGCGACACGTATGACATCAGACCTTTTATTAAAAACAATACTTAAGTTGCTTTATTACAGCTACAAATAGCCTTTATTTGATGTAATGTAATAAATAAAACATTTTCAAATTTAACAACATGTATCTGACAATAAACGTTATTTAAATTATGAATACAAGTATATACGGTCACTCTAGCAAACCCACAGCTAAGGAATTTGTACACACTTTGTCTGAAAGGACAGTGTCTACCTCCCTTTCACATAATAAACATCAGTGATATCTGTAAGAAGCCCATAATCCATATTGGAACTCCATTTTATCCTGTGAGAGGACAGCTTCCTTAATTGTAGGAAAATAATATTCTCTTTAAGTTCTCTTTTATTAAATAAAGGTTTGCACTCATGCGCCACACTTGTAGACATGGGTACTCATCTCATCTATATGCCTTTCCATGCCTTTCACCGAGACTACTCCATAGTACCATTTAAATGATACTATCTACAAAGGAATCCTTTCTGTTTCCTTCCCTGCCCTTAATGTTGACCCTTTTACTGGGGGCGGGGGATAGAGTTTAGAGGACAGAATTCATCAGGCACACATTTGATTTAAGATACAGAGAACACAGAGACAAACTCTCTACATGAACCAGAATGGTGCTCTAGAGTGTTCACAACAGGGGTCCAGGTGACCTTCTGTTCACCCAATTCAAATGGTACAGTTGGATGAACATGTTTAAGCTGTCCCCAGAAGCACCGCAACCACTCGTGGATGTGCTATTGCCACACCTTCTCCTCATAATGCACAGATATGGACCAGCCCCATGGGCTCCTTGCACCCTTGTAGAAGATGAGAGTAAACTACATGCTGAGAATCATGTGAATATACAATGCAGACAGGTGGCACTCACGTGTATCCAGTTACCCTACTCTGTCAGGAGCCTTCAGGAGTGTGAGCACAAGGGAAAGCTTTGTTGGGGTGGTTCTCTGCCTCTCTCCATCCTGAGATCTGTACCTGAGTTACACCATAATGATAAGGGGTTTAACAGTAGATGTACACTGGTGGGAAGTCACATGACCCTGCAGAAAAGCCAAAGTATTTAACAGAAGCTTTGAATAAACACTGCTCTGGGGGATCATTTGTATTAGCTGAT
Source organism: Acomys russatus (assembly GCF_903995435.1). Taxonomy (NCBI): domain Eukaryota; kingdom Metazoa; phylum Chordata; class Mammalia; order Rodentia; family Muridae; genus Acomys; species Acomys russatus. The sequence goes on from NC_067141.1 coordinate 55,271,863, forward strand.
GACTGGTTTCTGTTTTCTAACACGGACATGCAACACAGTCAACACTATGCTTACTGCAGTGTGCTTGGAAAGACACCCTTCTGTCATACCACATGAATGACTCCTGAAGAGTTACCCCAAAGCCCAGACTGGAAGCATGGGAGTTGTGTGTTAGGATTTCCCCCCGCCCGCTCACATGAATGTGGACTTGTGGAAAGCACCAGAAACTGCTTCCCTCCCGGAACCCAGCTCTGTAGTGTGCTTACCGCTGAGATGGCTGGCTGTCTCCCACTGAGAACTATTTTCATTTAAACACAATATTACTGAGCCACAGGAGAAAGGGAAGAGGTCACCACCTCCCCCAAGATACACTTTGTACAACAGATCACCCCTTATTACATTTCAGCCATGCCAAGAAGACAGAAGCCATGTTCCGGTTTGCAGTCACAGCCAATGATTCCGTTGTTTCCACCTTTTTTTTTTTTTTTTTTTTGCATTATTTTGTCTCCAGTACTCCACTCCATATCATGTATCATGACCTTTCTTTCTACAGTGGTCAGAGTTTTGTCTATAAAAGAGAGAAAGACAAGAAAATTAGCCAGATCATAGGTGTGGGTTTTCGTTTTGTGGTGGGTGAATCTTTTTTTTTCCTTTTTGTGGCCGTCGGTGATTTCAGTCACTGGTGACTTGCAAGGCTTCCTGATCATCTCTAACGGGGAAGAAAATGCAATATGCCTCTTTTCATAAATGTCGAAAGCTCGTAAGTTAGCAAGCCTGTGATATATTTGAGAATGAGCCCTAAGTAAGTCGTTTTAAAAAAATCCTTTATAATATAGATATATCCAAGAATGGCTTTGCTTTTTAAAAAAATTCTTAAAATCTTTACAAAATGTCATAACCTTCTCTCTACTTGAAAATAATGCCAGTCAAAAGAATAATGTCAGTAGGCAAATAGAGGTGGTAATATCAAGGGCTGGGAAGATTTGAGCAAGGGTATGATGGGGGCAGAGAAGAGGAAGGGATGGCAGGAGGCTAAGATCAAACTAAAGATATATAGATATAGCTATCAGAAAACCTATTTTGTCAGCTAATTAAAATACAATTTTTAAAAACGAGTTTGAAGAAAGGTACCTGGCATGGTTGGAAATAGCTGTTCCAAGAAGTTGTTAAATGAAAATCTCAGGGCCAGATGTAGGCTACATCCCTGTGAGGTTTTGATCAGGGGGGCTTAAGAGGGACCAAAACAATATAGACTACTGTCATTACTGCTTTCCAAAACTAGATAATAAGACTGTGCTGAAATCAAGCTGCAACTGATATGAAAACTTCCTCCCTGATGGCTGGCTTTCCTACACACACAGTCTTCTGATAAAGAAAAGTCATCAGCAACCTTACCTGGTTATGAAGCCTCCATTCTATGGTAACTACCTACCAACCAAGACGTGCCAATTGGTGTAAGAGTGGTATGCTGGTTGTGGGGATAACCAACCACCTTCTGCTTGGATTTGCTCCACAGGAGAGAATTCATGTTCCGTATTTTAAACCTGATCAAAGACCCATGACTTGGGAAGCCATAGGATCTAGCTACTATTATTATTCTGCTTAAAAGGACAGGGTCTCAAACTTCCTTTTAAATAGTTATGTTCATGCCCAGCCTGAGTCAAAGAAGCTTTTGTTTTCAGTGGACAGTGGTTAAGCAGAGATTCAAAACTGGTCATAGCACTGGGAATAACTAATCACTACAATGGTCAGCCCTAAGTGACACACCCATATCACTCCTGACAAGCTCAGGGGACATGGAAGAAAAGGAGTAGGAAGAGGGGGGGAAAGGGCTATGAAGCAGCATTCTTTGGACATGACACGGATGTTACATATATGAACTCATAGAAGAGGTAGTCACCTGCACATGGCTGGGCCCACTAACATCCCAGCAGGGGCCGGGGGGGGGGAGATCATGAAGTTTAATGGTTGCTGGGGGAGAAGTCATATTCTTCAGTTATATGGCCACTGGAATGGTACCCTTTCTCAAGCAAATAACCTCCCCATCTATGCTCAGGAAAGCAATACTAAATGCAGTGGAACACATACACACCCAAATAAATAAATAAATAAAAATATTAAAGTGGGTGAGTGGGGGGACTTAAAAAGAAGAGTGGATTTGGCAGAAGGGGAAGAGGGATTAAGAAAGGAAAGAATAAGGAGGACATGACCAAAGTTCATAGTACATTCTCCCTCTCTCTCTCTCTCTCTCTCTCTCTCTCTCTCTCTCTCTCTCTCTCACACACACACACACACACACACACACACACACACACACACACACACCTACACACACATGCACACAAAATTGCATTACTTCCATTGAGAATCATCACCTAGTTCAAAGCTAGAAAGACGTGGTCTAATAACTGACCTACCCAGAAACCAGAACCCTGTTTCCCTCAAGGTCTGTCTTCTAGCCTCACAGAAGTGGCCTGGGCCACAGAGAAGTTTAAGCCAACACCTGAGAAAGTGTCCATTCTCCTAGCATGAAACCACACTCCCACAATGCCATACCTTCACAGGCCTTGACTTACCACACAAGCACTGTGTTTAGGGGCTGGGCTGGTCAGTCACAGGCCCAGGACTACGTTCTTAGCTTAGCCTCACTGCCCCACTAAAGGGTCCCTGTATCTGATTCAGCTTATCTGAGGTTCTCCTCTCAGCCCAGTCCTTTGTATAAGTGTGCCAATGACTGGATTTGCCCGCAGTAGACTCCATCTGACCCTCAGCCTCATGTAATAATGCCTGAGAACAAGGTATTTCAGCCAAGTCTCAGTGCCACAGGTTCTTGGAATGGAAATAAACTGTGTCCTCAACTGATGATGTGCCAGAGACAATTCTAGCCCTGGTCCTTCGGTTCTTCACACCTAGGGGAACTACCACACCCAGCATCCTTTAACTCAGTTTTGCTTCCACCACATCTTAGGCTCTACTGAATTCCTCCTGGCCCCAGTCCAGCACCACCTCCAGAGTCCATCTTTTCTAATCACTCACCTGCTAGCCAAAGTGATGATTTCCTTAAATTTCCAGGTTCCAGATTGCTTAGACACTATTAGCCTCTCTCTTGGTGTCAATGACACCTTCCTAGTTCAGTCTCCCCCAGACAGACATCCCACATCGACACGGGTACCATATCACACACCCCTTCTTCTTCTATCGGTAGGCTCTCCTCCCATCACCCCCACTACATCCTAGTATCATTCCGGTCAAAAACCCACCTGGCTCCCTGGGATAACCCCAACCTTCTCAACTTCCTGTATCATTGCAGACATGTTCCAGGTCCTTTGCTCACCTCTATCCACAGCAGTCACTGGAATGGACTGTCCTTCAACACTGAACAACCTCTATCGTATGTCCTCCGTATATCTTATTAAAATCCTACCACCTAAATATCACTTCTTTCATGGTTGCAAATTATCTTATTTTTATTGTATATGTCTATACACTATTTGACTTTACATTGTGCTACATGTATGTATTAACAACGAAGAGAAAACAACAGCAAAAAAAGGGGTAAAAGAGGGTAGGGCAAGGGCTGGGGCTCAGTGGACTAGTTTGTGGCATGTGTGAGGCCCATGGCTTTGATCCTTAACATTGAATAAAACCCTGAGTAGAACAATACCCTTCCTACTTTAAGAGACCTCAAGGTTAAACTCTAGTAACTAACTGTAAAGCGCAAAGCAAAGAAACTATTGTTATTACTAGTTGATGATTTAATAAAGGCAAAACCATGACCTTGAACTTGGGGCAATTAATGGTGAAGAAAATATCACTGTGAGGGGCTTTAAAATGCCAGGGAATAGCAAACTCTTTATTTGCTTCTGTTATTAAGGTAGGAATTCATCACAGACATTCAGGGTTGCAGGGGCCTTGATATTTCTTCCCGATTTCCCCTGGGATGTACTCCACTTCATTTCTTTTAAATTACCCCTTTCCACAAAGAAAGCATGCAATCAGGTTGGATTCCAAAGCTGCAGCCTAAAGCCTGGAGCAGCAAATTGACAGACTTCATGGCAGGAACCCAAGGTTATTCTGCGATGAGTCACTGGTAAGAGCCACTGCAATTGACAGGGATTATAAGAGGTTCTCCGAAGAGAAAGACAATACAGCCACCAAGGAGAAGGGGGAGACAGAAAGGGAGGGCTGCTTCAAAACAATCTCATGTTATTCTTTTATAGCAAAGTATTTTGGAAATTACTTTGCATTGCTGCTCATAGAGGATTGTCAAAGAACAAGTCCTCATGACACAATACTTAAAAATAATTTGTGGCAGTTTAAGTCCATGAGTAAAACCATTCAATTAAAAGAGAAAGAAAGACGGCTTGCTTAGGTCACACTGTTACATTCTGTTACTACCTTTATTCAAAGACTTGGGAAATAGTGAAAAGATTAAAATTGATAGTAGTGAATTAAAATTACCAGTGCAACAGTATTCACAGCTTTTATCCCTGTGTTCACTCCGTTACCCCAGGGAAAATTCTCGAGTGCCTGCTGGACTCCTGAGGCTCTGGTTATGCTGAGTAAGAAAATGGGAAGAAATGGGTAAATATTTGAAAGTGACAACACACAGTCTAGATTGTTCACACAGAAAAAAGAAGGAAGCTGAGGTATAGGAGAAAAAAAATGGAGCCAAGGAGGCCAAGCAAGAAGCAAAAATTAACACAGACCCAATCCCAAACAGCTGGACGGAAAGAAACAAGCTGGAGAAACTATAAGGAGTTTCCCACAGTCCTTAGAGTGGCCACTTGATGTGTGAGGAAGCCTGGGAAAGAAGGGGGAGTCTGAGAAGGTTTGCTCCTTTGCTCTGTGCTGTGAACTGGATGACTCTTGTCACTCTCCTGGAGACCACAGTGGGTGACGTTATCATTCAGACTGGGTAGAGTATAACCCAAATGTCACCCAGCCTAATAATAGCAAAGAACAAGTCAGGAAAAAAAACCCCACAAGGTTTCAAAGCAACATATGGCAACTCAGACTGATCAGCAGCTTTCCAAGTAGTGTTTCTTTGGAGGTAACTTGCATTATGGACCTCATAGGGTCTTACTCTGGGTAAAAGTGTCTTTTATGATCAAGTGTCACTAACCTCAACAGCACCGGAACCCACAGGACTGTGAGCTTCCAGAGAGAAAGACTTTTGCACCCCTCTTTGCACCCCCACCATGCCTGCTGCTGTATTTCATACACAGAAAGCCCCTCCAGTGTTTGTGCAAACACTAGTGAGGGAACTCTTCATCCAGCCTCTGCCTGCTGACTCTTCCTGTACTGTGTCACTGAATCAGTGCCCCCCACTCCGATGGCCCTATCCACTGGCTACAGAAGCTATAGAGGACTTGCTTGCATCTACAACAGAATCCCCAAACCTTACTGGTTGGGTAAGTCTTTTCTGTGGGAGGATTGTATGTGCATTGTAGAGTAGCTGGCAGCCTCTCTGGCCTGCACCTAGTACATGGCAGTTAACATCCAGACACAATCCAGTTATGATAACCAAAAGAACCTCTAGGCATTGCCAACCACCTCCAGGATAGGAGGCAAAAATTCCTCTGAATTGAACATCTGTTGCCTAAAGTCTAAATTTCTGAGGCCTGGCATACATCATTACAAATACTTTCTGTGTCATTTCTACTCTGATCTCCAACTGTTTTCTTGCCCTAGAGTCTAGATCTTAGTCTGTCCTTTGCATAAGGTCCTACATTGGTGGCTCTACATAAAATGTCCCTTTTACCTGGAATGACCCTTCTGTTCTCACTGTTAGTTATAAGTGCTTTGGCTAGTCTCAAGGATGCTCCTTTCAGGAAGTCTTCTCTGATTAGTGCAAGCACTGGCTATGGTCCCTTCTCCTATGACATGGGTTCCTACCTGTGGCTTTCATCAAAACAGAACAAAGATGAGTGTGCTATGATAGACTCAGGCTGTTATAATGAAATGTCATAAAGTGGTAGTTTATGAGCACGCCCTCTATTTGTAGGGACTAGAAAGTGCATAACTGATTGAATTTGGTGTCTGTCTCCTTCACAAACCAATTCCCTCTATTCCCTTTCATAAGGGTTCTCATCCTACTCGTGACAGCTCTGCCTTCATGACTTAGTCATCTCATAGAGTCCCTACTTTTTGATACTGCTGCATTAGAGTCTGTATTGTAACCAAAAATTTGGGGGGAAACACAAACATTCAGATCACAAAAGTGTATGTATACATTTTTGTGTAGAAATACATGTACAACAGCAAGAATTATGTCATATTTTATGTACCCACCACAGTATGTAGCAGTCATAAAAAAATAAAAGCCTGAAAATGAATCTTCTAATATTGGTGCTGACAACAAAGCTGCCTGGTTTAGAGTTCAGAAATGGCTGCTATGTGAATGCTATACAACAGTAAATATATCCTAAAGTTGTTGGGTATTTTTAGGCCAACAATCTTAGCTAATTTGCATATCCTACATGGTTATAAATTCAAACTGGGAGAACTGTAATTAGGCACAGTAATTCTCTCTTAAATCAAGGGACAACAGACTATTGTCTATGGGCCAAATCCAGCTGGTCATCTCTTCCATAAATGAAGTTTTGTTGTTACATACCCATGTCCTTTCGTTTACTTAACCAGATGGCACTGACAAAGATGAGGAGTTGCAATAGAACCATATGGTTTTCAATGCTCAAAATACTACCAATTGGTCCCTCACCACTATAGGTGTGCTGGCCTTTGCCTGGCACTAAGAGGAAACAAACCCGTGCCTCCCCATGAGCTGAGGACAGACAGGCAAACATCCTCACGTTTTATTCTAGCTGATTTACTTTTATAAAGGGTACAGTAGCATGAAAGCTAAAAGCACTTCTGAACACAGGCTTCCTGGGCTCGAATCCAACTCTATCGATCTCCTGTGAAGGACCGTGGGGAAATGACTTGATCTCACCCAGCTCTTGTTTTATCATCTTCAAAGTGGAGATGGAGAAAACCACCCCATCGTCCAGTTTTGAAGACTCAGTGTTCTCAGTGCGGCGGCTGAGAATGAAGCCGCAGGCAATGTGGGCTATTGCTATTTCAAACAGGAAAACCTGTTTGTGTCACCATTCTTACACCTTAATAATCTGTGAATTTATTACCTAAGCTGATGAGTAAAATTATCCTCAAGTTATCAGAGGCCTGTAAATAGGGAGATGGTCAGGACACCGTCCGCACTCTCCTCCTTTGCTACTGAATGGGACCCCCTGCCACAGCCTCACACTGTTGTCTGCCCTTCCAGTCACTCCCAAAGACTTTCCTCAAATGCATTCCACATTGCATTACTCCCAGGAAATAAAACCAACACACTTTCCTCTTTCTGGCTAAACAATCCACCGGTCAAAATAACCTCGTTGCTAAGCCCTAAGAAATAGCTGTTTCCAGGGGATACAGTGGCACACTGACTAAAATAGGTTACTACCCATCAAACCCTTCACTTTCTCCTACTCACTAATGTAAAGCTATTTTATCAAGAAATCGATAGCTATCATCAGCTCACCTTAAAACAACTCAATCCAAGCCCTAGAACTCTTCTCGATGGCCCGGCTTTATTTCCTGCATCTGAGAAATTACTAGGATTCTGGCTAAATGTGACCCTCCCACAGCATGGCACGTCTAACAGACTCAGATCACTCAGAGTAAGGATGGCATAGTAGCCGCCTTCTTTTTTAAATTTTTTTATTATTAATTTATTCTTGTTACATCTCAATGGTTATCCCATCCCTTGTAACCTCCCATTCTTCCCTCCCTCCCATTTTCCCCTTATTCCCCTCCCCTATGACTGTGCCTGAGGGGGACTTCCTCCCCCTGTATATGCTCATAGGGTATCAAGTCTCTTCTTGGTAGCCTGCTATCCTTCCTCTGAGTGGCAACAAATCTCCCCCTCCAGGGGACATGGTCAAATGTGAGGCACCAGAGTACGTGTGAAAGTCATATCCCACCCTCCACTCAACTGTGGAGAATGGAAACTGGGACAGAGGGGAGGACATCCTACTGGGACTCTAGATGAGAGAAGCATGGGAGAATAGCAAAGTAGAGGATCCAGAGAGTCCTAGAAACCTACTAGAAGAACATTATGATAGGCAGATTTGGGCCCAGGGGTCCCGCTCAAACTATGGCATCAGCCAAGGACAATACAGGCCATAAACTTCAAACCCCTACCCAGATCTAGCTAATGGACAGTAGCTGCCTTCTTAGCAAGCTGTTGTCCACTGTCCCTGGCTCTCTTCCCTATCTCAGACAACCCAGTAGACTTACATGGTGATCAAGGGTGCATGCACTGGGATGACTCACTCCACATCTATGTGGTCATGAGTCAATTATCCTATAGCAGTTACCCTGAGCCACAGGTTAATCCCCTGAGAACTAGGTATCAGGGTAGCTACAGCCCTTGGTATTCTACAACTGTCAGGCACTGGAGTAGATTTGCAAATAGAAATATATCGTGTGTAGTTTCTTCCCGAAGAATATCAAAGTCAGCACATTACCGGCTCACCACTCTACCGTCTTACCTCTGTCCTCTGTAACAACGCCAACTTTGTCAATACATGAGTGACTTGTGAAACTCCCAAGTCCTTGTCACATTTTTGAATCTCAAATCCCATTGCTCCCTGGAGTGTCAGGGACTCGTCCCCAACAATGTTAAGAACTGGATGGCTGCAGCAGGTTCTTGGCTACCAAGCCAGGAAGCACTTCTTGACAGCTCAGTGGCTGTTAGCACCTTGTCCTAGAATGTCATTTCCTATATGGATTTGGTTCCATATCAAAAGAATCACATCTGTTTCCTTCCTCAAACGCGGCATTTCTCTATGAACTGTGAGGCCACCAAAAACGTTGCACCACATAGAAATGCAGTTAAAATGGGATCATCGTAGGAATTCAGATACAAGGACAGACATAATTGAGATGTTATTTATGATGAAAGAAATGGAGAATATTACCTTCCGTATCACCAGTCACATGAATTCAACTCCATCAGCAGACCAGTCTCCTCTTCCCATTCAAATACCTACCTGCTTGGATGTCTCTTGAGCCTTATGCTACGTGAATGAAAGTATTCTGAATTCACACCAGATGTCTGGTGAAAAATAGATAAGCTAGCCACTGATGCAGGAGGCTTTATCCAACATTCAAGACGCGTCATGAAAGGGGGCAGGGGGTGAATGGATGGTAATGATAAATGACCTTACAGCACAAACTCGGCTCTCTCGGGCCTCTCAGCAAGTTTCAGGGCCTCGTGCATGCCTGCGGCAGAGAGCTTCCGGTTGATATTCCGGTACTGACACTGGAGTAGGCTGCGGTAGGTGGTCCTCAGGTCCCGGTTGAAGAAGGCATATATAAAAGGGTTAATAAGAGAGTTTGCATAGCCCAGCCACAGACATGTCCTCTCCACCCACAGTGGAATGCAGCTGCAGGAGGTGCCGCAAATAAAGGGCCTTGCTGTCGACAAGAGGAAAAACGGCAGCCAGCACACAGTGAAGGCTCCTACGATGATCCCCAAGGTGGTGGCCGCTTTCTGTTCCCTCTTGAAGATGGAAATGTTTTTCCTTTCATGTTTGAGCAGTCTCGAAAGGTTCGCGCACTCTTCCACTTCCTTCTGGAGCTTCACCACACCGTTGAGGGAAATGACACTCTCCGGCTGCACGCGCGGGAAGCCTGGGAACTTGTGTTTGGCCGCACTCTTCCTGGCAGCCTTGTAAATCTGATAGTACATGAACAGCATGACCGACATGGGGATATAAAATGCCACTGCGGTGGAGTAGATGGTGTAGCCGAAATCCTGGCTGATCAAGCATACTTTGTCATCGTTCACGTTCTGAGCCCAGCCAAAGAGCGGAGGTAAGGTGATGGAGGCAGAGAGAAGCCAGACCGACAGGATCATTTTGGCCATGCATTTCCCGTTCTGCCTCACGGGGTACGTGAGGGGCCTCGTGATCCCAAGGTACCTGGTAGAGAGAGGGAAAGATGAGAACTGAATGTAGTCATCGCTGGCTACCCATGGACTGCTACCAGCCAATGCCCTAGTAGCAATCCTCATAAGAGCCCCGTAGAGCGGTCACTTCCATTTCGCAGAGAGGTTAAACCGAGGCTCTGGTACCTGGCTTGTTTTATTCCAGCTCACGCAGTCAGGCTGAGGCACTGCCAACTTTCAAGTGCCCTTCCGTAAAGTTTGTCCACGTTTTACTTACACCTTGTAGATTTTCACAACTTAGGCAGCCAAGGAGGTCAAGACGAATTAACCTGCTCTCTCCCCATGACAACCATCGTTAAAACCAGCCGGGGACAAGACATCACTCCTCATGGGTCTGTCACGCTGAAATCATACACCTACTCATCTCCACAGTCTTAATTCCCGCCAGCTTTGAATGCTTTCCAATGCCCCCTCTGCAGTAGAGAGGAGGTATACCCATAAGGTCACAGACTTATGAGCATTTTGCGGACTCTTAGACTTTGGAAAGGGACATAGGAAATGGTTATTTTTTTTTTATCGTCATAAAATTCTCATGAAACAACAACATCAGAGGAACGTTCTTTGAAATTAAAAGCAGCTTGCCTCGTGCTCCGCTTCTGAGAGGGATCACAAGAAAGAGATCGCTCTTATGAGCAGTAGGAGAGTCCAGTGTCTTCCCTGTGCATGCTTCCAGAGAGATAATGAGGTCTGCGTTTCTTTTATCAGGGATTAACAAAGCCAAAGGGACAAGGCTGTCAGACAGACAAAAGCATAGATGGTGGGATGTTTGGCTTAATATTTGTACATTTGGAATTTTTCTCTGTGTATTTAATGGGCTTGAGAAAAGCTTGCCCTCCCGGTGGGGTTGGCTTCTGTTGTTATGCATATAGGAGATGCGCTACTGAGGCATGTAAGGAAGCAGGCATTTCCAGCTTACCAACCAACAGCGCTTTTCCTGAAAGTCCTCAAGGAGTAGTTTTTCTGAAATGGTAACAGCCCTGATGCTGAAGTTATCCCACGGGAGTTCAAAGCTATGCTCTTTTTTGATGAACATTGGCATTGCTACATCATTTACAAAACAGAGATACAGTAAAAATGAACAAGTCAGATGCACTTATTCATCATGAATATCTTCATTCCTTCAATAAGTATAAGCATTTCTGGAATTGGCTCTAAGGTTCTCAAACACCAAAGTTGTTCAAATCCTTTATTTGAATATCACATAACCTACACACACACACACACACACACACACACACACACACACACAGACACACACACACACACACACACACACACACACACGCTGATGTAAATCATGTCTACAGGACAAATAACACTAGTAGACAGTTGCCATGGTATAGGTGGGTGCTACAGTGTATTGGGAATATTGTCAAGAAGACAAGGCTGTGTTCAGGACAGATACAGTCAACATAGGCCTAACTACTTGGCATGTAACTACCAATGGAGTTAACACAATACAAAGGGTTGCGAATATTAACAGAGCTGTTTCTACATGCCAGGAACTTCTTTAGTGTTGAGGCTATAGCAATAAAGCAAAGCAAAAAAAAAAATTTTTTGAAAGCAGCATAAAGTGAAATCCTGAGGGGCATCGAGAAAGGCCGTAGCCACTGTAGTAGAAAGGGATTTTCCATACTTCCCAGGGTCTTAGGTGCTCATCACACCATCTCCTCATTTCTCAGGCTTCTCCTTTCCCATTTGTGGTAAGAAATACCCATAACCATTGGCTTATCAACTGAAGTTAGGACTGTGTTTTGGATCTCAAATGGATAAAAAGGACAAAGGAGAATCATCCGCCCCAGCCACTTGGAGGCTGGTGTGGCCTGAAGAAAGACGCTCAAGGAGAGCTGGGAAAGATGTAGTGTGTGGTGCAGAGATCAAAGAGAAAGTGAAGCTGAGGGGTTCATATGCCATGGAAAAAGCTGGAACTGAAGACTTGATAGTGGTGAGAAATTGACAGATATGAGGAATCTGTATGACCACTGGGGTTATGGTGAGGTACGAGCCTAAGCTGCTGCTGCGGGCCATGTCTAAGTCCATTGTCCTGCTGCACCTGGGGTCTGTGTGGATGTCTGTGGCCCAAGTTTCCACCAAAGGCATAGTCTTGGCTGTACCTCCAGACCACGTGGATATCTGAGGGCCATGCTGTTGCAAGAAGCCATGTTTGGGCCCATGGTCCTATTGCAGCCAAGGTCCGTGTTGATGTCCCAGGCTCATGTTACCACCAAAGTTCATGCAGATGTCCCTGATCTGGACTGCCATTTGAGGCACTGTGTTGAGTTGGCCCCACCCCTCATCAGCTACCACACTTGGGCGATATAGCACCATCCTTGCCTGTGCAGCACAGTAGAGCTGACCCTGGTGGCAAAGGCACAGGTGAGTTGGCACTGAGGGTTTGAGAGAGAGCTGCCTCTGCCCCTCATCTACCATGAGGAGGCGAGGGTGCAACAGAAATGCCCTCCCGTGCTCCTCAGCCCTCACTGCCTGTGACAAGAAGGAGATCTGACCCTAAGGTCATGAGAGTTGAAGAACTGGAGAGCTGGCTCTGTCCCTTGCAGGCTACAGCATTCATGGGAGTGGGCCTGGGCAGCACAGTAGATCTGGCCCAGTGGCATGGGGCAGGAGAGCGGACCCTGCAGCTTGCCAGTTGTGGCATTGGGTGAGCTAGCCAAGGCAGTGAAGGAGGGTTAACAGGTTGACCAATTTGGCTACCACCCAGGTGCACATTAAGGGCTTTGAGTTGGCCCACCTCAAACATCTATCTTCCTAAAGATTCCAAGCTGCAGGATCTCCATGACACAGGGCAACAACAGGATATCTGAGAGGAATCCTAGTGATGACCCAGCAGTGACAGTGCAGCAGAAGCCAGAGGCCTCAAAATAGATCAATGACTCACTGCATTGAATAGTTGAATGTAAAGATGTATGGACAAATGTGCGCACACACACACACACACACACACACACACACACACACACACACACACACACTCTAATATGAGGTATTGTACCCATACAACTCAAGTAGAATACAAGGTTTACCTCCAGTACGGGATAGTAAATTATACAAGTTAATTGTTAGTTGATCAAATCATGGTCATATCAATTACTAGTCTATTTTTATCACAAGAATATATATGCTAGGTGTAACAGACAGGTATGATTCTATAGAATGATAAGGTAAAATAGTTAGATAAGGTCTTCAAAAACCTCAGAGTCCTACAGAATATGTCATTTAAAGATGTTTTTATTGTTTTAAGGATTCTTTGACAATAAGACAAGTTAACTCCTAGCAACATTCAGCCTACCTCAAAGAAGATGATGAGCATCAAAGAACCTCCTTATGGAGATGGCTTCAAATATGGCAAACCAACCACTGGGGAAAATGTTCTCATTTCTGCCTCAAACAGATTTCTGCCTAAAAATAGGCAAGCTTGGAGAATGCAGGCAGAGTTGCTGGCCAAACTCTAACAAGACAGGATAAACAAGTCCTCAATTGTTCCTGCCTCACAAATATGTCTGTCAGATATACTGGGCCAGAAGGATGAAGATGATGCTCCAACATTATAGTGAGTTTTGGGTGACTATTCGGACACCAAACTGTCTGTCATTTTTTTCACCTTGGAAGCTGCTAACCTGCACATCCTGTTTACTCAGATAACTAATTTTATTCCTTCTCAAGTCTCTGATAGGCTTGAAGACCAGATAGTTTAGTTTTACAATTAAGCTTAGTTGTTTAGGGGTTAAGATCTTTTTAGGTCTAAATAGATGTTTTAAGTTCATAGAGATGAGATATGATATATATTGGTTTACATTCAGAATTTTAGACTCACCAAAATAGGAAGTATGTTTTCTTCAAGGTTGCCAAATACAAATAGCCAAAACACTACACTTAGACTGCATTTTGAGGCAGGGTCTCTCTATGTATCCTAGCTCTTCTGGAACTTTCTGCATTGACCAGGCTAGCCTCCAAGATGGCTGCACTTACCGTGCACTGTGTCTGATCAGCCAGACAGAGCCTAGGGACCGGGCTGTGAGCTACAGACCACAAGAAGTGAAGAGCCCTAGGTGACAGAGGTCCTCATGGTGCAGAGCACAGGTGGGTCTGGCCTCCAACTGGCCCACCAAGGAAGGGTGCCCAGTCCCCAGAGTCTGTACACATACTTGCCTGCCAGGTGTGTCTACATTCTATATCTGGGATTTTGTAGCTGGGACTGACTGTGGGCAGTGAAGCACCAGCATCTGGATCTGCTGGCCCAGGGAAGAATCCAGAAGAATGGGTGGATCTGACCTCAGATGACCTGACCAGTCCATAGAAAGACCTAGGGACCGGGTCTGGTGGCCATGGGCAGGGTCTTGAAAGCCCAGCCAAACACAGCCTACCAGAAGATACCTTCTCTCTCTCTCTCTCTCTCTCTCTCTCTCTCTCTCTCTCTCTGAACTGTGGGCTACAGAGCACCAACATCAGTGTCTGCTGGCCCAGGGGAGAGCCTAGAGTGTGGACCAGGGATAGATCTGACTTCTGATCACCTCGCCAGTCCATGGGGTGACCCAGAGCCCAGGTAGGGGGGGACCAGGTGGCTGTGAACACATTCTCCAAAGCTCAGCCAAACACCTCAGGCTAAGTTGAGGTACTCTGTACTCTCTGGTGGACTGAACCAAGGCCCCAGGGCCTGAGTGGGCATAAGCACTCACACTAAAGCCCAGTAAAACAGCATAAGCTAACACTTGGTAGTAGCACTCTCTGGCGGACTGCACCAAGGCCCCAGGGCCCAGTTACCATGGGGAGGGACTCCAAAGCCCAGCTAAATGCAGGATAATGGACTGTGCTTACACTCTCTGGCCCAGTGGGGAGCCTAGGGTGTGGAGCAAAATGGCACAGAGTTGAACCCAGGTCACCTGCCTGATCCAGGGAAAGGTTCCCTGATCCCCACAGGTGAGGTGTGTTGACCTATAGACACCCACCAATGAACTGCTCTCAACAGCCAGCGAAGGGCACAAGAAACTACCACCTAATGTCAGAAACAGCAAGATGAGTAAAGGCCAGCATAAAAACACAAACAACAAAAGCCAAAATAATATGGCATCTCCAGAACCCGGTTATTCTAAAGAAATCAATCCTGAAAACTCAAACACAACTGAAGCACAAAAAAATGACCTCAAATCCTTCATACTGAGGATGATAATGGAGGAAACTAATAAAATCCACAAACAATACAGGAATGCGCAGCCAAAAAGATTGATGATGACAGAGATGATGACAGAAGCCTATAGGGAGGAAATGAAGAAATTACTGGAAGAAATTCAGGAAAATACAAACAATCAGGTGAAGGAAATCAATAAAATGGTTCGATATCTGAAGATGAAAATGGAAACAATGATAAAAGCACAAATAGAAGAAAGCTTGGAATGAGAGAACTTAGAGGAGAAAACAGGAACTGCAGAGGTAAGCATCACTAACAGAGTTCAGGTGATGGAGAACAGAATCTCAGATGTAGAAGACACAATAGAAGAATTTGATGCACTCATCAAAGAAAATGTTCAATCTGAAAAATTCCTGACACAAAACATGCAAGAAATCAAGGACACCATGAAAAGATGAAACCTAAGGATAATAGGAATTGAAGAAAGAGAATACACCCAGCTCTAAGTCCCAGAAAATATTTTCAACAAAATCATAGAAGAAAAGTTTCCCAATTTAAAGAAAGAGATGCATATAAACATATAAAGGCCTACAGAACACCAAATAGAATAGACCAGAAAAGAAAATCCTCCTGCCACATAATAATCAAAACACAAAAATGTACAGAACAACAACAAAAAATTAAAAGTGGCAAGGGAAAAAGACCAAATAACAGATAATGCAAACCTATCAGAATGACACATGACTTCTCTGCAGAGACCATAAAATCCAGAAGGGCCTGGGCAGAGGTCTTACAAACCCTAAGAGACCACAGATGCCAGTCTAGACTACTATACCCAGCAAAATGTTCAATAACCATAGATAGAGTAAATAAGATATTCCATGACAAAAAACAAACTCAAATAGTACCTATCCACAAACCCAGCCCTACAGAAGTTACTAAAAGGAAAACTCCAACTCAAAGTGGCTAACTACAACCAGGACAACACAGGAAGTAGGTAAATTTACTATAGCAAAACATAACTAGACAAACACACAAGCACTTTTCCACAACCAACATCAAAATTAGGGGATTTAACAGCCACTGGTCATTAATATCTCTCAGCATCAATGGTCTCAATTCTCCAATAAAAAGCCACAGACTAACAGAATGGATGCATAAACAAAACCCAACATTGTGCTTCATTCAAGCCACAATGATAGACATTACATCAGGGTAAAGGGCTGGAAAAGGGCCTTCCAAGCAAATGGACATAAGACTTTCAACCAAAATTCATCAAAGAGATGAGTAAGGACACTTCATACTCATCAAAGGGAAATGCAAACAAGATGATATCACAATTTTGAACATATACACCCCCAATACAAGGGCACCCACACTTGTAAAAGAAACATTAATAAAGCTTAATCTACACATCGATCCCCAAATATTAATAGTGGGAGGCTTCAACATCTCATTTTCACCAAAGGATAGGTCAGAGAAACAGAAGCTAAACCAAGAAATAATTACACTGGCCAATGTCATTAATCAAATGGATCTAACAGATATCTACAGCTCTTTTCACCAAAATACAAAATACAAAAGATTCTTCTCATCACCTCATGGAACCTTCTCCAAAACTGACCATATGGTAGGTCAGAAAGCAAGCCTCTACAAATATAAGAATAATGAAATAATACTTTGTATCCTATCAGACCATCATGGACTAAAGCTGGACTTCAACAACAGAAATAACAAAAAGCCAACACACACATGAAAACTGAACAACTCTCTACTCAATGACAACTGGGTCAGGGAATAAAAAAAGAAAGAAATTAGGGACTTCTTAAAATTCAATGAAAATGAAGGTACAACATACCCAAATTTATGGGACACATTGAAAGCAATGCTAAGAGAAAAGTTCATAGCAATAAGGGTCTTCAAAAAGATATTGGAAACATCTCATATAGGCAACTTAATGACACATCTGGAAGCCCTAGGAAAAAAAGAAGCAGAAACACCCAAGAGGAGTAGATGGCTGGAAATAAACAAACTCGGGGCTGAAATCAATAAATTAGAAACAGAGAACAATTGAAAGAATGAACAAAACCATGAGCTGGTTCTTTGAGAAAATCAGCAAGATAGAAAAACCATTAGCCAAACTAACCAAAAGGCAGAGAAACACTATCAAAATGAACAACGTCAGAAATGAAAAGGAAGACATAACAACAGACACTGAATAAATACAAAGAATTGTTAGATCTGACTTCAAATGCCTGTGTGCCACAAAATTTGAAAATCTAAAGGAAATGGACAATTTTCTTGATGTATTCCACTTGCCAAAGTTGAATCAAGATCAGATAAACAAATTAAATAGTTCTATTTCTCAGACAGAAATAGAAGTAGTCATCAAAAGTCTCCCAACCAAAAAAAGACCAGGGCCAGATGGTTTCAGAGCAGAATTCTACCAGGCCTTCAAGGAAGAGCTAACACTGATATCTTCAAACTACCCTACAAAATAGAAATGAATAGAACATTACCAAACTCATTCTACGAGGCCACAATCACCTTGATACCAAAATCTCACAAAGACACAGAATTTTATACCAATTTCTCTGATGAACATTGGTACAAAAATACTCAATAAAATACTCGCAAACTGAATCCAAGAACACATCAAAGGTATCATTCACTGTGACCAAGCAGGCTTCATCCCAGGCATGCAGGGATGGTTCAATATATGGAAATCCATCAGTGTAATCCACCATATAAGCAAACTGAAAGGAAAAAAACCACATGATCATCTCCTTAGATGCTGAAAAAGCATTTGATAAAATCCAACACCGATTCCTATTTAAAGTCTTGGAGAGATCAGGAATGTGAGGCACATACCTAAGCATAATAAAGGCTATATACAGAAAGCCTATAGCCAACATCTAATTAAATGGAGAGAAATTCCACTAAAATCAGGGACTAGACAAGGCTGCCCACTCTTCTCTATAACTCTCCAATATAGTATGTGAAGTCCTAGCTAGAGTAATAAGACAATAAAAGCAGATCAAGGGGATCCACATTGGAAAGGAGGAAGTCAAATTATCCCTATTCACAGATGATATGATAGTGCACTAAGTGACCCCCAGAATTCTACCAGAGAACTCCTACAGTGGATAAGCACCTTCAGCAAAGCGGCTGAATACAAATTCAACTCAAAAAAGTGAGTAGTCTTCCTGTATACAAATGACAATCATGCTGAAAAAGAAATTAGGGAAACTACACCCTTCACAATAGCCACAAATAATATAAAGTATCTATGTGTAATTCTAACCAAACAAGTGAAAGATTTGTGTGAAAAAACTTCAAGCCTCTAAAGAAGGAAATTGAAGATGATATCAAAAGATGGAAAGATCTCCCTTGTTCATGCATAAGGAGAATTAACATAGTAAAAATGGCCATCTTACCAAAAGTAATTTACAGATTCAATGCAATCCCTATCAAAATACCTACACAATTTTTAAATACCTTGAAAGATCCAGTCTCAACTTCATATGAAAAAACAAAAAAACTCATAATAGCTAAAACAATCCTGTACAAAAAAAAGAACCTCTGGAGGAATCTCCATCCCTGATCTCAAGCTATACTATAAAGCAACAGTAACTAAAATAGCACGGTACTGGCATAGAAATGGGATGGTTGATCAACTGAATTAAATTAAAGATCCAGAAATAAATCCATACACCTACAGGCTCTTGATTTTTGACAAAGAAGCCAAATTTATTCAATGGAAAAAGAAAAGCATCTTCAACAAATGGTGCAGGTCTAACTGAATATCTACATGTAGAAAAATGCAAGTAGATCCATAGTTATCACCATGCACAAAACTCAAGTCCAAGTGGATTAAACACCTCAAAATAAAATCAGAGACACTAAACTCATTCGAAGATAAAGTGGGGAAGAACCTTGAACTCATTGGCACAGAGGACAACTTCCTGAACAGAACACCAACAACCCAGGCACTAAGGCCAACAATTAATAAGTGGGACCTCATGAAACTGAAAAACTTCTGTAAGGCAAAGGACACTGTCAACAGAACACAGCAACAGCCTACAGACTGGGAACACCCTACATTTTACAAAGGGCTAATATCCGTAATATATAAAGAGCTTAAGAAAGTAAACACCACCAAACCAAATAACCCAATCAAGAAATGGGGTTCAGAGCTAAATAGAGAATTCTCAACAAAGCAATATCAAATGGCTGCAAAACAATTAAAGAAATGCTCAACATCCTTAGTCATCAGAGAAATGTAAATCAAAACGATTCTGAGATTCCATCTTACACCCATAAGAATGGCTAAGATCGCTGGGACCGTCTCTGATATGAACTCTGGTGTCCCCTGTTTGACCACCTCTCCTTGGTGGAGAGGCCTAGTGGCACTCAGAGGAAGGGAAAGCAGGATACTTGATAGGCTATAATCGTAAGGTGGGGGAGGAGGTCCCCTTCTGTCACAGACCTAGGGGAGAGGAATAGGGTGAAAGAGGGAGGGAGGGGGTAATGGGAAGATACAAGTGAGAGGATAATAATTGGCATGTAATCTGAATAAATTATTTAAAAACTGAAAATTTTTAAAAAGAAAGAAAATGTCCAAAGCCTACAGTGAAGGATAGATACAAAGGGATAAGATATTGAGTAGGATTGTGGTGCATGATGTGAAAATCACAAAGAATCAATAAAAAGTTTTTTTTAATACAAAGGATGTTTTCCTAAGAAATCAAGAAAAACGGCACTGTGGATAAATCAAGCAGGTACTCCTCTAAACATATCATCCCTATTAGCTGTTTTAATAGTGTTGGAAGATAATATGAACACTACCAGAGAGGCAAAATAATCACCAGGCTTACCCATCTGTAAACTTTAAAGAACTGTATTAACAACCAGCCTAGAAAAACATGTGGTGGCCTGAATGTCATGGAAGTAACCAACCACCTTCTAATTGTATTCAATGCCGACTCTGAAAGTTAAAACCCATCCCTGGCATGAATGTCATGGAAGTAACCAACCACCTTCTAATTGTATTCAGTGCCAACTCTGCAACTTAAAACCCATCCCTGGTGTTGTTATTGGGCCCAGGAACCTATGGATGACAGGTCATAGGCCTTAGTGGACGGACTACTACTATTACTCTGCAAAATGGCATAATTAAACTGAGTCCTAATGATTTATCCTTATTAGTGCCTCTCTCAGCCCTCATCAAAGAAGCTTCTTTCTACAGTAGATGGTGATCGACACAGAGTCCCACCTCCAGTTCAGGGAACAAAAGTCCCTATGGGACATCTATATCGCAATGTCTCTTCTCATGGATCAGAGATCATTATAGAAGAGGGAGCATAAAGATTTGAAGAGTCATTAATGGTAGATGACACAAAGAAACAGTGTCTTCTGGAACAGGAAGGATGTGGCACGTATGAATTCACAGGAGTTGTGACAGCTCTAGCCAGGCCAATTCCCCACTAGGGTGGTGGGGAAGTGTTCACATAGTCCCACCCCTAGTAAAGGAGCCACTGGAAGTTTGCAGCTGCTGAGAGAAAGAGAATCAGTTTTCTTTGAAAGTATATCCACCAAGTAGGTCAACAATGACCCAAGGGAAGACCACACATACAACAATGTGTAGGTAGCCAGGCGTGGTAGTGCACGCCTTTAATCCTAACACTCGGGAGGCAGAGGCAGTCAGAACGCTGGGAGTTCGAGACTAGCCTGGTCTACAAAGTGAGTCTAGGACAGTGAAGGCTACACAGAGAAACCCTGTCTCGAAAAAAAAAACAAAAACAAACAAATAAACAAAAAACCCAAAATGTATAGGCAGCAAAATTTGGACTCCACGAGTTAAACAAAAAGAGGAGGCACAAAGTTGAGAGGGTAGGGAAAGGGGTTAGAGCACGGGATGAATATGATCAAAATACATTGTATAAGATTCTTTAAAAATCTAATTCTAAAAGAAAAAAATAGTACACGGGGGAGGAAACTTGTCCCTTTGTGAGAGACAAGAAGAGAAAGGAAAAGTGACAGGAAGCAAGGTACAACCTTCAGAAGCATGGTCTCATTCCTCCAGTAGGCCCCACCTCGTGAAGTTTCAAGAACTTCTTGACATAGTGCCGCCGTCTGGGGAATAAGCACTCAACCCATGGAGGACACTGCATATTCAAATTGTATCAATGCTTTATCTGAAATTCAATTGCAAGTGAGCCTCCTGTGTGCTTTCTGCTCTCTTCTCTGATGGTCAACCGAGGACAACAGATCTACTGTGACATAATGGATTGATGGAGTGTGTGGCTGCTCCTGTAGGCATACCGTGTCTAACTAACACTCTAGAGCTGTAATTACCAAACAGCTCCCAAGCAGTTTTGTAAGAAAATAAGTTTTTTTTTTTAAATCTATGTCATACGTTCCTATTTCCTATTCTTATTGTGCTTTTGTGTGGTTATATACACATGTACTTACCTATTAGATAGTCTCTGTAGAAAATGTTTCTGGTTCTACTTTGGTTTTGCATTTAGATTACAAAAACCATACAATAGTTGTAAAGGAAACTAAAGAACTGTAATAAAACGCTTCACTCTAAAAAAAAAAAAAAAAAAAAAAAAAAAAAAAAAAAAAAAAAAAAAAAAGAGGAATAAATTCAGAGAAGAGGAAAAAGAAAAGGAGCCATAAAGTAAGAAGAATCAAGGAGAAAGAAAACTATTGAGGGAAAGGAAAAGTGAAATAGAATTTGTTTTCTCTGGAATTCTCTCAGCTTCAAGCTACAGAAACAAATATCTGAGAAAATTTTAAAATAAAAAACTGACCCCTGAAATAAGACCTTGGCACTGATGGGAGCCTCACGATTAAGATGATCTGATCATGAGGCTGGATGCAGTGGCTCTACCGAGGTTAGTTCACATAGTACCCCAGGTGACCACCAGGTGGCACCGACAGACAACCTTCCATTTACTTATCGGCTGAAGGGGTGGAGTTGGTGGATAAAATAGGTTGGTGTAATCCAAGGAGACAGTGGAATTAATTGCTTAGGTCAAGAAGTCATATTTTATTTGGATGGCTGTAAAACTAAAAGTTAGCAGTCCCTGAATTCACAAATTCTTAACCATCTACTTAGAGGCAATTCAAGGGTGCCTGTTTTCTTCATATGCCCCTTGCCGTAACACCTAAAGCTCAATTGAAAACCCAGACTTCCTTCTGTCTACATAAATAACACAGAATTCACAAATACGTGTCATTATATATTAACCAGTGGAGTACTAAATGATATCTCAGAACAATATACACTCTCATAAGAACGCCTACTCATACACTTTTTATTAATTTATTTTTTAATTTATTCACTTTACATCCCAATTGTAGTCCCCTCCCTCATCTCCTCCTGGTCCCACCCTCTCTCTCTCTCTTTCCCCCAACCCTTCCCCTAGTCCTCAGAAAGGAGAAGCCCTCCTCCCCTACCAACTGACCTCAGCCTATCAAGTCTCATCAGGACTACCTGCATCCTCTTCCTCTGTAGCTTGGCAAGGCTTCTCTGCCAGGGAGTAATGATCAATGAGTGGGCAGCAGAGTCCATGTCAGAGACAAGCCCTGCTCCCCATATTAGAGGACCCACATGGAGATTGAGCTGCCTATCAACTGCCACACATTAGCACTCTTAACTAACATATTTTGGGGTGGGGCCCAGACCATAGTTAGTGGGCCCTGAGTATACAAACTATGTTCCATAAACACTGTCATGCTTTGAGTGTATGCTCTTACATTCTTATGCCACACCCTACAATAAAGAGGTTTTTAATTCCCCCCTGGATTCCATTTGTTGAAACATTAAAAACTTAAAATCAATCGAAAGATAACACACACACTCCCCGAGTGTTCACCAAAGTGTCTGTCTATAAAATACATAAACAAAAATAAATAGCTTTATATTTGGACAATCAAAATATAACTATTATGAAGGTTAAGTCTTTGACAACCAAATATTTTAAATATTAATAAAAAGCTTTAAAATGGTCAAGACCTACATGAAGAAACCTAGAATGCTATTGAAACCCATAGAATACTTTAACACTATGAAGAAAATATTTTTTTCTTTAATAAGATAGCAAGTACTATGAAAGTACCAATTTTCCCTTAACAAATGTGTAAATACCACATAGCCCCAGTTGAGTAGCATCCTAGGACTTCTGTTAACTTAGCCAAATGACTTCACAGTTTAGCCAATGTGTGAAAACTGACACATAACCTGAAAAAGAATAGCAAAGCAATAGTTGTCTCACTAAAGCCAGAATAAAAGCCAAGAAAGAAATGGATCTTGTGCAAAAGTAGCTGTGGCTCTGGGGTGGAGCTCTGACTTAGCACACTCAAGGCCTTGGACTCAACTCCTAACGCCACAAAAACTAAAACCTACAACACAGTGGATCCAGTGCTTCACTGCCTCTTGAACTTACTGGCTAAGAACAGGTGTGATATGTCTCATAAATTGGTTCAAATATGTGAGGGGTGTAATATAAAATGAACCATTTTAAATCAATAATAAAAGGTTAAACATCCATGCATTCTGATAACTTACTAGCAAG
The DNA here is from genome assembly GCF_903995435.1 of Acomys russatus. Taxonomy (NCBI): domain Eukaryota; kingdom Metazoa; phylum Chordata; class Mammalia; order Rodentia; family Muridae; genus Acomys; species Acomys russatus. The sequence continues at coordinate 55,295,585 of NC_067141.1, forward strand.
CAGGGAAAAGGCAACACTTGCTTCTTCTCTTTTACCTTATTAAATATAAAGTCCAGGTGGGTCAAATAGTATATCAAATATTAAACTGTTAGACTACAATAGTAAGATATACGGATTCCTTCAACACAGCATGATGGAGTAACCTAACCTACAATACAAAATCTTGGACTATAAATAATACGTTTTTTTTTTTACTTTGTGTTTAAAATAAAAATAATAACAATGGTGGTAATAGCTGGAGAGAAGATTTAGCAACTAAGAGCACTTGCTGCTCCTGCAAAGGACCCAAATTTGGTTCCCAACACTCATGTCAAGTGGCTCACAACCACCTATATCCTTCTTCCAGGAGATAGCATGCCCTCTTCTGGTCATGATGGGTACCTGCATACACATGTGCAATACACACATGCACACACACACACACACACACACACACACACACACACACACACACACCACAATACAAATAAATAAAAATAAACCTGGAAAATTAACAAGTGGGATTTACTTAAATTTTAAAATCACTACAGGAATAACTAAAAGTCAAACACCAAACATCTCCCAGGAGCTTTAACACTTGCTGCAGACCCAGGGGACAGCAGTTCTAAATAGGGTTGGTGCAGCTCTGGGACCTCATCAGAGAAGTTTCTTTGCGCAGTGGACAGCAGTTAACCCAGAGCTGGTCAAAGTGCAGAAATAAGTGACTGTAGAGTCCTCAACCACAAATGGGACATCCATACCATACCCCGCGCCAAAGCTAAGGCACCATCATGGAAGACAGGGTGGATAGGTTGTAAAAGCTGAAGGTCAAGAAGAACCAGAACAAACCAGTACAGTATGGGCATATCAGAACCACTCCCTGTGAGGTCACAGCAGCTCTTGTTGCCTGGATAAGACCTGAACAAGATTAAGCCAGTCAATATTCAAGCATGGAGTAAGAAGGGATTTTTGAGTTCCCACCCTTAACTAAAGATCTATGGGCAGTTAGTGGCTTCTGGTGGAGGGAAAGCCAGTTTTCTGTAAGGATATAGGTCCTGGTATGCTGAGCATGTTCTGGTGGGTAGCCCTATACTCAGAATAATATGGACAGCACAGATGGGAGTTGATGGGTTAATGAATATCTTTATGTAGACAGGGAGTGTGAGAACAGGGAAGTGAGTAGCAACATGCGAGGAGTTAAGGGGAGAAGTTGAGGGTGAATAAAATCAAAATATATGTTGTGAAATTCTCACAGAAGTAAAAATAGATTTAAAAATAAGTAATAGTCAAACAAGGAATTTTGAATTCAAATAGCAATGTCTCACTAGTCGTAGAACTCTTACTGGTGAACCACAACAAAAGGCAAGCATTCCAATAAAATTGTTGAAGGAGCTGACCAAAGAAGAAAACAGTGGTGGCCAATAAACACTTACAAATATGTAAACTTTTATCTGAGATCAAAGAGAAGGAAATTCTGACATGTGGCATATACTCTGATATTTTCCCAAGGTGAAGAAAGACAAGATCCATACCAGAAAGCTGGGGAGCAGAACTTCCAGTCCTCGGCTACAAGACGCGGAAGGGTGGACGGCAGTCTGACAGTTGACATACATCGTTATTTACCCTTTGTTTCAGAAACATCCTTAGAGGAATTTGTCTTAAGATAGTTGTACAAAACCAAAATGACTACTTTACAAAGATGTTAACAAAAGACAGAAGGTGGAAGGTACCATTTAACACTTTGACAAGAGAATAAATAAATCAGTGTGTCTCACACACCAGAATGTGATGTTGTCAATGATCCAAAGGCATTGTGCATATATTTGTATATGCAATATATGTGTGTGTATACATATATATATACACATATACACATATATGTATATATAAAGTGATATGAGAACAAAAAGAAGAGTGGATGGAAACAACAACCAACCCCCAGAGATAAGTAACATTATTACATCATACATTGGCCTTTTACATAAATTAAGTATATGTTTACTTATGTGTACATATAATCATATAATTGTATATCCACACAAATCCACAGCAAATTGTCAACGGGAATTTTATCTGTGTTGTACAGGTTTTAATGTTTTTAAATTTTTCTTTCCAGTGTTTACCCTTGAAGGCTTTTTAAAGTGAGCATACAAAATGCTATTTTCACTTTAATAACAAAATAAAATATTTAAGATGATTCTAACATTTCTAAGTTACTTGAAGGAGTTTAACAACAGAGACAATATAGTACATAAAATCCTTTAAAGGTGCACCATTAAATCTTATTTTATTTGATTAGCATGTCAAAAGTGTTTTATTACATTCACATATTTTATAACACTCACAATGGAAACCATGAGTATTTAAAGTCTTATAATTAACTATATAAAGTAATATTGCTATTCAGGGAAGTATTTATTCAAATTATACAGTCATTCTCCCCAAAGCTTGTATAGAACAAATTTTACCTTCAACATAGAGAAAAAAATCATAGACTAATTCTGAATGCTCCTTAATTATGCACAGTTAATATTTATCACACTAACATTTAATTAGAAAGCAAGGTACTTATGAAACCTTCAGAAGTAAACTTTAAAATTTTCTACAAATGTTAAACAAAATACAGTACAACTCAGAGACAGAGATGCCAACGTAACACATAATTGAGAAATGTAAGCAACTCACAGCAGGGCTTCAACTGAAGTAGGAAAACAAAAGAACGGGAATTAAGGAGAGGGACTGAAAACAAGCTAACTCCATGGCAGAAACGTAGATAACAGCCCTTAATTAAATTGCTTTCCTGCATTCCATTGCTACGGAATAATATCAAGGAGTAAAAGAAACGGGTGGAATTGTTCTAAAATAACTTCATACACTCAGAAAGCCTCTTCCACGGACTTTCTCCCTTGTGGGAGGAAAACCCCAGCCACAGTAGCAGTTCCCCCCCAAACTAGTCTGACATCACAAGCAGCTTCTGAATATGGGATTCTACAGTCACATTTCTCTTCCCAGAAGGGTTAGAAGACCAGGATCGTCTGTGTTCTTGGGCTTGACTACATGGAGTCTTCTCTGCAGACACTGCCTGGGCATCTCCCTCTGTGGGATCACAGGCACTGTGCCTCTACTTCTTAAGGCTCTGTCTTAGCTTCCAGTGTGGCCTGGTTGAAACCATTGCTTCTAGTCTTGGTTGCTTCTGTCCAAGGACTGCACTAAAATGAAACAGTCTTACCTATTCAAGTTAAGGGGCCTTTGGGTGTATAACACACAACAGGGTTTTGTAAACCTTTCTGCCATTGTTCGTATTAAGAGATATAACAAGCACATTTATGTATATAAATTAAAAGTATTATGTATATATGCACATATGGAACTGAAATAAAATTCTCCTAAAATATCTATCATTATAATTACCATCTCCTCTCTTCTGTTCCATGTTATACTATTTCAGACTTCTTAGTGCTCACGTGTGTGTGCATGTGTGTGTGTGTGTGTGTGTGTGTGTGTGTGTGTGTGTGCATGTGCATGTGCATATGTCGGCTACAGGTTGACTTCAGGTGTCTCTTTTTGAGGCAGAATCTCTCATTGAACCCAGCATTCACCAAATGGCTTGGCTGCTGATCAGCAAACTCTAAAGATCTGCCTTTCTTAGCCTCATTAGCATTAGGGTTATAAACCTGAGACAATGCCTGAATTGGCTATATGGGTGCTGGGGATCTGGCCATCATGTCTACACATCTGGTCTAACCAACAGACCTTTCAAACGTTGGCTCTTTTTCTTCTCTTTGCGATGCTCAGATCAAACCAAGAGTCTTGTGAATGAGAGCAAGGGCTCCACTATTGAGCAGCGTCCTCCATCCTTAAATGCTGATCTTAATGCACAAAATTGATCTCATAACCTAATAATGAATCATGACATAAAGTTGGAAAAGTAATGCTGTCCAATAAATCTATGAAAAGATGCTCACCATCACATACCAGGAGGGAAATACACATAGAAAGACAATAAGATGTCTTGCCCTCTAGAAGAATTAAAGATGCTGATGATGGTGACTAAAGTTGATGATGTTTTGTTATGAAGCAACTACAGTTCTCATATACCACTGATAGGCAGGTCACTTGATGCAGAAACTTTTGAAAAACTGTTGGGCCTGATATGATTATTCTACCTATACATTTTAATTATATATATTCTATGATCCAGCAATTCTTCCGGCTAAGGAATCATGCTTATCCAAAATACCAAATACATGTACAAGAATGTTCATAGAAGCACAACCAGCAATTGGCCCAAATGAGGCTTTCTTAGTCTACAAGATTGCGGTGAGCACAATTCCACAAGTACAACAGAGCTATAGATTGCAGCATACTGGCAGGATGCGAGTCCACCAAACAATGAGAATGAACCATCTACAGCTCAACCATCAAGGTTTGCTTCCACAAACAATGCCGAGATAAAGCAGCCCAAAGTAAAAGAAAGCACCTACTTTAAAAGTAAGCAGGCCTAGTCTAAGGTAATGTAAGCAGAATAGTGATTAATTGGAGGAAAGGGGCTTATGCATGGGTAAGAGGTAGATTAAAAAGTAGGAGTTCTGGAAAGTCTTATCTCTTTATCTAGGAAAAGGACAAACATTCGTTCAGCTTTTAAAAATTAAACAGGCTGTTCAGCTATGGTTTGTGCAATGCTCTTGATGCATGTAAATAATCTTATTTTTAATTGAAAGTTTAAATAATTTTTTAATTAATTTTAAAACATATTAAACCTACCATTTGACATTAGCCTACATGCTGATCCGCTCTATAAAATCACTGTAGAATGATAGTCCACTATTCTTTGTAAGCCACATTACACATGCTTCCAACTTGCACTTATCACTTACAGCAGTGAACACTCTCACTTTCCTCCTCAAGCACCAATATTGAGGAAGAGAAGCAGACAGAGAAAAGAGAAAAAAATAGTGATGAAATCCAACCACATATGAAAATACAATAGCAAATCTCTCTTGTCTGAGAAAGTAAATTACTATACAATAAGAAGTAAGAGCTTTTCTTTTCAGAGATTCCCAGGCAAAAGTAAAATTCAGCAAATCACTTAAGTCCATAAACACTTTAAAAATTTATATATTTAAATATTTATATATGGCCTTGGGCTTACTTAGTGGCTTAAACACTGCAGTGAATCTTACAGTTCTGAAAGAGTCTGGGCACAGGTCAGCTCAGTTCTCTACCCATGGTCTTACCATGCTCAATCACTGCCCCGAGCTGAAGTGCCTCCTGGCTCAGTGTCCTCTCAAGTACACATGGTTGTTGACACTTCGCCTCCTCATGGCTGCAGAGCTCATGAAAGACATCTCTCCAAGGCCTCATGAGACCTCTGAATCTCCCTGGCCTTTGGAGCTTCCTTGAAAAGGAGATTATATGGTTGGATCATGTGCACCAACATTCAAAGGGAAGAAATTGTACCAAGTACATGGGCTGCAGAAGGCGAAGACTGGAAGCCACCTTTGAACGTCTATTCCTATGATAACAGAAGCTAAGATAACAGTTTTCTATTGATGGACTTAAACCAAAACCTACTCACTACTCAGTAAGAGACAAGGATGCCAATTGCACTTTGCCTGAGGAAGCTGTTGGTTTGTTTGTTTGTTTGTTTGTTTGTTACTGTGATTATAGTCAGTTTTATATTTCTCTTTCTTTATGTACATGAAAGCAATCAAATGATTTTTAGATCAATGAAAAAAGTCATGAAAATGAATAGTACTGTAGAAAATTAATGACAACCCTGAATTATGTTAATCATTTCAATTATATTATTGCTTACAATAAATTGAATTTTCCCACTTCAAATTTTTGGTCTTTTATTTCAATGAAAAAAAAAGAAAAAATTGGAATGTCAAAACATATAGCAAAGCAGACAAACGAACTTTGTTTAAAATCGAGAAGTTTTAGGGAAGAGAACAATTCTGGCTTACTATAGCATGGCTTTTAGCCCAACCTTACCCATAGAAACAGTATTGATAAAAGGAGATGAGTGAACAAATTCCTTAAAATTTTTTTAATAGGGACAACAAGAGGGTTGGAGAGATGGTTCAGTGTTTTAGAGCACTGGCTGCCCTTCCAGAAGTCCTGGGTTCAATTCCCAGCACATAGATTGCAGCTCACCACTGTCTGTAGCTTCAGTTCTAGCTATTTTGACACCCTCATACAAATGCATTTGCAGACAAAACACCAATGCATATGAAATGAAAGTAAATAAATCAGTACATTTTACGGGCAGGGACAGCACATGCCTTTAATCCTAGCATTTGGGAGGCATAGGCAAGTGGATCTCTGTGAATTTGAGGTCACCCTGGTGTATAAAGCTAGTTCCAGGATAGCCAAGGCTACACAGAGAAACTCTGTCTCAAAAAACCAAAAAGAAAGAAGGAAGAAAGGAAAAAGAGAAGGGGGAAGAGGAGGAGGAGAAGAAGAAATCAGCAAGGTGGCAAGATAGCAAGATGAATAAAGGCAATTGATACATAAGCTTGGTAACTTGATTCCAATACCCAGAATGACATGAAGGCAGAATGAGGCAAATCACTCTGCAAACTTATTCGCTAAACAACTCTCTCTCTCTCTCTCTCTCTCTCTCTCTCTCTCTCTCTCTCTCTCTCTCTCTCTCTCTCTCTCTCTCTTTTCTCTCTCCCCCTCTCTGTAAGTGTGTGTGTGTATGTGTGTAAAAAGTAAAGCTTAAAGTGCTGAAATAGTGTCTACAGAGAATCAAATGAAGGCATGAGAAGTCAGCAAACAGAAGTGACAACCCATGAAGGACAGAAGTCCTGATATAGTTCAGCAGACTTAAGGACACCAGCACTTGTCATCTCTTGGACTACACAGGGAGATATGCCAAGTTCCAGGAAACAGACACATCCTCTGCCTGGGAGAAGATGTGCTGGGCCAGGACATTTAATGAAAGCACATAATAAGGGCTTCACTTGCAGTACACTCTTGTCCTTTTTCCCATTCCTACTCAGGCCTCAGAAAGTACATACAATAAATACTGGCTGCAATGGACAAAAATGAGTGACATTAAATAAGGAAGAGTATGAAGAAGCATTCGACCACACCATGTGAAAACCAACACTAAGTAAAAATAACAACTACATACAGAATGAACAAGATATGCAAAAGAATTCTTATAGCAAAGATTTCTGTACATGTTACAATACAATCTTGTACAATAATTGCAACAATAAAATGAACTAGGAGAGAATATGTGTAAGACTCCAGAAGAATCAACTCAAGGGAAAGCACCCTTTGGAGCACAAGTAATTTTTTTTTTTTTTTTTTTTTTTTTTTTTTGCAAGTGCTTTTCACCGTAAGGAGCCATAGCAAATACCTGTACTCACTGAAGCAGAGGCTTAAAGATTTTTAACAGAGCAGAATGAGATGGAAAAAGAAATTGTTGATTTTGAGAAATAAATTGAGGCCAAACTGCAACCAGCACAGGTCTAATGATGAGTTAGGAGCAGCTGGGATAGAACAGACAGAGCTAAAAGCAAACAAACTATTGTGTGAAGAGAAGACTTGATGCAATCATGAACAACATGTACAGAAGAATTTATTCAAGCAATCAGAGAGAAGATGAGAGATAAGGGACAAGCATAAGGAGAAGAAAGGTGACTCATGTTTCTGACAAAAGAATGAACTCTAGAAAATGCGACAAAAAGCGTATAGGTAAACAGAAGTAAGGTAGGCAGATATTTTCCGATGGAAAAGCTGAGTCTTAAGAGCAAACCATATATAGCACAATTAGAAAAAATATACAGATAATATCTATCCTGTCAGAGTCATAGAGTTTTAAGACATGAGAATGACCTCCAGAGGTTCTTGGTATGGAAAGCAAATAACAAGAAATATGCAAGGTACAAAAACATCAGCCTAGTCTCAACGGCACCATCTCGCACTAGGAAATACTAGAAACCTGTTTTTTAAAAAATCCAAGTGTGTAAAAACATGAATAGCACTTGGGCCTGTTATCTAAGACTACAAAGTTAACAAGTAGACATTTTCAAACATTAAACACCTCAAAGAATATGATACCCATAAGATCTCTGTAGTAGAGGAATAAATTTCATCTGCAAATGATGGGTCAAAATGAATAATTTAAAACAAGAGAGACCATAGCAACCACAGAACCTGCCTAATTACTGAAGTAATGCTAGGAATTGTGTTAGTAGCCAACAAGAAAAAAAAATGTAACTTTTACAAAATCACAACAGTATAAAGCCACAATAATCAGGAGGTGGGGAAGTTCTGTAGCCTTAGAGCCACGCATCTCTTCAACTTTCATGAACAGATTAATCGATTCTGCTAAATTTCAAAGTATAAACTTGTGCCATCTTTCAGATTTTGCTCCTTAATCTTCATGTGAACTTTCACAAGCAAATACTTCTTAAAATTAATACTCTTTATTTAACATTCTTACTTTATTTTGTGTGTGTGAAGCAAGAGTCACTGAGATGGCACAGGCAGTAAGTGTGCTCACCACAAGCCTGGTAACCCGAGTTTGAACCCCAGAACCCAAATGCTGAAAAGATAGAACCACCTGTTACAATTGTCCACATGTACCCAATGGTGCATGTGTGCTCATGCACAAGCGTGCACACACACACACATAAATTAAGACAATAAATAATAAAATTTTAAATAACTATAATGAAGTGAACTAGTTTTAATATTTTGTTAATGTATAGTATAATTTTATTCTTATAATTTTTAAACTGTGAACCTTCTATCTACCTAAGCCAACCAATGAGCCAACAAGCTCACCTTCTACTGGACATAGGCATAAAGAAACAGCTCAAATGCTGCTTACCAAATGTTAGCATTTGTTTCCTCATAAAGACTTTTCTATAAATGCTTGAACTTTACAATGAATATGTATAACCAAAACATTAAATCTTCACTACAAAGCTACTTTTATTTTATTTTATAATGTGTATATATGTGTGTGAGAGTGTACATGTGCATGCACACAGGCAAATTCATTCCATGGTGTTTCATATGACAACTTTCCAGAGATGGTTGTCTCCCTCCATTGTGACTTCCGCAGATCAAACTCAGGTCTTCAGCTTCTGTGGTTAGCTCTGTTACTCCCTTCCTTAGCTTCCTTAGCTTTCTTAGCTTCACTTACTATCCTGATAAAACCTTGATTTAAAAAATGAAGTCAGGAAGAAGGGGTCTATTTGGCTCACAGTTCCAGGTTGCAGCCCATCATTTCAAGGCAGCAGGACTTGAGCTAGTTAGTCACATTACATCCACAGACAAGAGCACAGGGCAATGAGTTAATGTGTGCATGCCAGTACACAGCTCACTTCACAACTCTACTCTGGCTCAAAATCCCCTTCCTACAGAATGGTGGGTGGATTTTCCCATCTCAATATAATCAAGATAATCTCCCACAGACAAGCCCACTAGCCAACCTAATCTAGACACTCTCTCACTGAGATCCCTTTGTCTAACAAATTGAAATCATGTCAAGTTGACAATTAAACTAACCCTCACACACTCTGAGCTATCTTGGCGTGTCATTCAGTGTCCAGCGGGTGGCCTGGGTTCTGCTGCTTGCTTCCGGACAAGAGCAGACAGACTGTGAGATCAAAGGTCCCAAGGTCTTGTTTCTCTCTCAGGGGCAGCTCAGAGTGCTCAGGGTGAGGCCTGAAGCCCAAGCAGCTGCTTCACCAATGGTCAGCACCAAGCTAGCGGCAGGCAATGGAGAAGGCTCCAGTGTCTGTGCAAGCAGTTCCAACATCGCTGCCTGGCCACCAGGTATCCAGTGGCAGTTCTTCCCCAGAACAAATGAAGTCTCAGACAGTCCTGGTGGAGGAAAGATGAGCACCTGAGAGAGAAAGCACCCGCCAGCCACTATTTATATACCTTGGTCAGTGGGGCACGGTTTGTGGGTGAATGTATCTGATTCCCTGGATGCCAAGATACTTAATCTATATGCAGTGGTACAGTACCTCATTTGCATGCAGTGGCTCAGGGTCCTATCACAAGAAGGAAAACACAGTATTTATCATCCTATGGGAGGAGAAGAGCTTCTAGTAACAATTTAAAGTCTTTTGCTTAAGGCTAGGACCTCCTTAGCATAGGGTGGGACATTCCAGGAATCCCTAGGTGCTTGCTAAACAAATTTTATCTTCCAAGTGCTATGTGCCACTTCTTAGAGTTTCTAGGGTTCAGAGAGGGGACCCCCCCCCCCGAGAAAGGAAGTCCACCGTTATAGATGGAGCTCAGAGGCTATTCAGAAATGTCAGATTTCAACCTCTCCAGTAGCACCCCACATTGGCAATCCTTATTTTTAATGAATTAATTTGTTGGACCTCTAATTTAATATTATCACCTTTTAAAATATAGGTGTATGTTGTAAAACTCTTATTGAAGTCAAGTGAGGTCACAGGTCTATCACTTTATAGTGCATGTGTGTGTGTGTGTGTGTGTGTGTGTGTGTGTGTGTGTGTGTGTGTGTGTGTGTGTGTGTGTGTGTGTGTGTGTGTCTGTGTGTATGACTGGAACATCTAACCTCTTTTTTGAGCAAATTAGACAATTAAGTACTGTTGGTAAGCCATTTTGTACTCATAGCCTAATGGCACAAAATACTTCCTGTGTCTATTCTTAAAACTATTGACAGGCAGGAGTTTGCAACAACTTCCAGTGATTGACTGAGATGTATAGTACAGCAACACCTGAACCAAATAAGGTTTGTTTTTCAAATACAAAGAAAAAACCCATACATGCTATTAGGAAAAAGGTGTTATTCCTCACAAATAAATCACCCTTTCTCAGTTGGCACACTTAAAATTGCTGTATTCACATATGTCAAGAGTCTGCCATGTTCTTCTGCTGGCAATAAAGATAGAATAGTAGCAATAAAAAAGGAAGCAAACTGTCACCCTCCATGGTTCTTTCAGAGTGTGGAGGGGGTGGCGGGCTAGCTGACAGAGGTATCTGAGTGAATCCTAAAATGAGCAGCATCCCTGTGGAGATGCAGAAAGAGAGAGAGAATGCTTAGTTCAGAGGCCCATACCAAGAATGAAACATGCCGTGCCCACAGGTTTCAAGGGAGCCCAGTAGCTAGCATAGATAGGCAGGATGAGAAACGCAAGTCAAGAACAACACAAGGAGTGACAACTAAATTCTACAGGTGGCTACCAGGAGGCCTTCAGATCTATGATAACGTGGTGAGAAGAGATGCCCAAGGGCTACTGCCTGACTTACTTCACTGATGTTCACTCAGGAAGCATGTTTTCCAAGACTCTCTTATGGCCATTACTCCTTGTCTTCCTCCTCCTCTCTTTCTTCCTCCTCCCTTCTTCCTCCACTCCCTCTTCCTCCTCCCCCCTCTCCTCCCCCTCCTCCCTCCCCTCCTCCTACACCTCCTCCTTCTCCACCTCCTCCTTCTTCACCTCCTCTTTCTCCCCCTCCTTCTCCTCCTCCTCTTTGTCCTCCTCCCCTCCTTCTCCTCCCCCTCCTCCTCCTCATTCTCCTTCTCCTCCTCCTTTTCCATCTCCTTCCCCTTCTCCTTCTCCTTCTCTTTTTCCTCCTCCTCCTTCCTTCCTTTCTTTCTGTCTATTGTTTTAATATGAAAGAGTAAAAGTCTCTTCACTGACTTCCACACAGGAGCTCTGACAATCTGTTCCAAGCATGAGACTACTCAAGAGAGATATAATGTGAACCACAAATGAGAACCATGTGCGCATTTTTACAGTTTCTAATTTAAAAAAGAAAAAAAGTTAAATGACAAACAGGTGAGCACTAGGCAGATAATCTCAGGCAAAAAAAAAAAAAAAGTGCTTGTCTTCCAAGCATAATCACCTGAGTTAGGTTCCATATAAAAATACATAAATAAAAATAGATCAGGCTTGGTGGCCTGCATTTGTAACAAACATGCTGGCAAGGAGAAATAGGAAGATCCTTGGAACTCATTGACTAGGCAGCCTACCTGGTGAGCTGCAGGCCAGTGAAAGACTATCTCAAAAACAAGGTGAGTGGCTCCTGAAGAAGTAAACCAAGACTGTGCTTACACTTCTACATGCACGCTCACACATGTGCACCTACACACACACACACGCGCGCGCGCGTTCATTTTAATAACATTTTATTTGACTCAATATATCCTAAATATAACTTGCACATATAATCAATATAAAAATGAGTGGGCCATTGTACTATGTTCTTTGCATGAAATCTTTGGAATCTAGTTTGCATTTTGACAGCTTACCATAATTCTCACAAACCTCGCGTCTAGTACTCTATGTACACCTCTTGGTTATGATATTGGACATAATATTTAGATGACATTTTCCAGTTGTTTCTAGTTCTTTCTAATATATCCTTAGCACTATTTCATAACCATGGTACTTGCTGCTTAAGTTCACCAACTATTTTAATTATTAAAGGAATGGCTAATTTTATTTTTTTCATATTTTTAAAATATATTTTATTAATTTATTCATATTACATTTAAATTGTTATCCCATCCCTTATATCCTCCCATCTCCCCTCCCCTCCCCTATGACTGTGACTGAGGGGAACCTCCTCCCCCTGTATATGCTCATAGGGTATCAAGTCTCTTCTTGGTAGCCTGCTATCTTTCCTCTGAGTGCCACCAGGCCTCCCCATCCAGGGGACACAATCAAATATGGAGCACCAGAGTTCGTGTGAAAGTCAGTCCCCACTCTCCACTCAACAGTAGAGAATGTCCTGTCCATTTGGCTAGATCTGGGTAGGGGTTCGCAGTTTACTGCATGTATTGTCCTTGGCTGGTGCCATAGTTTGAACAGGACCCCTGGGCCCAGATCTGTCCATCATAATGTTCTTCTTGTAGGTTTCTAGGATCCTCTGGATCCTTCTATTTCCCCATTCTCCCATACTTCTCTCACCTAGAGTCCCAATAGGATGTCCTCCCCTCTGTCCCACTTTCCTGGTAAGTGAAGACTTTCATGGGACATGCACCTTGGGCTACTGTCCAGATATAAGTGAGTATATGCCATTTGACTCTTTCTGCTTCTGGGTGAACTCACTCATTATGATCATTTCTAGCTCAATCAATCCATTTGTCCACAAATTTCAGGAATTCCTCATTTTTAATAGCTGAGTAGTATTCCATAGTGTAAATGTACCACAGTTTCTTTATCCATTCTTCTACTGAGGGACACTTAGGCTGTTTCCATGTTCTGGCTATTATGAATAAGGCCACTATGAACATGGTTGAGCAAATGTTCTTGTGTGGTGGAGCATCTTCCAGGTATATTCCAAGGAGTGGAATAGCTGGGTCTTGAGGAAGCCCTATTCCCAGTTTTCTGAGATAGTGCCAGATAGATTTCCGAAGTGGCTGTACTAGTTTGCATTCCCACCAGCAATGAAGGAGTGTTCCTCTCTCTCCTCCATCCTCACCAGCATTTGATGTCACTTGAGTTTTTGATCTTAGCCATTCTGATGGGTGTAAGATGGAATCTCAGAGTTGTTTTGATTTGCATTTCCCTGATGACTAAGGAGGTTGAGCATTTCTTTAAGTGTTTCTCAGCCATTTGATATTCCTCTGATGAGAATTCTCTGTTTAGTTCTGAGCTCCATTTCTCAATTTGGTTATTTGGTTTAGTGGTGTTTAGTTTCTTGAGTTCTTTATATATTTTGGATATTAGACCTTTGTCAGATGTAGGGTTGGTGAAGATCTTTTCCCAGTCTGTAGGCTGTCACTTTATTCTGTTGACAGTGTCTCCTGAGGAATGACTAATTTTAATACTCAGCAGAACTCAATCTCTTGGGTGGAGTCTTCCTCTGTCATTCTCTTGTTGCCTTTGACATTTCACTTTGAAATGCTTGAATTCTAATATATTCACATGTGTATAGCATTCAACTCCATTGATTTGGTTTATTTTTTTCTTTTTGATGTTCTGAGAATTGAGCGCATGTCCTTGAGTATGTTAGGAAAGCACACTATCACTAAGCTATATCCCTACATATTAGATTTATTTGAAGAACCCAGAAGCTGGGTAGCCTCTACATCTTTTACCAAGAAAGTAATTTCATTAGGCATATCTCAAGCAAGATGAAATGTTTTCTCTGTATAACAAATTTATTTATTCATAGAGCTAACTTCACAGTATAGGTGAGACTGGAAGAGCATGAGTTTTAGTCTTACTTTTAAAAATCCCAATATGAAGTCAGGTATGGAGGTGTATGATTTTAATCACAGCACTCAGAAGGCAGACACAGAAGGATCTCTGTGAATTGGAGGCCAGCCTGGTCAATGCAGAGGGTTCCAGAACAGCCAGGGCTACACAGAGAGACCCTGCCTCAAAATGCAGTATAAGTGTGGTGGCCCAGCCTTCTGGAGACTGAAGCAGGGTGACATGGAGTTCAGGACTAGCCTAAGATATATAGTGAGAACTTGTCTTACAAAATAAATATTTAATCCTAGTGGCAGATGTGAGAATATTGACTAACCACAATACTTGGGGAATAAGTCTTATTAACTGAATTCTAAGATTAGAATTTTGTTTCACATTATAAACTATTCTATGCTATATTAGGCATGTTTCCACCTAAATAAGCATCTTCTCCTGATTATGATAGAATTTCTTTGATGATCCAGGAGTTGGACAGTCTCAGCAATGCTGGTCTCTCATAAGCATCCATGAACAGAGGTGTAAAGGAAAGAAAATTTAATTAATTAAAAGTCTTGCTTAGCTGAGGTAAGACAAAAATTTGTGATGACATGGCAAATTAAAGCAAATCTTTTGCAGAGTTCTTGAGGGCATGGCAGTATGGGAGGCTTTGAGCTTAACATAATTGCCTTACCTACTGTCAGGGACAGCCAGCAGATACAGGTTCCATGAGCCTACAAGGCTCTCTGGGACCTAATCCCTTCCAAGTCTTAAAAGACCCAAGATTCATCTTAAACACACACTACACTCCTGTGGCCTTAACACAGATTCTACAAGAAGTGCCCACAGCCATGTTACAGGCAAGAAGGCAGGCCAAGGCAAGAAAAATAACAACCTGGTCTAACTTTAAGGAGTTTTCTGATAGCTGGCCCCAATAACTGACATTCTTATCCCATTGGTCAGAACTGTAAAGGATTCAAACTGGAAACCATTGCCATTCTGAGCAAAACTAGGATTCAGCTGAGGGAAAAAAAAAAGAGTAGATTTGGGGAAGGTGTCCAGAAGTTGAGTATGAAGACAGTTACAGTTCAATTGAGGGAAACTAAAGCTGACTCCTGTGTTTCTGTGTGAAAGAAAATGGGCAGTGAGACACATAAAGAACCAGGAAGAGAACACAACTTGAATCAATAACAGTGTTACTCCCCACACGGCATCCAAAGTGCACATGATGCCTCTTCCTCCTCAGCCAATGTTGAAACTTCCTCTGTATACATTTGTAAAGATAAATTTCCAACAGTTCTTTCTTCCTCCGTTCTCCTGAAAGTTGGTTTCTATTTGCTGATCCATCACTCCCAAGGGACAGAGGGGATGACATGAGTCTTCGTCTTGGACATTTTCAACCTAGCAGAGTAGACTCCTACACACAGACTCCTGACTACCTTATAAAATAGACTCTACAGTGGACTGAGGGAAAACTCCCTTTGTTTGACCATTCAAACATGGCTCCGTTAGTGTGCCAGGGCACCCTCAGGCGCATGCACTGGGCACTCACTTTCTGCCGTGGCAGTGAACCCAACCTTCTTGTCACTTACACTTACGGTTATTCCCACTGAGCTTTCCTATCTATCACATGATCTAAACATAGCTCTACAGCCAGATACCTTCTCTCACGTGGCTCTCTTCCACCTGCTTCTCACAACTTAGCCTCAATTTCCTTTTCCAACTTTGATTCTATACCCTCCAAACACAACGTCAAAACATTCTCCATGCAACCTTGAGCTCTGTATTAGTCTGTTGCTGTGATAAGATTACATGACCAAGGCAACTTATAGAAGGGAAGGGTTATCTGGCTTGGCTTACAGTACCAGAAGGGTAATAGTCTTTCAGAGAAGGGAAGCACGGCAGCTGGAAGAGCAAGCTAAGAGCTCACATCTTGAACCTCAAAGAGACTGAACTGTAAATGGTTCAAGTCTTCAAACCCTCAAAGTCCACCTATAGGAGCATACTTACTCCCACAAGGCCATACCTCCAAAAACTCCCATAGTGCCACCAACTGGGGACCAAATATTCAAATGTCTGAGATCATGGGGAACATTTATCATCTAAAGTATCTCAAGAACCCAGACTTTTGTCTTGTTCTATGTGATTTCTGAGCTAGTGTTTAATCTCAACTATCAGCAGGGAAGATCCGGCACCCCGCCTTTCAGCACTGTGTACTAGCCTAGAGGAGCCAACCACATTGAAGAGAGAATTGCTGCTCTGGTTATGGAAGCGACCCTGGTGAAGTATTCAGAGAGAGGAAGGAGGTTTTGTTTTCCTATGCAATCCCAGGAGCACTCCCTAGGGAAACAGGAGCACTCCCTGACCTTTTAAAAGAATTTCCAAGTTTATCTTCCTCTGGAGGATAAAATGCTGAGGAAGAGAGTTAGGACACACTGAAGATGAGGGTTTAACATAGGAATGCCGGAGTGAGGCGCTCTACACTTCAACATCAGCTCAGAAGTAACACTGGAGTGTTTTATCTTATAGCAGAAACAGCAAAAGACAGACAAGGCCAGTCTGAGCTGACCCCTGCAGCTGCCCCAACCTCACTGTACGCCATTCCTTGCCGCAACCCCTACATTTTTCCCCCAAATACTCTAAGTCTAAAGATGCATTATGTTCCAGTCACAAACAACTCCCAAATCACAACATAATTTTCACACCTGTCACTCTACTCTGAGCATCTTAGAGGGCTTGGACATACATCTCCATGTGAGGGAAAGCATGCTTAGGGACTCCACACTCACAGTGAAGGTGACCTGTCACTTTCCATTGAATGCTGTTGGATAAGCCACCTGCTACAGTCTTGCGTGACCAAAGCAGGCAGGGAAATGCATATAGTTAATGGGTCTACTTTGAAAATTAAGAGGTAATTCATACCATGCCCTCATTTTAGATTGTCATGTATTAGTGATACATACTAATGGCATCTGTGTAATATTGTAATATGCACCAATCAAATCAACGTCCCCTTCTAAAATTTTAGCAATCTTCATTCGATTTTAAAATCAACTTTTATTGTTTTTAACTTGCACAAAGCAAAGAAAACATGTCACTCATCTTTCTGTGTTTGGGTTCTCTCAACTTAAAAATAACAAATGCATGATTTAATTATTCATTGTGTTTGAAACATATTCCTTGTGAATATATACAATTTCCTTATCCACTCTTCCACTGGTGAACATCTAAGTTGATTCTCTATCTTAACTACTGTGAATAGCAATTCTATAAACATGGGTATACAGGTATCCCTTTGGTTCCCTGTCGTTCTCTGAATTCCAACCACACTGTTGGCCTTGCTTCTCAGAAAGGGCACTGAGAAGATCCAGAAGCAACAAAGTGTGGGAATATGAGTTTGGAGATCAGACAGACTTGATTCAGACATGACTTTTAATCCCTAGGCTATTGAGAGTCATGTAATTTCTCTAAAACCTTCATTGACCCATTTTAGCATAGGGTTAGTGATGGCATTTATCTAGCATGGTTATAATAAAGTAACTCCTCATTATGTGCTCATGGAACACACTATCTGTTTAAAAAAGCATTAGAGGGAATAATTGCTGCTGTAGGTTGGACTTAGAATGGTGCCCCAAGGACCCATGTGTCAAAGGTTTGGTCCTCAGTGCCCCCCCCCCCCCGTACTATCGGAAGGTGATGGTAAGAAGTGGGAACTACTGGGAAGTTTTCAGTCACTGAGAGCATGCTCTGAAAGCTGTGGAGTTGTTAACACTCTTCCTCTTTCCTTTTCACTTCCTGGTCATTAGATATTAACTTCTGGGAGGAAATACCCAGCATTTTACATACTTCACTACCACAATGGCTTCCTGTTGCCCCTCCCTGTCATCTGCCTCAGTTACTGTGTTGCTCCTGCCACACTTTAGCGCCCTGACTCAAAACACTGCACCCCCACAGGACTCTCCTCTAGGCTGTGGCTCTCTCTTTACTGTGAACTGTTTCTAGGCTGGTATGCCCCTAGGAGAAAGGTTACTACATAATTACTATTTTTAATTCTATAGCTTCAAACAAGTGTCCTAGTAAATTTAATTCTTGATGGGTAATTATAAAATAATACAAGGAAAGGTTAGTATTTAA
This sequence comes from Acomys russatus, assembly GCF_903995435.1. NCBI lineage: Eukaryota > Metazoa > Chordata > Mammalia > Rodentia > Muridae > Acomys > Acomys russatus. Next base: position 55,313,848 of record NC_067141.1, read on the forward strand.
TTATATTCTTGCTAAGTCATACTGAGTAGATGCTGTAAAATGGGTGTATTTTATAAATTATCTATATCATAAAATACACCCTATATATGGACTGGAGAGGTAACTCAGCAGTGAAGAGCACTTGCTGCTCTTACAGAGGACCCAGGGCAGGTTCGCAAAACCCACATGAAGCGTCACAATCATCTCTATCTCCAGTTTTAGGAGATCAAACCTCCTCTTCTGACCTCTATGGGTGCCATATGGTGCATATACATATATGCAGTCAAAACACTCATCCACATAAAAATAAACAAATCTAAAACATTGTACATTTATATCACTATCCAATCACAATGCCAACCAACTCAAGAGATACTAACATTTATCTCTATTTTTGTTATAGTTAAATTAATCACAAATTAATCTTAAATGTCTCACGAATAGTTCCTTTACTGCATAATCAATACCTATATGTTATTCTTTTTCTAACCTCAAACTTTTTGAAGTCTGTGACCCACCTCTGGAACAAATAGCGTGCGTGTGAATCCCATCACTACTGAAAACCAAAAGCAGATGACCTCATCAGTCAGAGCCTCTAGTCTTCGTCTGCACAACCTCAGTACCAGAGCCTCCCTATGAGACTGGGTCAGAACTTAAGTAATCTCACTTTTTAAACACTTGGTATAGACCTTGGAATAGAGTTTATACCCAGTGTGCAGCAACCATACTAAATAATTATACTGCCACCTAGTTTTTTAAAAAAAACAGGCACCCAACCTCACTACAGAGGGGGTCCTGTATGTAGCAACTGATCTACAGCTAAGTCACAATAATTGGAGGATCAGAAAGCCACAAAGTGTGAGGACCAAGAATTAATGAGTGGTAGTGCTGACCACCTTCTTTTCTGAGAGGCTCAGGCATGAGCAAGGCTGATGGGTCTCACTTTGATCTAGTACACTATGTGGCAGCTGCACACAGGACTTGGCACCCACCAGCACCAGCACTATGAATCTCCCAGTCCATTCTTCTGTGTCACGTTGCCAACCACTACGGAGACCATTCTGGTTCCCCCCACCGCATAGGCAGCTCCTCTGCCTGGAACATTTCATGCAACTTCAGACTAAGTCCTATCTACCTGAGATCACACCTTGTACGCTAGCTTTCTCCTGAAGGACATTCTAGTCTCCATGAGTGTCCTGTTCTGCATTACAGGGACATCTTGTTAGGTGTACTATGCTACAAGTACCTACTTGTTTATTTGGATCTTCAGTAAGGCACGATACATTAAAATGAGAAGCATGATTTTCCTTGCTCAGCACGAAATCTATGTCCTAGTACAATGCCTAGCATGGCACAGGCAGTAAATAAACACTAGTTACCTGAATTAGTTAATGAATGAAATACACAGAACTCTGTTGCAAGGCTTCTTTGTCCCGTAGACATCACTTAAGGGCAATCAGAAACAAGATATATTTGGTCACTCCGACCAATGCAAATATTGGATTTTCATGATCAATATAGTGACAGAGAAACCTTGTGTGCCTGTAATCTGAGCACTGAGAAGTCAGAAGCAGAAGGAACGTGGCAAATCTGAGGCCTTCCGGGACTATAGAAGGAGCTCCAAGCTAGCCGAGAGACATGGTGTATTAGTTCCTTTTTCTGTTGCTGTATTAAAACACCATGACCACAGTACTCTTGCAGAAGAAAAGGTTTGTTTGGGCTTGCAAGGATAAGAGTCCATCGTGGCAGGGAGATGTGGCAGCAAGTGGGAACATGGCGACTGGAACAGCTCAGAGATCACATCTCCAACCCCAAACAGGAAACAGAGAAAGTACATGGAGAATGGTGTGCAGCTTTTGAAGCCTCAAAGCTGGCCCCAATAACATACTTCTCCAGAAAGCCCACACTTTCTAAACGCACACAAGCAGTGCCACAAACCAGACACCAAGTATATATACATCTGATCCTATGAGGAACATCTCAGACAAACCATCATGCACAGTGAGACCCTGTCTTAAAGAAAAAAAAAAAAAAAGATGACATTCAGAACTCTGCCTTCAAAGTAAAAAGTCAATGGAGTCTAGAGACTTGTAAAACCCTAGATGTAACTTCAGTTGTTTATTTGTAAGGCCTGTGATCTGTCAGTTAGTTGGTCTCACTCCTAATCAACACACACTCGCACATACACATGCACACACACATGTACACACACATGCGCGCGCGCACACACACACACACACACACACTGGCATCCATGCACTTTCACCATGTCCTGTGTGACAACATTTCAGCCAAGTAACAGCAGACTCACATGGACCCTCTCCAACCTCCAGTTTTTGACCAGTTTTCAGGATCTCTGTGGTTTATTTTTAATTCTTTACATGGTCTTCAAACTGTCTTGATTTTCTCACTTTTTACTGTTCCTCAGACTGCACCGTACTGAGGCCAGACTGTGCTGCAAAGCAGGCACTGAGCATGGGGGGGTGGCCTTTCTGCGGAGTGCTTCACACCACTTGGCTTTAACACAGCTCATTCTAGGTATTTCTGCAGAGGGGACAACCTCAACACACAAGCCTGGCTTTTCTGTGGCCGGAACTAGGCTATGTTCACATAATTTGGAAGAGAAGCAAATTAGTATCTGATCTTCACTCAGCATGACTGCATGAACCTCAACAATCAAACCAAGCACCAGAAGCCTCCAGGGCACCATAGATCCCAAGAGCCCTCAGGCAGGCCTCTGTCCAGGAGGCTACACCTGCCTCTCCAACAGGCACTTGCCTGTTGAAGCATATCTGTCCATATTTCTCCACACAGGTCAGTAATTTTCTTTTTAACCAAATAGATGCTCTTTCAAATGTGAAACCAATAGGAAACCAGATGTGGTGTATTAATTAGCATCCCTGTGTGTATGTGTCCGTGCATCTGAATACAGAACACAGGGATGGGCTACGAAATGCTTCAGCAGATGGAAAAGTGAGGAGACTGGGAAGGAGTGAGAAAACTTGACAGAGCTTAATGTCCCTTATGCTTGGTGATTACCTGAACTTTTATTTTTAAACTACAAAGCCTTGAAATTCATGAATAATACAGGAAATCTATAATACGCCACTTTTCTGGAATAAGCAGGACATTAAAATGCAAATTGCAGTTGCCACACACAGCTGTACTTGATGTGACAAATTAAGCCTTTCATATTCCCAGGCTTGACATTTGCCTTCAAGATGTTTGTTCGATGTACATAAAAGGCACCACAAGGAGGAACACAGGAGAAGTGGTGACAGGCACCCCAAAGAGCCAGCCCAGGAAGACATCTCCTTGGTGGGCACCTGCCTAGATGGCAGAATCCATGGAGAAACTGTCCCCTGAATCACTGAATTTTCTCAGGAAGACTTCTCATGAAAATATCATTGTTTAATAACAAATGTATCTCTTCGGAATGACAAGGACATTTAGAAATCTAAAAGACAATGAGTAAGTTAGAAAGTTTCTGGGTACCCAGTTAGGCCAGACTTCCATATTTCACAGGCTCAGCTAAGATGCACAGAGAGATCCTCTGTCATCGCTCAGTCACCAAAGGCTCCCTTCTTGCTTATCTTTGTCACCTTCTGCTGGCATTCCCATGGGGCGTGGTTCACAAACCCTTCATTCTTACCCAAAGGTTTATTATTTTAAATAATAATAATAAATTATAATTATATAAATATGGGATATTATTGTTGTTGTCATTATTGTTGTTGTTGTTGTTGTTATTGTTATTATTATTATTATTATTATTATTATTATTATTATTATTATTATTATTATTGTGCTACAAATGTGCCAGGCACATGTCTGGAAGTCAGGTGACATGACCACCCTCAGGAGCTGCTTCTCTCCTTCCACCTTTATATGGGCCCTGGGTATCGAACTTGGGTTGTTAGAGTTGCATGGCAAGTACTTGTAGCTGCTGAGCCAACTTACCAGCCCGAATCTAAGGCTGGCCTCCCTGGGTAGACTCTGACTAATAAACTTTCCGTAGAGGTGAACATCTGGTCTCTTAGTGTGTAAACAATATTCCAACCCCCAAAGAGATCATATGTTAAGAGTCTTAAAGCATTAGCAAAGCAGAACATTTTAAACAGAGCTCTGTGGGGAAACCGGTGAGAGACTTGAGATTGTCACAGGAAAGACTGCCATGTGTGAGTCTGTACGCAACAGCACTGAACTTGAAAAGCAAAGAAAACACATCATTTGAAGAGCAGAAATAGACTGCATTCAGATATAAAATCTGAAGGAGAACTAAAACTTCCAGATCTCCTTTTTTCTGTGAACCAAACTCTCTTTACTAACTAAATATTTACAGTTGTGATTCTGCAGCACTAGTGTAAAATTCAACAAAGCATATATCTATACTCCGTTCAGAGTAAAACAAAACAAAACATGGATTGCACTTCCTTTTTTTAAGCTCTCTTATGGAAGTTGGGAGAAGGGAGTAGGGTGATTATGACCAAGATATACTGTATTCCTATAGGAAATTTTCAAAGAAAAAAAACAGAAGAAATAAGAAAATGTTTTATTATAGTTTAAAGCTTCTACATACAGAATGGGAAAAATAAAGAAATAGGGAAGATATATGAATGTGCTAGAAACACAAAAGCAAAGTGCAGACCAAGTCACAAAGTCTGCTGCTCTTTCAACCCTGCTTCATCATCTGTCAAACTCCTTAGTCAACCTTCAAGGCCTTGGTCAAGTGTCTTCTCCACTGTTCAGTCCTTCCAGTCTGCTGCCCCTCCCCCAGCTCCAGCTAGGTTCCCCCAGTATGTAGCTCTCTACAATACCACCAAATGGCCCAACAGTACCAGTGTGCTGACTCGTGCTTTGCCATTCTTGAGTTTCCCAGCACATCTGTCTGCTGAATGACTACTGAGACCATAAGTGAGGATCTCTGAAATGAATACCATTTTCTCTTTTGTAAGCTATGCCTTATATTGTTCCACAACAAAGTCTGAGACGGCACAGAAACCCAGCAATCCTCTGGGCCTGTGCTTTCACTCTTTCATGATTTTTTTTTCTCCTAAATCCTTTTTAAGTCTGGTCTTCCCAAGCCACAAAATCAACAGTCATTGAAATGTAAAGCAGAAAGAAAAATAGCCAGAGCTCTGATTTTAAATACTATTTTCTTCTCTTTTGCTGGAGATAAGACTGACAGGAGGGAGGCCACATGCACATCAGGGCATCTGTCTGAAATGAAAGGATTGTGGAAAGGCTCTCTGGCAAGATCAGATTCTCCATCTATCCAAGCGACTATGTCTTCAGTTCCTGGTGGCAAGTGGACTGCTGAGATTGATGTTTTAAGGTGATAGAGATGAGATATGATAGATATTGATTTTCATTCAGAATTTTAGACTCACCAAGATAGGAAATATGTTTTCTGCAAGGCTGCCAAATACAATTAGCCAAAACACCTTGAATGTAACATTTATATAATTCCTAATTGTTTCACGGTTCTTCTTGCTGTATGTAGTTTTTTTAAATTTATGTGTAATAATATAAATGTATATGCCAAAAAAATCTTTTAAAAAAAGAATCATCACATTTCCAAGGAAATGAGAATCGAAACAGAAAGATCAGGCCAGCATGATTGCCTAAAAGCTACAGCTAAACAAAATAATAACAATAACAACAACAACAACAACAATAATAATAATAATAATAATAATAATAAATCAGTAGGCAAGATACTGTATTTTGTTAGTTTGGACCTAGGAAACTAAAGAGCCAAAATTGGGGTTGGAAAGATAACTCAGTGATAAAATGCTTTCTCACAAGCATGAAGACCAGAGTTCAGTCCCCAGAAGTCACATAAGGAAAAAAATTGAAAGCCAGACATGGTGGCATAGACTTGTAATCCTAGCCCAGAGCAAGTGGAGTTTGGTGGACTTATTGGAAAGTCACTGGAGGAACTCCACGGCAGTGAGAAACCCTGCCTCAAAAATGGAAAACTGAGTTCTTTCCCTCTGCTCTTTAAATCTTTCTTTCTAGGCCCTTTCCTTTCCTTTATGACCTAGAGAACCATGCTCTACCAGGAACACCCCCACACCACCCCATGGCAGCACGAGGCTGGGCCTCAGATCGGTGTCTTTCTCAGCTCTCATCACAGAAACTTCTTCTTGCACTAGATGATAACTAACACAGACTCTCAACTGGACATTGTGCAGAAGGTGAGAGACTCTGCAGCCCTCAGCCCTAAATAGGATGTCTTGGTCATACCCCTCCCCTCAAGGCTCAGATATATGCAGAAGAGGAGGTATGAAGGTTGTAAGAGCCTGAAGGAGAGAACGGCTTCAGGGAAACAGTGTCTACCAAACACAACAAGACAGACATAGGACCTCAGAGAGCTGTGATGGCCTAGCACTAGTAAAGACTGAAACTAGCCAAAATCCCAGAACAGAAAGGGGTAAGTGGACATAAGACCCCATGCCTGACCAAGAATCTATTTGTAATTTATACGTGGTGGAAAAGAGGAAAATGTGCATTACCAACCACGCACCCCAGGGCAGGCCTGGGTCCAGGAGTAGTCAGCCAAGGCAAAACAAATTCTATGTTTTGTTTTGTTGTGGGATTTTTGTTTTGTTTTGTTATATTGGTTTTGCTGGGTTGTTTGTTTGTGTTTTTTGCCTGTTTGTTTTTGTTTTGTTTTGTTTCTGCTTTGAGAGACAGCCAGACAGACAGCCAGACAGAACATGAAACTGAATAGGCAGGTATTGCATAGGACTTGGGAGAAGTTGGTAGAGAGGGAAAAACAAAATCAAATATTATCATATGAAAATTTAAATAAAAGGAATGGTAAGAGGCATCTCAGAAAGAACATTCAGCATTCCCTTCCGATCTTTATACATACACATACATAGATATATACACATACACACGTATATATTCAAACACATACACACACATATGCAGAGAGAGGGAGAGAGAGAGGGAGAGAGAGAGAGAGAGAGAGAGAGAGAGAGAGAGAGAGAGAGAGAGAGAGAGAGAGAGAAGAAGAAGAAGAAAGGAAATGTGTGTGTGAGAGAGACAGAGACAGAGAGACAGAAACACCCAAGTGTGTGGTTATACAGAGAAGAGCCTCTGGGGGAGAGGAAGCCCTGCCCCTGGGCTGGAAAGTTTAGGGTGGAGGGCTGAGTAAGCTAGCCATGCCCTGCAACAGGTATAGATTGAGGTATTCTGGGAGAACCTGGAGGCCAGGTCCACTTTGGTTAAAAAGGTACTTCAGCTGCCTGTCATGTCTAAATCCCAACAATACACACCCTCACCCACACCTACACATACATAAATATATGCACACACACACATAAACATACATACACATAGATATACATACATATAAAACTAATACATATATACATATACATAACATACATACATACACACACACATACATATATCATGCACATACATACACACACATACAGACATATAGATAGGCACAAATACATGCACACACACACACACACACACACACACACACACACACACACACACATTAAAAATCCAGACTCTAATGTGCGTGTAAGCTGAGCAACCTTGAACATAAACACAACCTCCCAATGTCTCCATTTGTTCTCCACAATATAGGGAGGACAGTATATTCCAGTCCTGGTTGTGTTATGAGCCGCTTTGTGTTTGTCACGTGGGAAACAGTCGTCCAGTGGAGATTGGCAATTGCTATTCTTCTGTTCTAATCTGACGATCGATTAGGTTTTAAAGACTAAGGACTTAGTACATACACTTTGGTGCTCTGCTAGAGCCTTACACACATGGCCACTGCTCACACCTGGCAAAAGGAAAGAGTTAGACACTGTGGACCTTTCCCAGGCCAGGCTCTGTCATGCCAGACAGATGCCATTTAAACTGCTGCCAGGCTTCTGCAATCCTTGGATTCCAATTCCATTGCTGAATAACGTTACTCTTTTCTTAAAGTGGTGTAAGAAGTAGCATCACACTTTCATTCACTCTTGTCTCTTCATGCAGGTCCCACATGTCTCTGTCTGTGGCATCTAGTAACTGTGTGTTTTTTTCTTTTTTCTGGAATCTTTCAAGATTAAGCTTCACTGGAAACATATTTGGATGACTTGGAAGATGCCACTGATTAGAAAAATTGCAGGTCTTTCTTTTCTTTCTTTTTTTTTTTTTTTTTTTTTTTTTTTTTTCATTTTTCAAAAGCTCAGACCTACACATGTCTGCCTGAATAAAACTGTGCAACCAACTTCAATCCTGTGACATTTCTGTGTTCCACTCAATTAAGTGACAAGATACACTCCTGCGGTATTTTCAGCCAAATGGTGACAAATTAAACCGGCCAAGGAACCCATTAATTGGCTCTTTTGGCTGAACAGTTATTAGCCACATGCACTCCTACTTGCCGAGATGTTAATTTTGAGCAAGGATTTCCTACTCTTTGAGCTACTGTATCAGTTAGGGAACAAGCTATTAAAAATGCGGTAACAGCTAAATTAAGTAAGCAGTTTTTAAAAGGCTGTTATTTTCATCATGTGGCTTTCTTGGTGTCAGGTGAAGAGGGGGATAGATGCAGCTAAGGGGAGAAAGGGGGTAAAAGGAGGAGGAGGAAGAGGGGGAAAATCAAGTTGGACACAACTGGATGTGGCTGCAGCTGTCTTACACAGATTGTTTCTGACATTTATTAAACCAGCTTGCTACTCCTCTGAATTACTATAAGAATAAAATATCAGCAAGGCTCAGCGTCTGTCCCAATCCCCTGCTGGGTAGAGTCTCTCAGAGGACATCTATGTTGGGCTAATATCCACTTATAAGTGAGTATATACCATGCATGTCTTTCTGGGTCTGGGTTAACTCACTCAGGATGATCATTTCTAGTTCCATCATTTGCCTGAAATTTCCAAGATTCCCTTGTTTTTGATAGGTGAATAGCATTCCATGGTGTAAATGTACCACAGTTTCTTTATCCATTCTTCAGCTGAGGGAAATCTAGGCTGTTTCCAGGTTCTGCCTATTATGAATAAATCTACTATGAACATAGTTGAGTAAATGTCCTTGTTGTATGGTAGAGCATCTTTCAGGTATATGCCCAAGAGTGATATGGTTAGGTCTTGTGGTAGCACTATTAACAATTTTCTGAAAAAGTGCCAGATTGGTTTCCAAAGTTGTTGTACATTTGCACTCCCACCAGTAATGGAGGCGTGTTCCCCTTTCTCCATATCATTGCCAGCATGTGCTGTTACTTGAATTTTTTATCTTAGCCATTCTGGTAGGTGTAAGATGGAATCTCAGAGTCATTTTAATTTGCATTTCCCTGATAACTAAGGATGTTGAGCATTGTGGAGTACTGAGAGTGGTATGGAAGAATGGGAGGATTGAAGGACGCAGGGGGTTCAGGAGCCCCACAAGGAAACCATCAAGGCCAGAGGATCTGGACCCAGGGGAGCCTGCACAACTGTTGCACCAACCAAGGACAATGCATGCAGTAAACCTAGATGCCCTGTTCAGATCTAACCAGTGGACAGCTACATAGTTGTGGGGAGAGTGGGGACTGCCTCTGATATTAACTCTGGTGCCCCTGATTTGATCACTTCTTCTTGATGGGCACACAGAGGAAGGGGAAGCAGGCTCTTCAGATGAGACCTGATAGGCTGTGGTCGTATGGTGGGGGAGGAGGTCCCCTTCTGTCAGAGGTTTAGGGGAGGAGAATAGGGAAAAGAGAGGGTGGGTGGGAATGGGATGACACAAGCAATATCAGGGGATAACAATCCTGAAGTAATCTGAACAATTTATAATAAATTAAAATATTTTAAAGACTAAAAGATCACAAATTATAAGTAATAATATGTACTAATATAATAATTCTCTTAATAATTCTATATATTTGCATTTTAATCTTTCTTATCTATAGTGCATTTAAAACAGGCTAATGAAGGTTTCATTCCAGGTCTTAAAGCCCTCTCTTTCATGATCACCTGTAATACATGTAAACACACAGACCTATACCACACACATACACACACACAAATAATGCCTAAATGAGTTCAAAGGAGATAGATCTGCAAATGACAGATTCTAACCTGGATGTTAAAGGAAAATTACGTGGGTAGCTTTGTGTTTAAGTGGCACATTGAATATTGAACAGAATTCAGGGAAAAGAGGAAATGAAAAATACCAAAGAAAGATCCAGAAAAGATTCAACAGGTGTTCAGTACAGATGAGTAATACAGATATGTCGGAATTCTTTTGTTCATGTGTACTGAAAGGAGAAGAAACCATTGTAGAGAATTCTTATAACTTCACGTTGCCTCATCTACCACTTGAAACATACATCAGACTTTCTCGTGATGGAAGCCAGTAACTCTTGACTACATTCCCAGTTCCTCAATATGGTCAGTCCAGATAGCTGCCTCATATAACTGCCTCCTAGTAGCTACTTCCCTATGTGGCAGTTAAAACCTGCTTAGCAGACCCCATTGGCTTCTACAGTCTGCACAGCCTTTACACATCCACCATCTCTGCATCACATTAGGAGTTGTTGCAGCTTCCTTTGTTCCCACCAGTGAGAGCTCCCTACACTTAAACCTGTCTGGTTACTGTTCTCGATCCATTAAAGGCATTGGCCCACGGGCCTCCACATCCCTCTCTCTCTACTTCCTAGCTACCATGTGTGTCCTACAGGTGTCCACATGTTCTTGTTGGCCTGTAAGTAATAAGTGATAAAATATTTCCATCGTGTGTCTCTCCTAATAACTGAAAGGGTGTTCCCCAACTTAAAGATCCTAAAGTAAGACAAAAAGTACAAAAATATTAATCAAAAACAGCACTCAAATCTTTACTTAAAAAATAAAACAAGTTATTATTGGTCTTATTCAGAGAGAAAACAAGGTTGGACTCAGGGGTGTCTCTCTTCTCCTTTATCTTTCTTTTATAGGTAAGGAGATAGTGGTTGAAAAAAAAAAGGAGTGATATAGAAATATATAGAAACGATAAGATAAAAGGTATATTATTGAATCTACTCCTCAACTTAAGGCCTTAAATGTTACAAATAAGGTTGTTTTTTATTCCTTGGTATAAACTTTTGTATATTGATGCAGAATAAGTTTAGTTTTGATACATTGGAATAGAATTCAAATTTAAGATTATTCTCCACACAAATTATATAAATTTCTACTCTAATATGAGGTAATGAACCCATACAATTTAATTATAATACAAAGTTTACCTCTAATACCTTGAAAGTGCTATTGCAGGCTGTCTAGGATAATTAAGTAATACAAGCTAATTGTTAGTTGATCAAATCAGGGTCATATCATTTATTAGTCTATTTTTATCACAAGAATATACATCCTAGGTTTAATAGATAGATATGATCCCATGATAAATAAGGTAAAATAGTCAGATAAGGTCTTCAAAAGCCTCAGAGATATACAGAATATTGCATTTAAATATGTTTTTAATGTTTTAAAGATTCTTTGACAGCAAGACAGGTTAACTCCTGGCAATACCCAGCCTACCTCAAGAAGATGATGAGCATCAAAGAACCTCCTTATGGAGATGGCTTCAAATTTGGCAAACAAGCCACTGGACAAAATGCCCTCATTTCTGCCACACACAAAATTCTGCCTAAAAATGGGCAAGCTTGGATGCAGGCAGAGTAGATGGCCAAATTCCACCAAGACAGAGTAAGCAAATCCTCAATAGTTCCTGCTTCACAAGTATGTCTGTTAGTTATATTGGGCCAGAAGATTGAAGATGATGCTCCAATGTTATAGAGAGTTTTTGGGTGACTGTTCAGGCAGCAAACTATCTCCATCATTTTTTTTTTTTTTTTTTTTTTTTTTGGGACGCTACTAACCTGCACTTCCAGTATACTCAGGCAATTAAGTTTTATTCCTTCTCAAGTCTCTGATGAGGTTGAAGACTCAGAGGCAGTCTCTGTATACCCATCCACCCATCCCCCAAAAAATAAAAATAAACTATCAAGTTAGACCTGTTGCATCATGTGATCTCTGCTCCAACAATCCTTGGCTCCAATCTACCAAAGTGCTCTGCCACTAAATCTTAACAAACATTATGTTTAGGTCCTCTCAGCCTATCTCTAATGAGCCCAAGAAGCCATGTTTTTTCATACTGACTATTGGTTCTCCTTTTCAGCTTTGTTTCAGTTTTTTTATTTCTCTGTGTAGCCTTGGCTGTCGTAGAACTCTCTCTGTAGACCAGGCTGGCCTCAAACTCTGAGAACTGTCTGCCTCTGCCTCCCTGAGAGCTGGGATTAAAGGGTATGCCCTACTATGCCTGGACCCTTGAATTTTTTCATTCCTTAAAGATACCACTGTAATTTCTAGTAAGTAGAAATGTAATAATATCCCTATCTCCTTGTCTTTCTTAGAAGTAACCCACAAACATAAAATTTATTCCATTATCAGGAGTTTTGAGTCCTTGAGTCTAAATTATCCCATCGCAGCTGCTCCCTATAGTTATTTAGAACCTACCTTGGAAATTTCCAGATCTGTTTTTGGCATATTATAAAAAGACATATGATGCTAAAGACCTTTGAAAAGGGAAGTCATGCAGCTCAAGTTCCCCATTTCTAGAAGTCTCTATCTCCCAGAAAGATTAAAGAATGAGATTAAAGAGAACTTGAAACAAAATTCTGTTTGCACTGATTCATCCCATACCCTCGTGTAAGTGGCTGAAACATACATGATTTTATTCTTCAAAATTCCAAATTTCTTGGTTTCTAGCACCGAGAATTAAAACAAGACAACACCAAGCTTCTGATTCTGAAGACACTGATGTCTAACTGAGAAGATAAAGGAAATTTTTGTTTTTGTTTCTTAACCCGTTTTGAGAGGAAGGGGCTTAATTTCTTTGCAGTGACAGAAGAATGAATTGATCATCATTCTTGATTTAAAACACTATCAACACAGGTCCATATGTGGCCCTTTGGGGTATATTTTTTACTTGTTTTATATTTAAAAATTATGAAACAAGATGGCTCACCCATCTCCAAAATAAGAATACAACTGCCTTTACCCTGATGTATCAGCCTCTCCCCAGTCCTTCTCTCACATAGGAGAAAACTTTCTTTTAAGTATAAAGCAGGAATCCAAGAAGGGAGGATGGCTCAGTGGTTAAAAGAAAGTACTGATCCCTCAGAGTTCCCAGGCTTAGTTCCCAACATACACCCAGCAACTCACAACTATCCAGAGGACCAACTCCCTCTTCTGGCCTCTGTTAAATACCAGGTACATGTACAGTACACATATATCCTGAGCTGTTTCTAAGCCTTTCTAGCTGTTTTACTAACTCTTCTCTGTCTAGGTTAACTCAGCTGTTCTGGCCTAAACTCTTCTCCAAGCTAACAGATTCAAACTGGCTTCTCTTGACTTCCAACTGAATTGTTCTGCCTGGTCCCAAACTAATTCTGGCAATATGTTCTAATCTTTTGTCTCCTTCTGTGTTCACTTTTGTCTAGCTCTTTCTCTCTGCAACCTGTCTTTGTAAAACTGTCCTGGTTAACAACAACAAAACAAAGCTCTCTTCTCTCTCCCTGTGCTGCTCTTAAGTAGCCTCTCTTTACTGTCTCTTCTCATGAGAGCTGGCCATATTCTATCTCTAACTCATTCTGTCAAATCTTTCTCTGATTCATCACTTAGTCTGCCCCTCAATGAGATGTCACTTTCAAATATGACGGCTTTCTTCTATAAACTAGCCTTTCCTTCATTGTATGGAATTAAAAGTATAGGGCTTGTCTGTATTCCAGCCAGATCATACTGTAATCCAAAGCATGTTTGCATTCCAGTTAGATCATGTAGATCTAGAAAGTCTTTGGATATGGTCCCTTGTCAGAGCAGCCATGTTGCTGAATTAAAATTTCTCTATATGTACATGAAGCCCAAACATTCATACACATAAAATAAAAATAAATAAATCTTTTTTTTAATGCAAGGGTTAAAAACCATCCCATTAACAAACAAACACAAAAGCAAAACAAAACCAAAGGCATGATTCAAAGAGTTGGTCAGTGTATGCCAAGGATAATTGGTATGGTTTTGTTATATGGAAAAGAATATTTATATGCAAATAAAATCTCAAACAAAGTACAAAATACAAAAATAAAACACAGAGAGACTGAATTATAGACATGGTAGCACCTGCCTATATTCCCAGAAATCAGGAGGCTATCAGTTCAACATCAGGCAGGCTGCATGGAGAGGCCAAGGGTAGCATGGACCAAAGCATGAGAAATATGGTTCAAAATAAATAAATACTACAAGGAAGGTTTGGAAACAGACAAAGGAATGTAGGAAAATAATTCCACTAGAATATTTCATTTGTGTCAGGGTTTCACGAGAAACAATAGGAGACAATATATAGAGGTAGAAAAGTTTCAAACCCATCAAAGTTTATTCTGAAGGAAAGAGGGTCCAGCAAGGATTTTTCAGTAGGGAAATCAATAATCAAAGTAACATGGGAAGAGGGGATTGACAGATGGAAAAAGTATGCTAAGTTTAAAGAAAAATAATTAAAACATTCGTCCTAGTGTTAGAAAAACATAACAAAATGGCACCCTGATTAACCTTCGAGTACAGCTATTCCGTAAAAGAGAAGACCAAATCTAGAGCGTTCACACTGTCACATAAGTAAACAGTCTGCCATCAACAAATACCCTCTGGGTATCTTTTCAAACATTTAATGACACATATTGAAATAAACACAAATATAAAATCGTAAGAAATTAAAGATTATGCTAGAGGCATAAAATTAAAGGGGTTGATAGGGTATTTGCTTGGCATGCTCAAGGCCCTGAGTTCAAGGCTTGGCATACATCTTTCCTGTTAGGGTTTAAATGTGAAATGCCACCCACAGTCTCATGTGTTGAACAATTAGTTCTTAGTTTATGGAAAGTTCTAGAAACTTTAGCCAGTGGGGCCTAGTTACTTGGGGCATACCTTTGATAGTTATGCATGGTCCCTAGTCTATCCCTCTCCTTGCTCTCTGCTTCCTGTACACCATAAAGAACCTCCTCCACCATAATCCCACGGCCATGATGGTCTGCCCTCCTTTAAGTTTTTTTTCTATGTGTGTTGATTACAGGTATTTAAAAGTAAAATACACCCCATTAAAAAGACAAATGACAAATACTCACTAGACAGATAAAATAAAGCTCTCATAGGTCACCATATGTATTTTGGGTAGTACACAATGTAAAATTCATATAAATTGCAATATATGTGAGAAATACTAATTTCCTCAAATCAGTAGACCTTGTAAATAGATGGATAATACTGAAACAAACTGAAAATATTTTTCAGAGTTCTGCAACAAGATGGCTTCATTGATATTTCTTTACATATTGTCAAAACACACCAAGTGCAAAAATACTGAAAGATAATTACAATATTCAGAAAACTGAATATTGATGGGCTTATCTCCACAAACTACTAACAAACTAAGTTCAATTAACATATTAATAGAATTGTACACTACAAGTAATATTTATTCCTGAAAACAAGTATGGTTCAACCTGTGAAAATCAATTACTGTAACACAGCACATTAATAGAATGAAGGCCCCAAACTACATAATCTTCTTACTTAATGCAAAACAGAAAAAGGCTTTTAAGCAGATCCAGCACCTTTTCATGATCATACACACACACACACACACACACACACACACACACACACACACACTCAAAAGTAGAAACAGAAGGAAACCACCACAACATAATAAAGATTGTATATGAAGAGGTCAAAAATAATATCATATTTGCCAATCATTCTATTGCTTGATGCTGAGATAAAATATCCAAAATAAAGGCTTATCTTGGTTCATAGGTTTAGTCCATCATGAGCTGTTTCTCAGCTATGGGGAGACAAAGTATAATGGGAGAAGAGTATACAAAAGCAAAATTGCTACCACCATGGCAGTCATGAAGAAGAGAGAGGAGAGAAATGAAAAGAAAAAGAGATTGGTTGATGGATTGATTTCAAAGAAAAACTCAGAAACAAGGTATCACCTTTAAAGGCGCACACACACACACACACACACACACACACACACACACACACACACCCCGATGACCTCCTCCAGCTAGCTCCTAATGATGCATTTTGCTATGATTTATCAGAGCATTAACCCACTGATAAGGTTAGCACCCTAAAGACCTAGTCAGTTTTCAATGGCACCAACATCAATGGCCAACATCATCAACACATGAGTCCACATGAACATGTACATTCACATCATAACAGCAGTTAATATTGAAATAGTGCAAGTCAGTTTTTTTTCTATGATTAGAAACAAGGCTAGAATGCCTAGTCTAGTCACCTCTACCCAATATAGAATGCTCCACTTGTCCTGGGCAGAGAATTTAGACTAAACAAACAAATAGCTTTCAAGCTGGAAAAGAAAAGGTCTAACTCTCTCTTCAGAAAGAAAATAATCTTATCTCCAGAAACTCTTGAAAGTTTTCCTCTTTAAAAAAAATTTTTCAAAAACATTTCAGAATACAAAATCAATCTTCAAAAATCAGTTCCATTTTTATTTACTACTAATAGATGAACAATCTAGGAGTAAATTTTAAAACTTGTTAGGTTTACATTGGCAATAAAAACTAATGAAATAATTTGAAATAAATTCAGTCAAGGAGTCTAAAGATTTGTATACTTCAAACCACAAAACACTACTGAAGCAAATTAAAGATGAAATAAATAAATACATAATACATACATACATACATACAAACCCTATACCCATGTACTGGAAAAACTAATATTCTTAAAATTCCATATTATAAAAGCAATAACCATATTATATGCAATGTTTGTCAAATCTCAATGATGTATTTTGCAGATACGGAAAAATGCATTGTAGATTCTTGTCAAGTCTTCTACATATATCAAATAGATTAATATTGAAAAGGGACAAAGCAGGATGACCCACATTTCCTGCTTTCAAACCTACAATAAAGCTGCCAAAGTCAAAACAATACACCACTGGCATAAAGACAGACTTATCACCCAACAGAATTAAATGTGTAGCCTAGAAACAAGCTCTTAGGCACAAATAGTAAAATGATCTTTCATAAACTCCAGGGAAAGGACAGTCTCATCAACAACCAAAACTGAGAAAACTGAATATCTAGGCACAAAACAATAAATACTGATCCTTTTGTTACATTATGTGCAAAAAATCAATTCAAAATGGTCTGAAAACCTAATACCTAAGACTACAAAAGTCTTAGAAAAGCACATCTTCATCACAGAGGGTTCGGCAATGGCTTCATTTATGAAACCAAAGCACAAGTTACAGAAGCAAGACGGAAAAGGGGTGCAATATAAATCTATGCTTCAAAAAAAGCAATCAAGAGGGTGAAATGGTCATTGAGGAAATAGAGGTAAAAAATATTTTTGAATAAGACCCTAATGAATACTTAATATACAAAATATGTAAAGAACTCTTAAAACTTTATTTTAAAAATATGAGCAAATGACTAATTGGCATGTCTTCAAAGAAGATACTCAGGAGCCAGGGATAGGGTTCAGTTGGCAAAGTGACAGGCATGGCAGAAATTCCAGCACTGGTGGGTAGAAAAAGATCTGTGGGGGATCTTGGGCAAGCCAATCTAGCCAATCAGCAGGCTTCAAGATCTATGAGAGACCCTGACTCAAAAAATAGAATGGAGAGTGTTAGAGGCAAACACATGGTGTCAATCTATTACCTCAACCTGCACACACATACCCATGGACATGTACACAATTACACTCTCACACACATAGTAAAAATGAGAAAATATATTCACAGCAAGAGCAATTAGAGAAAAGAGGATACAAATCACAAAAATATGCCTCTCGGTTCCATTTAACAAATGGTTAAAGAAGCTGAAAAATGACAACAACAACCCAGACTAAAGGTGGAGAAAATTATATGGAGGACTCCAAAGCTGTTGGGGAAGTACAAAATGGAACAGACACTCACAGCAAACATTATGGACATTCCTCATGATAGTTAAAGTTGTGCTGTCACATGATCTGCCAGTCTCACATCTGGGATGTAGCCAACAGAAAGGAAAGCAGGATCTTGAAGAGGCATTTGCATACTTAAGGTTCATTTCAACATTAGTTGCAATGGCCAAGAGGTGAAAGCTATCCCAATGTACATCCACTGACAAGTGGTCAGAGAAAGCTATAACATACCCACAATGCAATATTTATTTAAGCCCTAAAGGAAGTAAGTCCTACCACATGCTATGGCATAGATGAATTGAGTATGATATCTTAAGTGAGATAATCCTCCAACAAAAAGACAAATGACATATATGTTTACATTTATGAAGTACCTAAAGCAATCCAAGTCAGAGAATGGCAGCTGTCAGGAGCTGTACAGGGGGAAAGCAAAGTGCTGTATCACTCAGTAAGTGAAGAGCTTCGGGATTTTAAGTCGAAAATGTTCTAAAGATCTGTCCATAATCTAAATACACTGGTAATAACGCTGGTAAATTATATGCTTAAAAATACTCAAAATGGTCAGTTTTACACTATATGTTTTTAACCACAATTAAAAATAAATTAAATATTTTTTTCAACGTATAGATAAAACAGGTAAATAAAAAGTTATACAATCATTTTATGAGGTTAATATAACCCTAATTGCACATCAAAAGTAGCTCTAGACAGGGTCCAATCATCAAACTGACCTACAGACTAGTTTCATAATCTCTCATTTCCACTGATGTTTTCAAAGAGCCAGTTGTAATCCAAGCAAGCACTATGCCAACATACAAGGAAAAAAGTTATATCCTCTTCCATCATGGAATTTATATTCTAGTCATTAAAAAGTTTACTATAAGAGATACTTTTATGGTTTGCAATTTTGTGCCCAAAGGCCTATGTGCTAATTGGCTCGTTCCCAACATATGATGCTATTAAGGGAAGGCAGAATCTTCCAGAGGTGTTCTCTTGTGAGAAGACTTAAGTCATGAGGCAGGGGTCCCTGAAGGGGATATCTGAGTTGCTGCCTCTTTCTCTCTTTTTAGCTCCTAGCTGCAAAAATGAAAGCTTCTCTGCTCTCACTATCCCAATGATTCAGGAAACCAAAGCAATGCAGTCAACCAACCATCATCTGAAACCTCCAGAACTATTGCCTCAAATCAACCTTGCTTCTTTTTAAATTGGCTATCTCACGCATTATGCTAACGTTAAGGAAAGTTGGCTAAAGGGGTTGAAATGTGAAAAATCTGTGACAGCACACTTACAGAATCTTAAACAAACTAAAAGAAACCTTAGTCATAGCCATGGAGGAGTTTAATCCAAGAAAAGTAAAGTCAGTTTAATATTAGAAAAGTATGGCTGAGTACAGGGGGGTAAAGGCGAGAAAAGGTGGTAGACTGGGGAACCGAGAAAAAAGAGTACTGGCATAAAAAAGACAAATCCTCGGGGTTTAGAAGAGGGTGAAGGGCATCTTTCTTCTTCAGTTCATTCATTCACTGATTCCCTGACTCAATTATTTATCTAAGACCCATTCATTTTTGGATGTTTGGTGGAAACAAAGCAAAAGGCAGCTGAGTCCTTGTCCTCAAGATACCAACACTCTAATAGGCCTATGGTCAGTGACGACCACAAAACCATGTTAGAAGACTATTTTTTACTTTGTTTTTTATTTATTATAATTTATTCATCTTACACCCAGATTGTTATTCCCCTCATGTGTATCTTCCTAGAAGACTAGTTTTAAAAGGTTTGGTTTCAAGTTCAATAAGAAGGACTAGAAACCTTGTCAAAGTAGAAAGTACAATCTGGGTGGCAAATGCTTCGAATTAACATAAAGCAACACAAAGATGCAAAAATTGTCAAACGGAAAACACACACACACACACACACACACACACACACACACTGAAGACCGTATCCAGGAAGTAGTCTTAAGTAGTCTTTCAAATGATTTTTTTTACAAGCAGTGGTTGTTTAAGCCTAAAATTTTTCTTACTATTTTTAAGGGCGGTCTTTCTAAAGTAACATGTATGCCTTCAGAGAGGAGATCTATATAACAAACCTATCTAATGATTCAACATCATTAGCACAAAAGTCAGACACCATGCTGTGTGCGGCTCAGCCCTGCCCTCAAGAGTAGTGAAGCTAGGAACAGTTCCCCCATGCCAAGCCCAGATTTCTAGGGTTTTTTTTTTTTTTGTTTTTTGTTTTTTTTCCACTCTTGAATGGTTTTCTCCAGCATTTTATAGCTTTTGTCTTAAATACACTGAATTTTAGAGCTCTAAGGGACATGGAGATTAACTGGCTCAGCCCACTAGCTTTTCAGAGAAGGAAGCCATTTCCCCTTCTCCTCTGGGACTCTGGCTCCAACTCTGCTGTGTTAATGTGTTAATGTGCCTGCTATGAGCCATGGTTCCCTTTTCTTACTTTCTCCTTCTAACCTGACAACTGGAGAGCCAGATAAGCAACCTTGTTAGAACCACACCAAAAAATACCCATAATCTAAATGAGGAACTGTTTGCAGAATTGTGAGTAAGCCCTTCAGTGTTCTCTGGGGCCACGTTCCAGGGAGAGATTCACCTGCTTTTCACAGGAAGAACCCCAATTTTCTGAGAATGTGAGACTCTCTTTTATGTGTGATGGAGTGAGCTGTCTCCTAACTCTATGCCTTGGTTTTCCCACATGAGAGGGGGTTAAAAAAAAAAAAAAAAGAGCCCAACCTGGAAGAGTAATTGAACCTTAAACATAGAGTGCTCCAAAAATAAGGCTATCTTCCTTTTACCCTTGTTCAAGAAGAAGTCATGTTTGCAAACGTTAACACAAAACATTTCTATATGCAGCTCACTCCAGACTAGGTACGATCACACTCAAAGCAACAGTGTGTTCTCCATACGGTTTCTCCAAACTTAATGTCACTAGAATCGCCAGAAGGCTTTTAGAAGACTATTGGTTTATGACCTATCAAGAAATCCCCTGGGCTGTGGGAAGTACAAATAGGCATGTTTTGAGAGATTCTCAAATTATTCCCTTAGGAGTCTGAGCTGGATTCCATGTCTCAGAAAAAGTTGCAAGTTGTTCCTCCATACCTGTCCGCACAGAACAAAACCCCTAACAGGAGCTGGAGAGGTGGATCAGTGGGTTAGGGAGCTGGAACCCATAGTCAGGAAGCAGAAAGATGAATGTTGATGTACAATTAATTCACTTACACTTATTACTCAGTCCTGGACCCCCATGAAATGGTGTCACCTGCAGTTAGGCCAGATTTTCCCACTCCAATTAACTCAATCTAAATAATCTCTTACATACATGCCCAGAGATTTTCCGCCTACATGACTTTAGATCCTATTGACGTGACAATCCAATATTAACCATCACAGGTCTGCTCCTTGTCAATCTCATACTCAAATTTAATCACATTTAAGCTATAACTTTCTACTTCTTGTCACCATAAGCTTGTGGCCATCACAAGATGCAAAGCGTGTTCACTTCCAACTTCAAGTAATCTCATTAGTCTTCACAGTTTCCACAGTGTTCAAAAGTATAAGTGCAGAGTCTCTATAAAACTGAGGCAGTCTCTTAACTGTGAGCCCTAATAACACACAAAAGCAAAAGTTATATACTTCCAGAATAAAAAAAAAAGCACAGAGTGACACTCCTATTCCCCAAGGAAGGAAGTGGGGGCTAGAAAGTAAAGATGGACCAAAATGAGACTAGCACCCAGCATGGCAAACACAAATCCTGCAGTTCCATGTACAGCATCTGGAGCTCATAAAGGATCACCTGGGCTCCAAATTGTCTGCCCCCCTCTACTAGCCCTGCCACCTGTGCAGAACACCCAGCCTCTCTTTGCATGCCTCCACTCCTCTACAACGGCAGCCTAAGACTCATTTATTCTGGGGAAGAATCACCACTGGATGTCTGGGGCTTGACTGCTGGTCAGGCAGCGATGGTAGAGCTGCCTTTGCAGACACTAAACCTGCTCCATCATCACCACTATCTCGCTGCTGACTGACGCTGGTGAAGCACCCTTCAGGCCTGCGTCTCACTGGATGTGCCTTCTGGCTGGTTTGGGGTATCTGCCCACATTCAGGGCCGTGCTTATCACGGCAGCTTAACAAAGGGCTTTATACTTTTGATATCATCACGGGCTTTTGGACCTCCCGAGCTCCACTACCAACTGGTACCAGCAATGTCATTTTAAAAGAGCTAACTGTAACACCCAATGGAAAACTCATTTCTACCTCCCCTGGTCCCCGGTAAGACCGGAAACCTCGGCTAGCACACAGGCCTCACCCTGAGCCCTCTAAGCCATTCCTGAAAGAGAAACCAGACCTTTGATCTTGAGAAGCTCCCTCTTTTCCCATCCAAAAGCAAACAGCACCTGGCCAGCCCACAGGACATAGAACCCCGGCTACTGCCGGACAGTGGACAACAAAACACCATGACCAAAAGCAACCTGAGGAGGAGTTTATTTCACTTTGCCTGTCCCAGTAATCGCCTGTCATGAAGGGAAGGCAGGGCAGAAACTCCTGGAGGCAGGGACTGAAGCACAGACAACGGAGTAATCCTGCTTACTCTATTACTCCGGTGACTTGACCAGTCTCCTCCTCTCTTATACAAGCAAGGCCAACTCTCCCAGGGAGGACACTGCCCATGTTGGGCCCTCCCACGAGAGTCATTAATCAAGAAAATGCCCACAGGCTCGCTTACAGCTGATCTGATGGGGCAGTTTTCTCCATTGACATTTCCTCTTCTAAGATGATCCAAGCTTGTGTAAAATTGACCAAAACAAAAACCAAACAAACAAACAACAACACTAGCACATATGAGTCCTAAGGGTTGAACTCAGGTACTCAGGTTTGTCTGGCAAGCACCTAGTGGTTTTCCTGTTGAGCCATCATGCAGTCATTTTCCCCTTGATATGGAATCATGCCACTCACAGTTAGGCTATGTCTTTCCACCTCCATCTCTCACAGACTTGCTCAGAGACTTATCTCTTTGGTGATTCCAGGTCCTCTTAAACTGACAATCAGTATTCCCCATCATGAGGCAAATATAAATGACTGAAACTTCCAGGAGCTGATGCTGGAAATACACAATTGCCACAGGAAAAGTTTTGTAGGTGGCTTACAAGTTAAACATGTATCATTCTACGCATAGGTCTCTACCTAAGAGAAATAAGAGCACTGTCCACCCAAAGACCCACATACAAATCCTCATGAAAGAATGACAGACTAAGATGTTCTTATCTTTGGAACTAGATGAATACTAAGATTTCAGATATTTTCTCATATTTAGCACATTTGCGTACACTGAATGCCATATTTTGGAGAATGTATCCAAGCCTAAACATGAGCTTCTGTTTATATTTGATATATGTGTTACAAATATACACAGAAGATAATTTTATAAGATGTATTTATTGCAGTGTTCTAATGGACATATGAGATCACACTTGGAATTTTTCAATTACCAACATGTCAGAGCTCAAAATAATGTTTGGATTTGGGAGTAATCTGGACTTTCAATTTTTGGATTTGGACAATCTGCCTGTATTTATTACAGCTAGAAGTAGAAGCCTCTCAAATGTCTCCCAGCCATAGAGTGGATAACCCAAATAGGGTATACCAATAAAATAGAATCCATTCAGCAGAAAGGGAGCTATTGATGCATACTGAAATATTGATGAATCTAAAACAATATAATGCCAAATGAGCAAAGCCAAACATGCATATTATATGTTGTATTGATCCACTTATATAAAACCTCCAGGAAAAAAAAAAAGGGCAAATCTATAAAGACAGAAAGCAGATGCATAGTTGAGACCAGAGAACAGGCATAGGTGGTAAATACCGGGAACTTTGGGGGATTCTGGAGGTGACAAAGACTGTACTGCTAGATACACAGAATTTTCACTCAAACACACTAGTCTCTCTATATACATATAAAGAGAGCAACAACAACAACAAAAAAAGATTTTTAAAAATATGGTGGAAATATCAAGTTTTCGTCACCATCCTTTCCTTTTTACCTTCTCTGTCTCTTTATGTACTATGGGCTAGAACTCACGTCTACAGGAATCTGCCAAGATTTGGACCTCTGCTTTGGACAAGGACTCCATTCTTTCTTAACTTCTCCTAAATATCCATTGATTTATTGGTAGTCTTAAAAGTCCAAAACGCCCCCATTGATGACCCCACATCTCCCTCTGGTGCTAGCAGCACTCCTACTTTCTCCTGCTTCCTTAGCTCACTTTTGCCCTGTCTCTGATTTTAGTTCAGCCCCACTCCCCGAAACATAACTCAGACACAAAAATACCAAATAGTAGCCCTGAACCCAGGCCAGGAACTTCATTAAGTTGATGCCACTTAGCTTCCTTCTAGCTCTGAGGGGGTAGAGTTAGGGCAGTATCTAAGAGGAAAAAAATCTCTCTATTCTTAAAATATTGAAAAAATTTAAGCATTTTTTCAAACCCACACACAATAATAATTATACTTTAATATCAGTTGATTGAAAAAAGTACAGAATGATAAAAAAAACTACTATGATAGCTTAATTGTTCAGTAAATTTGCATTTTATTCACCATAACTATATTGACACTTATCAGATACAAAAATCTGCTATTCAAATCAGGAAGAAATAGTTGAGAGGTACTTAATGTATTCTGGAAAAATGCAGGATTTACCTCAAAGTAAGGCCTTCCATGGTGTGGGTTGGCATGACCCTTAGACTTTGAAGTCGAAAGCTCATGGCTACTCAGATAACAAGGGGGCGAATTCCCAGACAGAAGAGAAACAAACTGTTCTACATAAGGAAATGCTGTAATAAAGATCTTTTAACTTGTTCCCTAGAAGTTTAAGAGAGTAACGAATCATCCTTTGGTTCCTGCATTTTCTTGTTATTGCTGAGAGGGAGGGAGGGAAGGAGGGAGGGAGGGAGGGAAGGAGGGAGGGAGGGAAGGAAAGGGATGGGCATAAACCCATAAAGACATTTCATGGGAGCAAGTCTTTTTGATAGGAGGAGTCGTTGAATGTGAATTCAGACAATCATTACTACTTTGTACCCAGGTCTTGAGGCTGCCAGACACCCTGGCTACCAGAAAGGGAAAACTTGCAACAAAGAAAGGCAGTCCCTGGTGATTTTTTGTGCTATCAACCTCCACAGAATCATAAGAACTACAAATGAGTTTCTGTGGACATTGGAAGCCCCAAGCAGCTGAACTAGCATCCTTCAGACCAATTTACACAGGACAGTCCCACCCACACTGTCGCCAGTTCAAAGGCCAGTTGTGACACCCCAACACTAGAGTAAAAACAAGTACCTCCTGACAAGTGGCAGAAACACTCTCCTGCACACATGTGTTTTAAAAGGTGCTACCCATCCAGCTCTGCTGTGTGGACACTGTGTTACATCTAATAAGGAACTGTCAGGGACAGAGCTAAACTCAGGGCTCCAATGCTCTGCTCCTGTTTTATCACAGGTGTGAGAAACAAACTAAAACATAACCAAGGTGTCAGCAACATTCAAGTTAATTTCAGGAGGCCTCAACAGCCAGAGACAGCACGTCAGAAGTCAAAGAAATAGAACTGCTCCCGCTCCCCACAGTGTTCACACTGCTACCAGCTTAACACTACTATAAACCTTCAACAGTAAAACATTTATTCATTCATGCAAAAAAATATTTATCGGCCATTTATTTTGTGTCAGTATCTCACAAACAACCTGCTATCAGTAACCCAAGCTTGGGTATGACTCAATAACTGTTACCTGCAAACACTGTGATGAAAACCTGCCCCCTCAGAAAGATCTTGACATGTAGCCATTTTGGTCTGTGGGTGTCATCAAACAGATAAATACGTTACATTTCTTCAAGAACAAAAACAGGTTACCCGGCAGGGCATTAGTTATACACAGAAACCGTCTGCCTACACGGCTTTTAAATTTGTTCCCAGAGATACTCAAAGAAGTCCTTAGTGGCATTTTTAATTCCAGAAAATAGAGGATAAGGCAAAGGCTGCGGGAGACATTATCCAACTAAGATCTGGCTTAAAAGGCATCATGGGAAGATGTGGAACAGGGAGGATACTCTATCAGCCACATTCAACCTGCACCCCAGGGCAGCTATGCATGTGGCCCAAACAAAACTGTAAGCAAACTTATTTAAAATGTTTCTAATTTAATTCCCTTTTTGTTTTAAACTGCCTGTATAGTTAGTTCTCATGCATGAACTCGGTAGATGACAAAGATGAATTTTGTAGATGTTGTGTCATGACATCAACAGGTTGGGCTTGCCTACAAGTATCAAGACAGTATATACTCTCACTGGGCTGTGCAGAATATCACTGGTCAAAAAAAAAAAAGAAAAAAGAAAACAAACAAACAAACAAAATGGCTTTACACAGCTGGCTCTCAATAGCTGGCACAGCAAATGCTGATTCCTCTGTGTTTCAGGTTTTTCTTCACAGGATGTGAAGTGGGAAGTATGCAGTCTCTAAAACTCTCTCCCCAATTTTCAGGAGAGTGCCAGGAGAGTGCCACCCAGTTAGGATAACTCCAGGAGAATGCTTCAGGGGTGTGGGTTGGAGTAGGGAATCACAGATGAGACTGTGGCAACAACATCGCAATCACTATCCTGGGCTCACGTGGAGAAGGGAAGGGGAAGCAGGCCCAGAGGAGAGGAGTTACTTAGTAGGTCAGCTGAGGAGAGACACAGCCAAGAGACATAGTGAGACTTCCGGTGCTACAATGACTACAAGGTGGGGTAGGGATGGGGATGGGGAGTGGACATCTTGGGCTTGTTCCTGATTTTAGTGGAAATACTTTTACTTTTTCCTTACTTAGCAAGATGTTGGCTGTAGGTTTTCTATCTTTATTAGGATGTGATATGTCCTCTGAATTCCTAGATTTTTCCTAGTGCTTTTATCATGAAGGGATATTAGATTTTTATCAAAGGCTTTTCTTCATCTAATGAGATGCATGAGTGGTTTGGCTCCTTCAGCTGATTTATGTGGTGAATTATGTTTATTGATTTATATGGGCAGCCCCACCTCTGCATCTTATAGGACCATAAGACCTATGAAGGAAATAGAGGAGACACAAATAGCAAAGAAAGAAGTTAAAGTACCCTCATTTGCAGAAGATATGATTCTATACGAAGAAAAAAATCCTAACCAAAAAAAAATCCTAACTTCACCAGAAATCCCCTGCAGATGATAAACACATTCAACAAAATAACAGGATAGAAAAATTAACACACAAACATCAGTATCCTTCCAATATATAAATAACAAGAACACTGAGAAAGATACCAGAGAAGCAATTCCATTCATAATGGCCTCAAAAAAATCTTTGAATAAATCTAACCAAGGAAGTTAAAGACTTTGCCATGAAACTGTATTCCAAAATGGACATTGTAGAAGGTACCAGAAGATAAAAATATCTCCCATGTTCTTGATTTAACATTGTAACAATTAGCATCCTATCAAAAGCAAATTACAGATTCAATACATCCTCATGAAAATCCCAATGCAAATCTCCAGAGAAATTGGAATGAATACCATGAGAGCAACCAATCACTTTCTGATCAGATTTAAAGCCCACTTCAAAAGTTGAAACTCAGACCTAGCACCATTATTAGAACCAAGACCCTATGATCCAGGCAGTTCACAGGCCTTAGGTGAAAACATACTACAAATACTCTGCTAGATGGACATAGTATTAAACCAACTCCTAAGTACTTACCGTTATACCTATAGATTAGTACAGCTCATTAGAAAAGCTTGTTTTTGAAGTAGATAACGATTCACACAGAGACCCACAACTGATCACGATGTGGAGAATAGGAGCCTTTAGAATGCTCAGTCCTCAATGCGGCATCTATATTACATCTCCTCTACCTGAGGTTCAGGGATCATGGAGGAAGCAGTGAAACATTTAGAGCTATAGGTGACAGATGACAATAATGAAAGTGTTTTCCATGAGCAGCTGTGACTAGGTATGCACAAGACCACCAGCCTCCCGTGAAGGCCACAGGCCCAAGAATGTAAGAGCGGTATGAACTGTACTTGATAGGTTTCAAAACAAAACAACAAAAAGAGAGAGAATAAAAAATTAGGTAGGTAAGGAAAGTGGGATGAATCTGGGAAGGATGGAGGAGGGGTGAATATGGTCGAAATCAATTGTGCAAAATTCTCAAAGAACTAATAAAAATGGGGGAATATAAGAAATACAACGTAAAGAACATTTCTTAAGAAGAAGCACAGGAAGTACAAGTTGTCCCTACAGTGGCACACCTTCCCTTCCCCCTCTGATGGGTCCTTCCCTGGAATCCCTGCTTCAGCACCCAGCCAGAAGCTAGACTACGGGTCAGTTTTCCAGAGAAGAAAAGACTGGAGAAATGTAGAGACTAGGCGTGCAGATAGGAACTAGAGCAGGCCTTTTCCCATTGTCCATTCTCTGACGTTTGGTAGTTTGTGAGGCCACTTGACCTAATTATATGCAAAGCCAAAGTATGTAGGCAGCTAGAAATAGCTGTGGATCCACAAATGCACCATGGTCAACCACTACCCTCTCAACATCCAGGTGAGTCAATGAGAGAAATAGGATGTTTCTGCTAGCCAAGGACTTCATGTCCCTAGGTGAGTCTCCATGGCTAGAGAAGAGACTTGATACCCCGTGGGCATATACAGGGGGAGGAGGTCCCCCTCAGTCACAGTCATAGGGGAGGGGAATAAGGGGAAAATGAAAGGGAGGGAGGAATGGGAGGATATAAGTGATGGGATGACAACTGAGATGTAATATGAATAAATTAATAAAATATATTTTTAAAACATGAACAATACACGATTCATCGTGAGTAGATATTTTGCATTTCCTTTCCTGTGAAACTCAAGGATTAAGATGCCAGGTCTAAAATCAGACACAATAGCATTTGGTTCCAGAGCCTAAGTTATGCTGTATAAGCCTTTCCTCATCTGGGAAATGGGAAGATTAGAACCCACCATGTGGCACTGTCCTGAAGATTAAATAAGGTGTTCACTGTGCAGCACAGGATTCGGCTAATAAAGGCTAATGTTTGCTATTAATCCCACATTGGGCATGTATTTAACAAGTAATTCTTAGAAGTCTGCTAATAGCTTTGACCTGAGCTACCTTCCTTTGCCTCCACTCTGACTTTGGACACCTTTTTCACTTTACTTCTGGGGTTTCCAAAATGCTACAAACAGATCAGCAATTTGTACTGAAGTGACATTTTAAATAAATTTATTTGAAGAGTTATCGCCTTAGACAAGATGAAATTAATAGCTTGCAGTGGGAAAACTGTTCATTTTACAAGGACAAGACATTTACATTGAAAAGAAAATACCTAAATAAACTATCAATCATCCTATAATGCCATTTGAAAAATGTACATTAGAAAAAGGAAACTAATAAGTGCAGTAAACTTCGAACCCCTACACAGATCTAGCCAACGAACAGGACATTCTCCACAGTTGAGTGGAGAGTGGGGTCTGACTTTCACACGAACTCTGGTGCCCCCTTATTTGACCATATCCCCTGGATGGGGAGGCCTGGTGGCACTCAGAGGAAGGATAGCAGGCTACCAAGAAGAGACTTGATACCTATGAGCATATACAGGGGGAGGAGGTCCCCCTCAGTCACAGTCATAGGGGAGGGGAATAAGGGGAAAAGGGGAGGGAGGGAGGAATGGGAGGATACAAGGGATGGGATAACCATTGAGATGTAATATGAATAAATTAATAAAATATATTTTTTAGAAAAGGAAACTTTGGCTTTTATCAAAAGGCTTTATTTTGGCTGATGTCTTTTATGGCTACATAACCCTGTTTTTTTTTTTTTTTTTTAACTTGGGGTAGCTTTGCTTTGATCTATGTGGTACGATAAAAAGTTATAAGGATGGACAAAGAAGCCACCGTAATTGTGAATGTCAAAATACAAAACAATGATAATATACCCAACAGGAAATTTTGTATCACTAAGTGGGAAGAAATATATAAAGATGTCACCAATAGGTGACAAAGGAGCCAATATTAAAACATACTTAATTGATCTGCATATATTTATCCAGTTTTTCTCTTACTATATTTATTCACATTTCCAAAGTGGATGCCTGTGCCTGGCATTGGACTTGAACTTACATATACCTTTTTTTCTCCTCCTGCAGACACTAATCCTGTCATTGGAGTACCCAATGTCTCCTAGAGAGACAGACTCATAAACTCACCCATCTAGAGAGTACATTGGCCATTGTGCCACATATGAACAAATCAATATTGGAACATGAATCCAGGAGAGTAAATTCATTAATTAGCTCTTGCAGAATAACAACCCATTCTAAAATGTGTGGCTTTAGTACACCCTATTCAGCTCACTGTTTCAGTTCAGGCACATCTGCTTCATCTCAGCTGGTTTTTCTTACATGTTTGTGGTCAGGAGATAGATCTGGTGGCTGAATTGTGGTGCCAGGGAATCATAGGATAGGGGAGCCATCTCAAAGCAAGAGTGGCAGTCTCATGATAAGATCATCAGGACTAGGACTGTTCCCACCCTGCCCTGAGGCCTACATGCCCTGGCATGCCCACCCTTGCCCTCCTGAGGAGGTCACATTGCCTGGCAGCCTTTCTCCTTAATAAGGTAATGTCCAGCAGCACCTGGAATTCCTCCTTATGCAAATGAGGCATCCTCAGCACCCTGGCCCCAGGCAATGATGTACACTCACCACTCACCACTAAATGGTTTAAATAGTCACTGTGGCCCCCAGTTAAAGGAGCTGTCTCACTGAAGCCTGTCTCCCAAGAAATCTGTTTCTCTCCACACTCAGGTAAGGTCTCTTTCACCCTGGTCATTCCCGCTTTGCTTCTCCACTCAGGATCTACTGGTTGCTATTAAGGGATGTTACAGGCAGGGAAATGAAGCCTGAACAGCGCTGAATAATTTCTGATAACCTCATTCATGTAATGCACAACAGGGCCAAGAAATGGAGCTACGGGGTATCCTATCTAACCTTGGCTTTTCCTCAAGGTAACCAATATCACAGGGTCCCCAAAGCAGCAACTGGAGATGGGCATCTTTTTCAAGTCACGTCATGTTTGTTAAAATTCTATTAGCCAGAGCAGTCTATAAAGGCCACTCCTAGAGCCCATGTGGAAAGGCAATAAAATCATAATTTCAAAGGGCTGTACATTACAAGCCTGTATACAAATGAGACATCTGAGGAGAATATACCAGTACCGAAGAAATTTGTAGGAGACAGGAGCTAGTGCACTTGTATAAAAAAAAAAATGTCTACAGTTCAACCAAGGAGCAATGTGTTTAGAAAGGCTCTAAAGATAAAATGAGCTCACCATTTGATTTCCCATGTTGTGCAGGTATATTGGCAAGATCTATGCTGTACTGATCCCTTCTATACTATTTCCACTGTCAAGCTGTGTCTCTGAGGCTTAGAAGCTAACCCAATAAGGCTTCTGGGGACGGTCATGTAATGAGCTATGCAGGTAAAGCCCCATCACACTGACTGCCCTTACAGGAAGACCTTGCTGACAGAACATCCTGGGAATAAAATCAGCAGTGTCTTCATAAATCCTACGGAGCATAACTGTGCTTTCAAAGTCACAGACAAATGCTGAATGCTGCTGGCAGCTGTGATGAAGGAAAGGAAACAGGCCCAAGAAGTCCAAACTGGGTCATCATAGATGGTGTGGCTTCCACATCCTTCCATTCACCCTGGGTACAGGTTTCATGCCCAAGATTATATTAAATAGTCACTATCAGTTTATTTTATTTGTTTCCTTATTTAATCATTCACGCATCCAGAAAATGTGTATCAAATGCCAATAAGAGCTACAAGAAAACAAACATTTAAAAAAAAAAACTGCCACCAAGGGTCTTACCACTTGATAAAGAGGGGGTACAGCATGGAACTATAAAGCAACAGTCTTGTATGAAGATGGCAGAAAATGAAATTGGCTGTCCTAACTATAGAAAGGTTTGGAAGGAACATTCAACCCAGGGACATCATCCCCAAAACCTCAACACTTGTAGGTTTTTCACAAAGATAAATTTTATTTACATATCCCTTTTAGAATAAAAGGAGAGCCAACAAGGGCATCACTGAGTTCTCACATTGCACCGACATCCTTATCCCAGATGTCCTAACTGGAGAACCTAAGTGCTTAGTGCAATGTTGACCATCAGTGAATGTTTCTTAAGAGTCAGACTCTAAATCAAGCATGGTAGCACATGCCTTTAATCCCAGCACTCAGAAAGTCAAAAGCAGACAGCTCACTGTGAGTTCAAGGCTAGCCTCGTCTACAGAGCAAGTCCAGGACAGCCAAGGCTACACTGAGAAACCATGTCTCGAAAAAGAAAAGAAAAGAAAAAATAAAGAAAAAAAGCTGGACTCTTGGCTAACCTCTATATTGATATTATCTCATTAAATCACCACATTTCTTTTATGGAGATATATCTTTAATTACAAGGGATGAGGTTTAAAATTAAAGGATGATATATAAAGTCACGGTTGGGGAATCACTCAAGTTTAGAAGAGCCTACTGCCTACCCATTTCAACAGAGCTCTTTGGCCTGAGACTTCAGGCTTGGGTCATACCCGTTGTTCCAGGAACCTTAGTCTGGACATCTCCCATCTCTGAGTTTTCCTACCTGCATCTTCCCTGCTCTACAGCCAGATTTATCAGAATCATTTATACATTCAGGAATATGTATGCATTTCAGCTGGTGCATGTGAGACTTAAGACATGAGACATGGTCTCAAGCTTAAGGTGTTTCTATTCTAGGATATACTCCTAAAGTCACCCATCATTTTGTTCAACTAGAATGGCTAAGTACCTAATGTGTGCTCAGAACTCTGTGAGACCTGGTGTGTAGAAGCGAATAATGAAGTCGACATTCTTGCCTGTCCTAATGGAATTCAAGACATATGCATAAGCAATTCGCAGCGGATGTAGGGTTGGAATTTGGGTTCCTTGATGAGTGCCTGATGGCTAAACCTCTTGGAAGTGATGTTGCTAATTGTTCTTTCTGCTGCCCTCCTCCATTCGCAGCCACCTTCATCTCCTGGATCCCTCCCACCACTTCTCTGAAAACTACCCTTGACAAGATCACCAGTGACTTCCAGATCAGCAACCTGATTACACTCCATCTTCACCAGAACATCCTCCCTTTAATTTTCACAGGCATTTCTCATGTCCCACTGAGCATCCCTTCCTAAACTTTTCTGCCTCCTTCTCTTAGCTTCAAACTGCTTTATCTCCCAAAGGCTTGATATGATGACTGCTAGAATGCTGTTTCTTGTCCATTCTCTCTCTCTCTCTCTCTCTCTCTCTCTCTCTCTCTCTCTCTCTCTCTCTCTCTCTCTCTCTCTCTCTCTGTCTCTCCCTCCCTCCCTCCCTCCCTCTCTCTCTCTTTCTCTCGCTCTCAAAATCACTACAGTGACACCTGTCTTAGCGAGGTTTCTATTCCTATAATAAAACACCATGACCATAAGCAACTTGAGGAGGAAAAGGTTTATTTCCTTGTATAGCTTGTAATCTATCATTCAGAGAAGTCAGGACAGAAACTGGGAAACCGGAACTGGTGCAGGGGCCGTGGAGGAGTGCCGCTTGTTAAACGTCTCCCCCACAGTTTGCTCAGCCTGCCTTCTTTTTTTTTTTTTTTTTTTTTTATTAATTTATTCTTGTTACATCTCAATGTTTATCCCATCCCTTGTATCCTCCCATTCCTCCACCCCCCATTTTCCCATTATTCCCCTCCCCTATGACTGTTCCTGAGGGGGATTATGTCCCCCTATATATTCTCATAGGGTATCAAGTCTCTTCTTGGCTACTTGCTGTCCTTCCTCTGAGTGCCACCAGGTCTCCCCCTCCAGGGGACATGGTCAAACGTGAGGCACCAGAGTACGTGAGAAAGTCGTATCACACTCTCCACTCAACTGTGGAGAATATTCTGACCATTGGCTAGATCTGGGAAGGGGTTTAAAGTTTACCTCCTGTATTGTCCTTGGCTGGTGCCTTAGTTTGAGCGGGACCCCTGGGCCCAAATCTGCCTATCATAATGTTCTACTTGTAGGTTTCTAGGACCCTCTGGATCCTTTTATTTTGCTATTCTCCCATGCGTCTCTCATTTAGAGTCCCAATAGGATGGGCTAGTCCCACGAAAGCCCTCACTTACCAGGAAACTGGGACAGAGGGGAAGTCATCCTATTGGGACTCAGCCTGCCTTCTTACAGCACCCAGGACAACTAGCCCATATGTAGCATCGTCCATAGTGAACTGGGCCCTCCTACATCTATCATCAATGAAGAAAATGAACCACTGGCTCACCCACTGGTGAATTTGGTTGGGGCATTTTAAAACTAGCCAGTACAGTACCCAAAATCTCCAGCTGTGTATCTCTAGCCTTGATTTCTTCCCGGAATTCTAGGATCATATATCCAAATGTCTGCTAATAACAAGTTTATCATTCAAAACACAACTCTTTCCTTTGACCAGTGAACTTACATCACAGTCAATAGCATCACTGTCTCTTGAATTTCTTGAGCCTGAAGCACAATGAGATCTCCTAACCAGTCCATCAGGAAGACCTACCAAGCATCTTAAAGATACATCTGGGATACCTCTATTTGTCTCCATTTTCACTACCTCTCACCATTTCAAACTACAACTGTCTCTTGCCCGAACCATTGGAAAAGCCTTTCAGTGAACCTCCCAGTTTTTATTGATATCTGTTTTTTTTTTTTTGATAGAGCTTAAAAAAAAAAAAAACCCCAATTGTTTGCAACAAGAAATTAAGTGATTCATAATTCCTTCAAGAAAGGTCATCCTGTGCAATATCTTTAACTGGATTTTTTCAAGCTTTTAAGTTTCTAATATGTGAATAAAATAATCCTGATAGTCTCTGCTAGATAGCACTGGAACACAGGTCTGTGTCTTTATTCAGCTATCTTTGACACTTAAATGCTTAGTAAGCAACGGAGAAAGATTCGCTTATTAAATAAATCTCCTCTAGCTTTCTTACTCAATTTTTTAACTTTCTTTCCTGGCTTTCTGTGCTTCTATCTGTGTGTGAGTGTGTGTGTCAGTCTGTCAGTCTGTCAGTCTGTCAGTCTGTCTCTTGTCTCTGTCTCTCTGTATCTCTCTGTCTTTGTGTCTGTCTCTGTGTGTCTGTCTGTCTCTTCTCTCTCTTCTCTCTCTCTCTCTCTCTCTCTCTCTCTCTCTCTCTCTCTCTCTCTCTCTCTGTGTGTGTGTGTCTGTCTGTCTGTCTCTGTCTCTGTGTGTTTCGCTGTCTCTCTGCCTCTGGGTAAATGTCTGTATTTCCTCAGATTATGGGATGAGATGAGAGCCATTCTCAAGCCTTTCCCTCTCTTTCTGAATTCTTGCTGGCTGGCTCAGCTCAGCTGTTCTGGCCTAACTCCTCTCCGAGCTGACTGCTTCCAACTGTATAGACAATATTTTTACATGCCACCCAGTTTATCAAAACCTGTGAAATGAAGTTTTAGTATTTCCAGTTTTATAAATAAGTATCTTGTATCATACAGAAGGTCCAGGAGTATAATTCAGACGAGCATGCACAAAAGCCTAGATTTCAACCCTAGCATCGACCCCCTCCCCGATCCACAACACCAATGGCTTCAAGTCCCAGGCTTCCCTTCAGTACTTGTGTGACCTTTGGAGTGTTTGCTAACCTCCAGACCTGGATTTCTCTACCTAAGATGGAACTAACAAAAGCTCCTTCACATGTGGCACCTGAGAGGGGTAAGTCAGCGCAGCAGCATGTTAATTGAGTGTTAAAACTAATTTCAACCCCACCTTTGATCCTTATCTATAAAGCTGACACCCAAAAGCTCGGAAAGCAGGTCTTTCTCTTCCACTGATTGTATCCGATTCTCTGCTGCCACAAACTTAGCACCTAACAGCAACGTGGATTTATTATTCAATCGTTGTTTGGGTCCTAAGTGTGAGATGCACCTTCCTTGCCTAACACCGAGATGGCAAGAGAAGGCTGCAGTCCTTTCAAGGCTCAATATGAACCCATTTCCTCACCTTTTCTAACTTCTAGAAGCTACTCTCATCCCTTGGCATGTGGTCTCTTCCATCTTCAAAGCTAGTAGTGGTGGCTTGGGTCCTCCTCCCACAGAATGCCACCACAACTGTTACACCATGGCTTCGCCTGCTTCTCTAACTTGCCCTCCCCCTCCCAATTTAAAGACCCTCATGATTATATTGAGTACAACCAGGTAATCCAGGAGAAGTGCTCAACTCTCAAATCAACTGGCTGGAACCCTTGGTTCCACCTGCTATCTTCACTTCCTTGACCCTTTTACACAAGTCGTGAATTTTGATACAAGCATACTTGGAAAGGGTAAATTTTCCCTAGTAAGCTGCCAGTAAGCCTTTGTGGTAGCAAAACATGATGTGAGCTGTTGTTACTATTTTTTTCAGACTTTAGTTTTCTCTAATAAATGCAAACGTTCCCAAAAAATTGTTTTACCATTTCGCTCTCCTCCCCCTCCTCCCCTCCCTCTTCCCCCCTTCTCTGGTTTTTGGTTTATGGGTTTTGGTTTTCGAAGACAAGGTTTCTCTATGAAGCCTTAGGTGTCCTGGACTCACTTTTTAGACCAGGCTGGCCTCGAACTCACAGAAATCTGCCTGCCTCTGCCACCCTGAGTGCTGGGATTGCAGCTGGGTATCTCTTAATATAATCAAGATGACTCATAACTAACTGTAATGATAGCATGTAATATACATTCTCTGAATTGCATTTCTAAACTCCAAAAAAAAAAAAATCAGAACTCTGAAATACATTCAGCTAGCCCAAAGGATTTCAGATCTAACATTAAGAAATTATGGTTGCTCTTAATATTGTCATCATCTTGTCTGAAAGGAAAGAGAAAATGCTCTGTGGTTGCCAGGGCTAGCAGATCACGTTCACAATGTCAATACCAACGGACCTGCAGAAAACACAGAAGACCAGATGTCAGCGCAGATACACATACAGTCCTTGCAATTCCTTGCTTCCTTTTTGTGTATCCCTAGGATAAACTATTTACCCACTATGGTTAAACAATGTATTTCTCTCCCTCACCTTAGAAGGGTTTGAGTTCAGTATAAAAATACTCAGAATCTTTAAAGGGAGTTTTTAAAATTTATCATGTAAATCTCCTATCACTGGGCCTGGTATACAGTACACACTCAATAAATGGTGTTCTGCTCCCAGCTGCTCTGCTCAGGCATCGCCTTCACACCTAACACCTATGATTTTCTTTGTGAGATTCCTGAGCTTAGTTGCAAATGTGTTGATTCACTGAAAGAGAAAGCTTTGGAGTTTTCATTTAATTTCATTTGCGCTTTTATCCTGATCTAACAGCAATGATGGCAAAATCCATGCCTGGCTGCTAATCCAACTGCTAAGGCTTTCACATTACTGGCACCTTGTGTCTGTGTTCCACAGGTGCAGGAAGCTGTAAGTGACTCACCAGCTTACAGTGCTTTGTGGGGGTATCCTCCTAGGCATTATCACTGCCTTCACCTTGCTTCTGTTCTCAGCACATGACCTCTTTCATGCTGATTTACTTTCCCAAGTAAACACCACTTTCACTAAGAGGAATGTTCTACAGAAGGTGGAGAATAAGAAGTGAGACCCAGATACATGGATTCAAAGATCTGAGATGCCATTCCTTCCTTCTCCACTCCCTCTTTCTCCTTTTTCCCTCAGTCAGTCCACAAAGACAACTGAGCACTCGCTGCCTCCCAAATATTCTTCTGGGAGCTAGAAATGCAACTGCTAGCCAGACTAGCCCAGCTCCTGCCGTGTAGATTGTACAGAGGAGCCCAGGAATCGTGAATTCATTACAGTCGATGTCTCAAAGCTTTCATTACAAATTGAAGTGACAGCAAGAAGGAGAAGGTGCAGAGTGATCTAAGTCTGGGGATTCCAGTGATGCTTAACATGCCACGTAGTGGCAATGGCTACAGGATGTAAAAGAGCCAAATGGCCTTTAGATTCCAACAGCTCTTGCTATATGAAATGTGGATGAGCTTCCTCAGCATTGTCACCTAGAAATTCATCTTGGAAGTGGTCATATATGTCATGTTCACCTCTGATCAGAATATACACTCGATGTCAGCAAGCATGCTAAGAAGATTCAATGAGATATTATTGGTTACTGTTATATGTCTATAAACTTAAATAACATAAGAAACATAAGAAACTTATAGCTGCACACTAGCCCAAGGGGCACGTCCCATGAAAGTCTTCACTTACCAGGAAAGTGGGACAGAGGGGAGGATATCCTATTGGGACTCTAGGTGAGAGAAGCAAGGGAGAATGGGGAAATAGAAGGATCCAGAGGGTCCTAGAAACTTACAAGAAGAACATTATGACAGGCGGATCTGGGCCCAGGGGTCCTGCTCAAACTATGGCACCAGCCAGGGACAATACGTGCAGTAAACTTTGAACCCCTACCCAGATCTAGCCAATGGATAGGACATTCTCCACAGTTGAGTGGCGAGTGGGGTATGACTTTCACATGAACTCTGGTGCCCCATATTTGACCACATCCCCTGGATGGGGAGACCTGGTAGCACTCAGAGGAAGGATAGCAGGCTACCAAGAAGAGACTTGATACCTATGAGCATATACAGGGGGAGGAAGTCCCCCTCAGTCACAGTCATAGGGGAGGGGAGTAAGGGGAAAATGGGAGGGTGGGAGGAATGGGAGGATACAAGGGATGGGATAACCATTGAGATGTAATATGAATAAATTAATAAAATATTTTTTAAAAAGAAACATTCATAAAATGGTAGATTATATCTGAAATATGTACAAAGGAAAAATAACACATCTACACTGAGGTTTGAGGAAACATGAAAAATCTTTGTAGGAAGGGCAGTCAGGGTGGGAAAGAAATTGGTAGCTAGATCTAGTGGTTCAGAGTGAGTTGAACTGTTAGCAGAAGTAACTGCTAATCAGTAAGAAGTTAAGGACCCCAGCACTCCTTAATCTGGGAACTAAGATACCTTCCTTCATACTGCTCCTCCTTCTAAAACATGGCCCTTGACGAGAATGGCCAGACCTCTTGTCACCTGGCTCCTATTCTAGGCAACAAGAAGGGAGAAAAGACAGAAAAGGGGGGAGAGGGCTCACGCTAATTGTCTTGAAGGAAGTTATCAGAAAGCCAAAACATTAATAGCTCTATTAGCATCTCTTGGACCAAAACAGAGTAACATGACCACACCTGGCTGCAAGAGAAGCCCAGAAATAATCTCTATTCTAGGAAGCCATAGCCTAGGATTGGGGAGTGTTTCCATAACTAAAGAGGAAGGAGAGGATGGAAACTGGTGAAAGCAAATGCAGAGTAGGCAACAGGGGGTAACATTTTACTGACTTGGACATCTTCCTTGTTACCCCTTATCTTGGAAGGCTCTCTCTGGGCTCATTCTTGTGCTAAGTTATAGCCTCCATTCATGAGTGCTTTTCATTTGCCTGGGATGCGTTCTGGTATTTTTAATCACCAATGTAATCCTACATTTGGTTGTGATCTAAGACAAGATTTACCCCCCACCATTGGCCCATATCCCAACTTCTATTATATCCACAAATTTTTCGTTATGTTCTGAAAAAATATGTATATATATATAACATGTTATATATACACATATAAATATGCATTGCTTGAATTGGTCTGAACATTGTTCCATCTGTATAAACTATAATACCTTAGACAAGTCACCTGTGCTCTCTGAACCTTCGGTTCCACTAACAACACATGGGGATAAGAACAATCACCTCATGATGGTGCAGGAGGATGAGAGGAGTTTGGTATGTGGCAGTGGTCTACGAACAAACAAAACAAAACAAAACCAAAAAACAAACAAACAAAAAAACAAAAAAACCAATCCTGTTGGTTAACAAGAAAAGAAAATTAAAGCTGTTTGTGGGAAGTGTTACCTCCTGAAAGAACAAGAGATTCTGTCTCTTCTCTCTCATCTGTCCTTCGCAAAGCCAGAAGAGCCAACAGTTCTTAAAATGTATTTACAAACTGTAAATTAATATGGGAGTTGAGCAAGAAGAATTTCCTTCAAAGAGAAAGGCGATCAGGAGAGGCCAGAATGCCCCTGCGCTGCTGATTACAGCAGAATGAATGCCAACAGCAGAACCCAGATCATCGAAGGCAATGAGTCACAGTACCTGGCAAGGAAACAAGACCACAGCCAGACACCAGTCAGAGCTAAACATTGTGGCTCTTGGGAAAGCACCAGGTGACTTCCTGTAACTGTGACCAACCCAAAGATGACCCCTGCCCCCACATAGGGAGCCAGACACACGGGACTGCTGATGGTACTTAACCAGTAACCGCATCTGCTCAGAGTAATCATATAGCTGAAAGAGCTCCAAATGTGCTTCACAAGTTGTCATCAAATAAACACTTTTGTTTCTTTTGCTGCAAAATGATGTGTTTATGCTAGGAAATGCCTAAAGTATATGTGGATGCTTTAACGATAAATTTAAATTCTAATTACAACTCCTGTCAGGAAAGAGAGCATTGCAGTACCCCAGAAGCATGCCATAGGCTGGCAATCTCTTTCCCACCTGGAAATGATAATTATTCTTGTTCTTCTTAACTACATTCCCTCCTTATTTAGGTTAGCAATAATACACATCCTACACAATGTTGTCTACATCTTATTTTTTCTTGTGCATGGAATCACATGTATTTATTATTTTGTACTTTTTTCCTTCTGGTCAGTATTATGTATGTGACCCTACAATATTCATTATTAAAAGTATATGACATCTAAATTTTTATTTAATTGGCATTGTGTGTTTTAGTAAGCTTTCTACGTAGTTCTGATTTATAGTCAATTTATTCATATATATGATGATATATGTGAGATATATACATATATATATATCACAATGTATTTGCTCATTCTATCATTGACACATGTGTATTATTCATCTCAAGCTCAGGTGATTTTCAGATGCAGGGTCTGAAAGTTTATCAATTATGCTATCCAGTCCTTAAGCTCAGGAGTTTAAAGTTGGTGAGTACTATAAATATTTTTATAGAGTGCTTTTAATAGACAGGAGTCTCTCATATATACGTGCTTGTGGTGAAGTAACAAAGGCATGGTGTATATGTGCCACCAGTAACACATAACGACAGAAAAACATGTTCAGTGGTTTATCAGTTTACAGTTACACTACTAACATATGAAAATTCTCTTTACTCCTCATTCTTGCCAACATTTAGTATTATTTCAGACATTTTAATTATTGCTCATCTGGAAGGTTGAACATTTCTAAGCTTTCTAACTTAATATCAAAGTTAACTATTATGCAACACGGACGTACATGCCTGTCGTCTCAGCACATGGGAAGCAGAAACATGAAGATAACTGGTTCAAAATCAGATTAAACCAAAAATCACCCATTAGTGAACAGAACTTCAAATGTGAAATCAGTTTCACAAATACAGGCAAGCACTGCTTAACAGCAGAGACTGGAAATACATTTGGGTGAGTACATTGTCAGTCAATTGTAACATTATGGGAACACGTTATTTGCCCAAATTAAAATGGCCATAATATCAGTAGGTAATATAATTTTATGAGACTAAAGTTGCATTTGTAATCCATCTCTGATTGAAATGTTATTAAGCGGGAGGTGGGGGGGTGGGGTGGGGGGTAGAGAGATAGCTCAAGGATTAAGTGCATTGGTTGATT
The DNA here is from genome assembly GCF_903995435.1 of Acomys russatus. Taxonomy (NCBI): domain Eukaryota; kingdom Metazoa; phylum Chordata; class Mammalia; order Rodentia; family Muridae; genus Acomys; species Acomys russatus. Next base: position 55,355,589 of record NC_067141.1, read on the forward strand.
TTCCAGAAGACCTGGGTTCACTTCCAAGCAGCCACATGGTGTCTCGCAACTGTCTATAACTCCAGCCCCAGATAACCCAACAAACATGTAGGCAGAATACCCACTCACATAAAATAAAAACAAAGGTCAAAAAAATTTTAATGTTGTTATGCATAATATGACTGGATATTATGTAAGTTTTTTTTTGGAGTAGGGCTGATACAGGAAAGCATTTGGAGTCATGGAAAAAAAAAAAAAACCCAAAAGAATAAAAGATCAATATGACCAGAATATAGAAAGCAAGGCATAGTATTCTACAAGATGTCGAAGAATGAGACAGGGACAACCAAGGTCCTTGTAGACATGCTAAAGGAGTTTTCATTTCATTCCAGAGGAAATAAAAAGCCAATGATGGGTTTTAAGCAAGAAATTTACATGATGCCATTTCTATATTTGTATGTTTAAACTATTTCAGGCACAGATTTTCTTCTAGCTGTAATGAGGTTTTCAGATGTTTCAGACCAATGTTTCTACTTAAAGCAACTATAAAAAGCTTGATAAAGCACAAAGGGAACACACCCCTTCTGGTAGGTATCACAGAGCTGTTAGAACACTGCGATGTCAGCACTAAAAACACTACAGAAGACAGGAAGGTAGGCGAAAATCCCCCTTGGCTCATTAGCCAACATTCGGTCAGGCCTAAAGGGCTGGAGATCCAGGTAAGAGCCTATAGTGGGGGATGCTTTTAAGAGTCAGAAACACCAGGAGAGTTTTTTGACAATGTTCTGGGACCAGCGAGACAAAAATAAGAGCTTTGAGAGGCCAAGATCTCATCGAGAAGGGTGGACCAGAAAACCAGGCAAGCACTAATCTGGCATTCCACTCAAGACATTTGCTGAATTCTCACCGAGGAGAGCAGGTGGCTAAGAAGCTGCAAAGCTCCCAAACCAAAAGTTTTCAGTGGGAGTTTTGACAGTCCTGTGGTTCTCAAGAGATTAAAATACAAGTAAGTCAGAGAGAGAAGTCACTGAGAATGCCCAAATCTGAGCTGAAATCCTAGGAAAGCTACAACCTAGAAAGGGGCATCTGCCAGTGGTGGCACGTCATCAGAAAAGCACTGACTTACAGGGACAGCCTGTGATAGCTCACTGTCAATTTGATTGGATTTTAAATCATCTTGGAAACATTTTTCTCTTTGTGTCAAGAAAGTGTTTGCAGAAAATTTTAACTGAGAAGGAAAGGTCCTCTGAATGTAGTCAGCATCATATCATGGGCTAGAGCACAGGGCTTAATAAAAAAGAAGAAAAGCTGAGCAACCGGGCTCACCTGTGTCCTGACCGAACGTAAGGTCACCAACTGCACCGTGACCTGTAAGCATGATTTCCACACAACAGTAAATTTGATCCCCTCAAAGTTAACCCATTCTCAGGACTCGAGCGATGGCTCAGAACCTGCTTGCCAAAGATATCCAAGGAGCTGAGTTCAGGCCCCCAGCACCTAGGTTAAAAAAAAAAAAAAAAAAAGGAAGCCAGGTGTGGCAGCAAGTGTCTGTAATCCCAATGCTAAGGAAGCAGGGAAGTGTGGATCCCTCAGGCTTGCTGCTCAGCCAGCCTACCAGCTGACGAGCTCCAGGTTTAATGAGAGACCTTGTCTCAAAATAAAGCAGTTTTCCTTTGCATTGCTTTCCTTCTGGTATTTGGCCACAGCAACAAGGAGGTCGGCAGCAGGAGTGCAACTGTTGCCATGATAAATTTGACCGTGTATTTAGTCCTGGGCCCTTAGAACTAATCTGCAGGGCAAATGGAAGAGTCTGGAGCTGTAAATGGAGCTCAGTGGACCATTCCTGTAAGAGTCTGGAAGACCAGAATGCTAAGAGAACTGTGGACAGTGGACGCCTATGTTCACGGGGTTTCCGGGTGGAACAAGGGTTCTATCGGGGCCTAGGCTAGAGAGCATGCATGTTCTAATTCTTGTGGTGTTCTGCTAGGTCCTGAGAATGTGAAAAAGGATGAATTTTAAAGATAATCGACTAATTTGTTTGCTAGAGGAAATGCGGGGACAGAATAACTCACAGACTGAGACATGGTTATCAGTTACCGCTCTTATCCAGGTCTGCAGTGACAGACAACAAATGAAGCAGAAATATACGAAAGATGTGTGCCCGTTTGGTGAGGGATGAAGCATGCGAGGGCGGGAAATTGTGCAAAAGGAAGGTGCTGATAAATAAGCTGTAATTGTTGAAGTGATTGGTGCTGTAAGGGGAAAACTCTCAGTCTGCACTAGGATAACAGAAAGGCACTCCACAGGTAAGACCCCACCCATTGAATAGCGCACTGTAGTAACGCAAGTCTATTTAAAAGGTCAGAGACTGAACAGAGAAGGGCTTTTCTGTTCCAAAACGGTCACCTAGCGAAGCGGTTTTCCCAGGGTCAGCCTCAAAGGCATGCAAGGGCTGCTGTGGTATGGTCCCAGGGGTCCAGGCTACATCTCAAGAGGCACTGTCTTATGCATGGTATTATTGATTTTTCAGGCATGAAAGATACAAGAGGGAATGAGGTCTCCAGGGCTTTCACAAAGGTTCCAGAAAGCAAATAAGGCCTAGCAATATGTAGCAAAGTTGGATTCCCTGCAAGAAGGCCTAGGAGACCATTTCATTAAGCTAGGAAGGTGAAACTACAGTGGAAATAGAGACTCCAGAATTTTCGAGATGCCAGAAACATGGGGCATCCACTAAGGAAATCTAAAGGCACAGAGGAGAGCTGACTTCCTCTCCCCAAACCAAAAAATAAGAGAAAGAAAAAAAGAGGAAAGAAGAAAAGAAAGAAAAGAAGGAAGGAAGGAAAAAAGAAAGAAAGAAAGAAAGAAAAGAGAAGAGTCTGTGTGTGCTATCTGCCACATAACTCTCATAACGGGAAGAGCAGACCTACATAAGGCTGTTGGAGCCCAGGTGATTCCATCATGAGTCCCAAATGGCAGATATGGATCTACAGGGTTTGGTGTTTGTCCTGAATGGTTTCAGTCTTGTTTTGATCTGATCTTTGTTATGGTTCTGGTCCTTACTATCCTCCCATTCCTCCCTTTTGTCATGTGAATATCCACTATCTACCATCGTATACTGAAAGCATATGCAGTGGTGGTGGTGGGGTGGTGGTGATGGTGGTGGTGTGGTGGTGGTGGTGCTGGTGTGGTGCTGGTGTCGGGGTGGTGATGGTGATGATGGTGGTGGTGGTGCTGCTGGTGATGATGGTGGTGGTGGTGGGGTGGTGGTGCTGGTGTGGTGCTGGTGTCGGGGGTGGTGATGGTGATGATGGTGGTGGTGGTGCTGCTGGTGATGATGGTGGTGGTGGTGGGGTGGTGGTGCTGGTGTGGTGCTGGTGTGGGGGTGGTGATGGTGATGATGGTGGTGATGGTGATGATGGTGGTGATGGTGATGAGGTGATGGTGGTGGTGGTGGTGCTGGTGCTGGTGTGGTGCTGGTGTGGGGGTGGTGATGGTGATGATGGTGGTGATGGTGATGATGGTGGTGGTGGTGGGGTGGTGGTGATGGTGGTGGTGATGAGGTGGTGGTAGTGGTGGTGGTAGTGGTGGTGCTGGTGTGGGGGTGGTGATGGTGATGATGGTGGTGATGGTGATGATGGTGGTGATGGTGATGATGGTGGTGATGGTGATGAGGTGGTGGTGGTGGTGGTGGTGGTGGTGGTGGTTAATATGCAAGCATAGTTAAAACATTCCTTTGAGTTTTAGAATATACTTTGGACTTTTGAATATTGTTGGAACTCTTAAGTCTGTAAAGACTTTTAGAGATGGATCAAATGAATTTTGCATTAAGATAAAAATTAGTCTTTAGGAGCCAGGAGTAGAATGTTAAGATTTAAGTGAGATATTTGGATACTGAATTTAAAAGGGGGGCCTAATGGTTACCTTCATTGCCGTCTTGGTTGAATTTATCGTCACCTCTGGGTGTGTCTGTGAAAATGTTTTCAGAAAGGTTTAACTGAGAAGGGAAGACCCACCATCAATGCGGGCAATGCTATATCATGAGCTAGTGTCCTGGACAGAATTACAAAGAGAAAATAGTACAACCATTATCCATCTTTCTCTACTTCCTGACTGTGAAAACAATGGGAACAGTGGTTTTATGTCCTGACCCATGCCTTCCCTGCTGTGATGAGCCACCCCCTCAAGCTATGGAGTGAAACAAATCTATTCATCCGTAAGTCTCTTCTCAGATTTTGTCACAATAAGGAAAGTATTCCATATATCATTCCTTAATTGACTCAAAACAAGCAACCCCTCAATATGTCTGCCTTGCATCTATTTGAGTGAGATGCTCCCTGTAAGCTTGGGCAGTTTAAGTACTGGTCCCCAGCTGGTGGCAGTGTTTGGGGAAGCGTAGGAGGTGTGGCTTTGCTGGGAATAGTGTTGTCACTGGAGATGGACTTTGAGAATCTAGACTGTCATCATTCCAGGCTTGCTTGCTCTGCTTCCTGTTTGTGGTTCAGAAAGTGAGAGCTCAGCTTGCTGCTCCAGCCATGATGCCTGCCTGTTGTCATGCTTCCTTGCCATGACAGTGATGGACTCTTGTCTCTGGAGACTCATAAACCTAAATAAACCCTTCCCTCCATAGGTTGCCTTGGCCATGGTGTTTTACCATGGTAATAGAAAAGTAAGTAATACAAGGTCCACAGAGTGACTTGATGAGAAACCAACATTCAGAACAGCTGCATGCATAATAGCACAAGCAAAGAGTTATATATAAAGCAAACGGTTACATCATTGTACAATGAGAGACAACTCAGAAATAAAAACAACTGGACCACTAGCAGGCTAAAGACTACACATGAATCTTGTGCACATTATGATGAGCATAGGAAGGAGGACTCACAGGAGTATGTGCTAAAGCTGGACATGGTAGCACATGCCTAATATCTCAGCACTAGGAAAGTTGAGGCAGGAGGACTGTGCCAGCCAGAGCTACATAATCACACTTGTCACAAACAAAATCCAAACCAAAAATGTAGCATATACTATAGAAGTCCAGTTCTACCTTTTTAGAAGTTCCAGTCAAGCAAAACTATGTTATGACGCTAAAAGTCAGGACATTGGCTTAAATGACAAAACAATTTTTCATTCATTCTCTCCTCAGTTCTAATAGAGGTTACAATGCACTGTGAATAAAGAGGAAAGAACGGAGATCTCTGTGAGTTTGACACTGTTGTGTTTTGTTTTGTTTTTTTTATACTACTGACTAAAAAGACTACAGAATTTTTATACTCTTGACTATAATTTGGCTCTGTTGTTACCAAGCTCTACACTTAGGATGTGCACTGTTCTATATGTGTTTCAAAAAGTAAGTTTTAAAATATATTTCAGATGTATGAAAAGCTATTCAAATAAGATTGTATCTACCTCTGGAACATTTTTTTAAATCTTAATAAAATTGGTGTATGCTAATTCCTAAGGGGACCCACCAGAGATAACCCATCTCCTGAGCTGGATGTCCATCAAGCTCCTGTGCTGTTTTATGCACCTATATCTTTTTTTTTTCTGGTTTTGTTTTTGTTTTTGTTTGTTTGTCTGTTTGTTTGCAACAGGGTTCCAGTGTATAGCCCTGGCTGTCCTGGAACTCATTCTGTAGGCCAGATTGGCCCCAGACTCCAGAGATCCATGTGCCTCTGCCTCTCGAGTGCTAGGACTAAAGGGATGTGTCACCACTGCCCAGCTACCTTTTTTTTTAAATGCTTCTATTTCTTATATAATCTCCAAAAACAACAAATAAAGTTTATTCTGTATGTTTTAAAGCTGTATATATTAGGGGATTTGAGGCTGGGTCTGGTGGACACGCATCTACAGTTCAACCACTTGGGAGGAAGAAGCAGAAGGGTTGAGATTTCAAGGCCATTCTGGGCTACACAGCAGATTTGAGACAACCGTTGGCTATGTGGCTTCATAGAGGAGAGTTTCTAAGAAAGGCACAAGGGAGCTTTGATGATAAGAGTATCTTTCCTGGGTCGTTGATGACATGAGTTGGATTGGACATTTAAGATCCATGCATTAGACAACTGTCATTTCATAGCTGTAATCCAACATCTGGAAAGTGAAAGCAGGAGGATTATGAACTCAGGTGCAGCCTGAGCTGCATAGCAAAGCTTTGTTGCAAAGGGAAAAAATGTGTGTATTTTATTATGTCTAATTTTATCTTAACTAATATTTTTTTTCAAAGATTACAGTGCTTTTTCCCTGGGATCGCTCTGACTCCCGGGAATACTTTATCACTTCAATCAATCTTTGTTCACTCTGATTATTACTATTTTATTATTATCATCATTATTCTAGATTCTTCATAGGATATGAATAGGGTGTGAAAATGAAACTAAAAAGATGAGTTTTAATATTACAGTAGCCCTGGTAATATAGAACTTATAAAATGAACAGTAAAGAAGAAAAGACAGTTGTAGACAAAGTTCTTTGAGCTTAACCATGAAGAGGCATAAAAACAAAAGGAAGAAATAAGTCCAAAAACAAGGAGTTCTTAAAGATGGAAGACAGCAATTAACCTAATAGAGAAGAAAAGTCAAAGACCAAAGTAGAAGCATTAATAAAAATCCAAGTCTTTGAGAGGGATGGGATGAAAAGAGTTTTCTAATCTGATAGTTGCTACTTCTGTGAAATGGGTGCAGCATGGGAATTTTGAGGCCTATGGAAAACAATATGGTTTTGCATTAGAAACAGCTGTGGAAAGAGCCCAACATGGTAGGACATGGTGGGAAGAAATTTCAGGTTTCACTTTGGACTGGTTAAATGCCCAACAGATATCCAAAGTCATACAATTGTGTGGTATGAGCTAAAAAGAATAGTGAATCATGTTACTCATCCTTGGTTGTCCGGAGCAAAGTGCAATGCCACCTCTGTTATTTACTCAGGGAGTGAAAGAAGAATAAATTATTTTGAGGGTACCTTTGGTGTTACTGGCATGCTCTACAGTGGAACTGGAGAAACTTCTTTTCCCTGAAATAAATTCACCTTAGTTATAAACGCATCTTCTTCCAACTTCTAGCTTTGGGGATTCTTGAGAGAAAATTCGGTATTTCTGCCAATTTTATCAAGTTCTCATTCTATCTAAAGAAATAATATGCAGATCTAAAATTCTATTGAGGAGGGAATCACCAATGTTTCAATTCTTGGAGGAACAAATGATACAAAGTATGCCTATATTGCTACAATCTGTTATAGTCACAAGGATATAGTTAATGAAAACCAGAGTCTTGCCAAGAATTAACCTCTACTCTGTACTCAGGACATCCCTGCTGGTCCTAAATTGCACATGCACACAGAGCGAAGGATACTTTTAGCCCAAGTATAGGAATGATAGGGTGAGCTCAGCCAAACCTGAATGTGCCCACAGGAACGGAGGCACGGGCTGACAAGTTAGCACAATGTGCTGTTTGTCATTTTCCAATTATGAGATGAAGAAAGGGTTATAACGGCATCACTTGCAGCATAAATTGATATTTGTTTTATTACACTGAGGTTCATTTACAAGGTCACCATTCATGGAATAACTCTTGGTTGGCAGAGCAGTCAGCATCTACACATGCAACTCATGGATATACTTATTATGTATATTAAGTGCAGTCTCCCAGTTCCTCTTGTCACAGCCAGGCTGTAAATGCATATGGTTTTTTGGTCATTTTTAACTACAGTAATTCAGAACTTCAGCTGCCAGATTTGGTGCCAATATTCTCACATAGGCAGTTCACGCTCCTGTCTTAAAGTAATTCTTTGTTTGCTGTCAGAAGCTCCTTCTGTGACACATAAAATGGGCAGGATCATTTTTTAAAAATATATAAGTCACTACCTAAATGTGACTACAATATGCTTCCTTTTCTTGACAAGTATCCCCTTTCCTGTCATTCCCTTTACTTAGTAACTATAAACTCTGGTCAAGTAGCAAAGTAAAAGAACAGACACAGCAAAGCACACATACCAGTGTTTTCAAGGAGGAAAAACAAATGCAAGGAAATCTCAGTTACACGCCACTGTTCCCTCTGAGGCACTGTCATTTTAAATGCAGAGGGATCAGTCATTCTCCCCATGCTGAAAGATCTACACCTTTAAACATACTGAGGGTCCACTAAGAAAATAAACAACTGTTTCTCTGTCTCATTAAACACAACAGGGTATGGTCCTGGGCTGGTTTGTGGTCATCATCAGAATTCCAAGTGTGTATATTAGGGTTTAATGTTTCAATTCCAAGTGAAACAGGACGGTTCTGTAGCCGGTGAGTGTTGAAACTATACCTCAAGTTGTCCTTTGCGTATGTCTAAGGCCAAAGACCAGCTCCATGTCAAAATTCTGTAGTCTTAAGAGTCTGAAGAAACTCCAGGGGTTCTCCTCGTCTACCATGACAGCCAAAGTGGCATTTCTCTCTCTCTCTCTCTCTCTCTCTCTCTCTCTCTCTCTCTCTCTCTCTCTCTCTCTCTCTCTCTCTCTCTCTCTCTCTCCCCACCATCCCTGACAGATGGTCAACCTCTGCTTCAATTCTTCCATTGGGAGTTCTCGAGATTATATTCCTAGATTCCCAAGGAATATGACCAAAGACTAGAGCCAACCTTGCAAACAGGAGTAAGACTCCAGTCGGTAAGCTTGCAGGAGACTGGCAGCATGGCCAAACACTGAAACCAGACTTCCAGGAGAACAAGACTCATAATTAGCATTCGTAAGAGCGCAGCGTTTAAGAGCCCAATACTAGGACCATTCAAAGGCCTTGCTTCAATCCTTCAAAGTAGCTCCTAAAATCTGGGAAACACGGTGCCTTTTCCCTCCTGACTGATTTCTTAAAGAGAGAAATGATTTTATGGGTCACAGCAACGGCTTGTCAAGCTAGAGAGCATCAAACCAATCCCATCCCCCAAGAGAAAAAACAAACAAAACAAAACAAAAAACCCAAAAGCAAAACAAAACAAAATACAAGCAAAGAGACCCCTGGTGGAATTGATAGTGCTTAAAAAGCTCCGGTCTTAGAATCATCATCGCCACACTAAACCAGAAACATTTCAAGGTTTCTTTTAAAGGTATGCTTAGCCTGTGCTTGAAGTTGCTTGATTGGTGTAGGGGGTGATGGGTGTGGGACTGTATTTTAAGCTCAGCCCTTCATCCCTCGGTGAAATCTGGCTTGATCCTCCCAGGAAAGGCTGGCGCGGGCTCAGAGCCCAGCACATCCCCAGCGGAGCCTGGGACGGGGCGGCCTGGCCCTTACCTGTCGATGCTGATCACGCACAGGGTCATGATCGAGGCCGTGCAACACATGACGTCCATGGCGATGAAGACGTTACAGAAGAAGTGGCCAAAGATCCACTTGCCCCCAATGAGGTCGGTGACACTAACGAAAGGCATGACCGCCACAGCCACCGAGAGGTCAGCCAGCGCCAGGGACACAATCAGGTAGTTGGAGGGCTGGCGGAGCTTCTTGACGAAGCACACCGAGATCACCACTAGGCAGTTGCCCGCGATCGTCAGCAGCGTGATGAGCGTCAGGATGGAGCCGATCACAACTTTCTCGACTCTGCCATAGTTGATCTGCTCCCAGCAGCCGGAGACATTGTCCGGGGGCGCGTCCCAGGTGGGAGCAGGGCTAGCCGTCACCTCTGGGAAGCCGCTCAGCAGGTGCGGCATCCAGGAGCTCACTACAGGGTGGGCGCCACCGTCGGGGCTCAGGTCCTGCAGCCCGCGCCCCACCTCCGGCAGAATGAGCGAGCGGAGATGCCCATAGAGGTCGGGGCGGCCGCTGCTGTTAACGTCCATCATCCTTCCCAGCGCCGCTGCCCATGGAGCCGGCGCCGCCGCCAAGCGCCACGGCTGCCGGCCCCAGGGCTGGATTCACCTTGCCCGCTCGGCTCCGCGCGGCCCAGCCATAGGGGCCGGCGCTGGCCACTGGGGGGCGCCCGGATCGGCCTCGCGACCCCGCACGTCCCAGGGTCCCCCTAGCCGCTGCGGGTGACGCGTGGGAGAGGACTCCCCGCGGGAGGCGCCAGCGGTCCCCGACGGGCGCTCCGGGAGGCGCGGGGTGGCGAGCCGGGCCGGGCCGGGCTACCGGCACCGCAGCCCCGCAGTGGCGCGCGCCGGGGCCCGAGAGCGCCGGGCGGCCGCAGCCGAAGTTGCGGAGTGCGCCCCGCCCCTCGCGCCCGCCGCCGCCGCCGCCGCCGCTGCCGCTCCCCTGCGGCAGCAGCGCCGCGTCCCAGCCACCGCCTCCGGCTGCCACCAGCGCCCCACGGGCTCCAGGACCGGCTTCCCCTGCTGGGCAGCCCCGCCGCGCCGCACGGTGCAGCCCCCGGCTCTCCCTGCCGCAGACCCCCTGGCCTCAGCACTGAAGCAAATGACAAGCCGGTGGGAGCTGTTTGCTTTTCAATTAGACTAGGGGATCAGCGCAAGAGCCGGCGAAGAACCTCATTGGAGAAATTTCTTAAATCCCTTAATAAATTTTTTTAAAAGAAAAAATTTTGAACACCACAGTAAGCATCAAATAGATACTTCCGTTTCCCATTTTCACCACGTATGAGAGAAAACGAAGACAGAAAAGAAGAAGCAGCCACAGCAGCAGATGGGGGTGGGTTAGGAGCTCTGATGAAAAGAAAGAAAAAAAGGGGGTGGGAGTGTGGGAAACACCAAGGGAGCAGTGCCTAGGGCCCTGGCACTGAGCATCAGCTTTCAGGGGGCTTCCCTTCAACTCTGCCTAACCTAAAGCAGGCCTCCGCTTGAAAAGAAAAGAAAAGAAAAAGAAAAAGAAAAAAGAAAGAAAGAAAGAAAGAAAGAAAGAAAGAAAGAAAGAAAGAAAATATGCCTTTAAATTAAGTCTTCCAAATACACAATATAGAGCTGTGCCTTGGATTTCCCTTCACATCCTGGAAGTCTTGCATAGACACACAAAGAATGGCCAGTTACAATGTTCTGCAGAGGTAATCCTGGAAACATCTGTTGCCTAAAGCCGCCCCCCCGCCCCCGTGGTATTCAGACTTTGTCAGGGTGACTGATTTTTATTACCCACGAGGTTTTACTTCATTCCATTTGTTCGAAAGCTTTATTGGAAGCTACAGTGCTTTCTATAGTTCCAGGCCCCAAAAATATTCAAATGACTTTTCTTCTCTAGTTAAGCCCCGGTGATTTATAAAATAATAAGAAGAAAAACTTATACCTACATTGATCTGAGTGCTGAATAATACTCTCATTTGTTCAAAGTAATAGCCCTATTTTGGCAGATGTGGAGAGAGCTACTATTGCAATGCCCTGGTTAAGTAATTACTATATTCAAACTTGGGCTTGGCTAATTGCCGGGTCTATAATCTTGCCCCTGTACACTGAAAGAAATTAAAGAGAAAATATATATATATATATATGCCCTAAATGGACGCCCAATGCTCACAGCAACTTTGCTAGGATCTGCAATCTAAGACTGAGCTCTACTGAAATAAGCAGTGAAGTGAGGGTGAGAGGTGGAGGAAGATAATGCCTAGGTCACAATGCAAAAGTATCACCAAATGTAAACGTCTTCTTCTGGTGTGACTGTCCTTTCAAAGGCTTCCTGCCTCCATCTGCAGCCTAGGCCTAGTCCTGGAAGCCTCTAGTCTCCGCACAATCATATGTAGGCCTAGAATGTTTTCAGCTTCTGAGACTTACTGCCAAATAACCTAACTCTTTCTAACTCTTTCTGAATTCTGGCTGGCTGATTCAACTCAGTTGTTCAGGCTCAAGCTCCTCTCCAAGCTGACTGATTCAAACTGGCTTCTCTCAGCTTCTGACTAAATTGCTCTGCTTGGCAGCCTACTAATTTTGGCACTATGCTCTAACCGTCTGGCTCCTTCTCACTCTCTGGCGCGTTCTGTCACCTGTAGTCTAACTTGTTCTTTCTCTGCAGCCTGTCTCTGTATAACTGTTCCAGTAAAAAAAGTCTCCCTGCCTCCACACACACCCCATTCCATTCTGTTCTCTCTTAAGTCACCTCTCTTTCCTCTCCATTCTCTTGAGTGTAGGGCAAATCCTATTCTTCGGCTCTTTCTTTGATTCACCACTCTGTCTGCCTCTCAATTAGACATCACTTTCAAACATGGGTCCTTCCCTTCTACAATCTAACCTTACTTTCATTGTTTGGGATCAAAGGTGTATACTAAGGGCACGTCTGCATTCCAGTAGGATCATAGTCCTGGAAGGTCTTTGGATGTGATCAGAGAAGCCATGTTGCTGGATTAAAATTCCTCTACACAACAAAGCAGTATTATCTAACATTAAAGGAGAGGGCCGAAGAAGTTTCTTCAACTTCACTTAGTGCTGTATTTAATCTCAAACAAAAACAATAATTTGTACCTAGAAGGCAACTTTGCACCCATTTGTCCACTCATCTATACAGAGGAGGAAACGGAACCTGAGAAAAGTTTGTTTGTCCAGGATGATGTGTGACCACATTGAAATGCCTCCGTGTTTCCTTTTGGGGGTTTAGTCCTGTCCTCGGGCTTCTGAAAAAATCCCTGAAAGTGCTTCATCTCACAAGACACTTCTGTGTTTTTGAATTTTAACTCCTTTCTACTTTTGATTTCGTTTCTTTTTTACTCCCTCCCTGATTCAGCATATATGTCCTGGCTTGGTACTTTTAAATCATATTTCAGAATGGGGGAATTATGCAAAGATTTAGAGATTGCTCGTTTTTATGCCGCAAATTCATTGTCAATTTACTTTCCAGCTACACACTTGCCTCATTCAGTAACATTTCATAGTCACTTCTGGTTCTTGCCTTTGTTTTGTTTTAGCTCATTCACGCTGATGTAGCAAAAACACTGTAGACTGACTTTATGGGGGTGGGAGTTAATTTCTCACAGCTCTGGAGACCCTGGAATATAAAACAAAGGCCAACGGATGCAGGGGTGTGGTTCACAAACAACCATCTTGCTTTGCTCTCATACTGCAATGAGGATGCGAGGACCTGTTGGTATCTCTTGTGTATGGACGCTAATCCCAGCTCTGCCACTGTGACGTAACCAATCTCCTCCAGGGGTCCTCCGAATGCCACCACACTGGACAGCAGGGTTCTCATCATGTGATTTTAAGAAGGAGAAGCCTGTTTAGTCTATAACAACATTTAAATTATGTGACACATGACTCTCCAAGTAATCCTGAGATATTATTTTCAAGATGTCTTTCCTTTTCATTGTCAGTATGG